>NC_062217.1:38310697-38617497 GCF_902686445.1 Sciurus carolinensis
CTCCTTGCACCTAAATCTTTGTTTCCTAAAAATGTCCTCTATGATGTATTTCTTGAAAAGGTTATTATTTGGTCAAATACTATATGCATAGCTTTAAGTCATTAGATACATGAAGACATATTTTCAACCAGAAAATATAGAAGACTTTTGTATTTTCACCAGCAGCGTATGAGATTTTTCCTTTTCCTGAACTTTTGCTCAAGGGTGTAATTATTGGTTGTTCGGTTTCATTGTGACATGTCCCCCAAAAGCATATGTGTGAGACAATGCAAGCATTAGATTCTGAAAGGTTTAACCTGATCAGTGGATTTTAGTCTACTGACATGGATTAACTGGTGTTAGCTTTAGGCAGGTAGGGTGTGACTGAAAGAGGCAGGTCACAGGAAACTTGTCTTGCCCCACCCTTCCACCATGAAGTTCTGCCTCACCTCCAGCCCAGGGCTGTGGAGTGGGCCGACCATGGACTGAATCTCTGATACTGAGCCAAAATAAACTTTTCCTCCTCTATGTTGTCTTGTCAGGTCTTTTATTCAGCTAAAAAGCTGACCAAAAAATTGTTCTTGTTGTTGTTTTTATTTTAAATGTTCACCAATTTGAGAGATGGAAGTTGGTATTTTCTTTAAGTTTTTTTAAAGTAGTGAGTCTGAAGTTTTCCATGATTTATTGTCTCATTTTTTCCACTTATACAAATTGCCTTTTTTGTGAATATTAATGATTTTTCTGTTTAGGATACTTATCTTTTAATTATGGATTTCTGAAAGTTCTTCATATATTAACCATGTTAAGATTTGTTGTATTCCCCCCCATATTCTTTGTCTTATACTTTTTTATGATGAATTTTCATGTAGGCTAGTTCATTTTTATGTTAAAAAAAAAAACAAAAAAACTCTGTCTTCTCTTTCGAGAGTCTCCCTCTATCTTTTTGCTTAAAAAGTACTTCCTGACACTGGGAATTGGTGAATTTTTACTATAACTTTTTTCTTTTCATTCATGTTTTCATATTTAGAATTTTTAAGTTACTTAACTCATCAAGAATTTAATTAGGAATATGTTTTGAGTCCCCTTTCCCTTCAAAAAATGGACTAATTGTAACAGCATTATTCATTGGAATAATCTTTTATTTTCTCCATTAATTTGAAATAACTTTATCACACACAAATTTAGTACTTCATAAAGTTATTTCATCTAGTAAATATAGGTATGTATTTAAGAACTCTATATTCTTTTTTTCTCTGTCTGGTCTTGTTCAGTAATCATGCAATTAAAATGTTATAACAGGTCTTTAAAATATGGGGTATAGTACCCTTTATCTCTGTAAATCTAGTTTCTTGATTATTTTATCTATATATTCTTCTAGAGTAATTTTCCAGTAATATTTTCATTCAAAAATATTTCAATCCAGATTTTGATTAGAACTATATTGGATCTAACCATTAATATGATAAAAAGTGACATCATTCAATAATGTGGACTATGTCTCAATTTACTCACCTCTGCTTTTGAATTATTAACTAAAGTTTCACAGCTAAATTTAAAGAGACCCTGTACATCTTTTTGAACTTATTTCCAGGTTTTCATATTGTTATTATTAATCTTGTTCTTGTTTCCTTTGCTTTGCCTTCTCTCCACCCAACCCCCACCACACTGTAAACGAGCTCTTTCTCCTGTTTACAATTAACATCTGGGGGTGGGTGTTTTTATATTTGTATCCAGTCATCAGAGTTATAATCTATTAGTTAAAATAGTTGATTTCTTCAGTTTTTCTAAATAAATTATCCTTAAGAAATGCTAAATTTTCTCCCCACCCTTGACTTTGGGATCTCAAAACCAATTCAACTTTTGATGTTAAAGGCTCTCTTCTTCAAAAACCTGAATACTTCTTTAAAAAAATTAAAAATAATTGAATAAAAATGCCCAAGTAAAAAGTATAGTTAGGTGCAGTGATGCACCCCTGTAATCCCAGCAACTTGGGAGGCTGAGACTTGAGAATTGCGAATTCAAAGCCAGCCTCCGCAATTCAGTGAGGCCCTAAGCAACTTAGGAAGACCCTGTCTCAAAATAAAGTATTAAAAGGTCTGGGGATATGGCTCAGTGCTTAAGTACCCCTTAGTTCAATTCCCAGTACAACAAAACAAAACAAAGCAAAACCAGTATAAACAACTCTGAAAAAATCTAGATTCTGTTTTTCCTCTTGACTCTTAAAGAGTTAAGACTATCCTACAGTATTTTTTAAAATTGAATAAAAATAATTCAGTTCAAGTTATTTTTAGAGAGGCATTAGTAGTAACTCAACATGCTCTTGGGGTTTAAATGGGCTCTAAAAGTACAGTATTTTTTAAAGTTAGGTTTGTTGAGTTATAATTTGCATATGGTAGAATTCATTCTTTTTAGGTGCAGTTCTATGAATTTTGACAAACATACACAGTCAAATCACCATCCTAACAATCAAGACAGAACACTTCTAACATCCTGAGGAGTTGTCTGTGGCCCTTTGAAGTGAATCTCCTTCCTCCCATCCTCCACTCCAAGTATTCTACCATTGCCTAGAAGTTCTGCATAACATTTTTATTTCTCAGGCTTTGAACTGGAGCCAAAGCTAGCCCTTATCAAATAGCACATGGTCCTCTGTTGCTTATTTAGGCCCACCTTTTCTTTGTTGACAACCAACAGATCAGTCCCCGTTATCAGCAAACCTGAACCCCAGCCCCAGATCCAGGCAAATTCCTCCCCTGAAACTTGGCCCAGCATCAGCAGGGCAACATGCCCAGACAAGCCTTCCAGGTAGCTGGGCCAGAAGGAATGGGGTCCTCATTGTATGGCATGTCAGTTGCATGCTGTCCCCTTTCTAGCTCAGTCCTCTTTTCTAGCTCAGAGGGATGTGTGTGGGCGTGGGGTTATGTGTGTGCAAGTACATGCACGCATATACATACCTTGCAAAGTCTAGGTATATTTTACACATTTTGTACACCTCCACTGTGAGTAACATACTGGAGAACAGATTAGCCAGCAAGCTGAGAAATAATCCTCTTTGAACCTGTGGTCTGATGGTGAGAGCTGGGGTCTGGGACACTCTGGGTCCTCCTGAGTTAAACTGCAACATAAACACCTTCAGGAGGACCTGAGGTCTGAGACCAATTTCAGAAAATGCTGAGTTGCCCAAGAAACACACCTTTAAGTAGAACATCCAAAGCAGTAAGGGTTTTCACTTTTGTCATTTCTGCAAAGGCTCATTTTCTTCTCTGATACTTCTTTCTCCTATTCTATACACAGGGCTCCGGCTGCTTTCCTAGTTCACTTACATAATGCTGTAAAGAAATCTATCCGTGGTTTTATGTTACCCTGTTGGAGTATTGTCTGTGAATAGAGGGCATAAAGAGGATAAATTGCCTAACTCAATCCACCCTTGAGGCCTGCCACATTAAAAAGATATACCACAGAACTTTGGTCTGCCCTGGAACGATTGGAAAACTAGAGACTACAGTACTGAAGTAAAACTCTAGGCCTCGTTGGATGTAGATAAGTCTCTTGATTTACTGTTGGGTTTATATATAACATTTTATATTTGTCAAGACCTCTCAACATTCTTGGTTAACAACTAGTCCTGGGAGAATCTATGAAGCTTATGTTAATTCTTACCCTGGAGAAAAGTGAGGTACAAAAGAGGTGGAGGAGAGGATATTTGGGCAAGCTAAAATTCAAGTTCACAGGCACACATAACACAAACTCTATGCTCCACCAAAGTCTGAAGTTGACTGGTGAGGCCTATCACTTCAAGCACAAAAATATCTGAATTGTGTGCACACAAATAAGTGCCCTTATTTTTATTTCATTATGGTTTCTCTCTCTCTCTCTCTCTCTCTCATATATATATTTGTGTGTGTATATATGTATATATATATGTATGTATAAATTGTCAATTGCTTATGCAATTAACAATTAACTATATGTAGAAAAAGTTGAAATAGAGAAACTTCTATCTGCCCACTTGGTCCTTCATTGGAAAGGGCTCCTGCCATTTGCCTAGGTCCACTCCACTCAAGGCTGTGCCATGATGGCTCCTGGCTTGAGAATCACTGATCTGAATGGCCTTGTGCCCTATCCGTCTCTAGTTCTTCTTTCTCTGTCGATTGACTAACTGACAGAGTCTACCAGGAAGCACCCATGTGCGAACCTGGATAGCACTTGGTATCTTGGAAGGCAGCGTCGACCATTTTCATCACCAGTTTCCTTCAGGTGTTTTAACTGAGTCCTGGCTTCAAATTTCCATTACCAGGAGAGGAAGGCAGAGGAAAACCCTGCTCCATCGTGCACTGGGATTCCAATGATGATTCTTGGAAATCTTTCTGTGGAAAGTGCCACCTGGTGATGCAACAGTTTACACATGCAATGAATGAACATCCAAGTCCCCTGCCACAAGTGTCCTGAGGGATGGGAATGGCCATTCTCCTCTCCCAGGTTCAGGTTCAGAACAGGTCCATGTAAAAAGTTAGGTGGTAGACCAGTAGCTGCTGAGTGAGGCACAGTCATAAAAGAGTTAACTATGGCTTATGCTTCCCTGTGGCTTCCTTCTTCCTGTCCTTCAAGCTAAGTCATCAGACCTTGCCACATAAGCAGACATATGTTAAGATCCATTTTGTGGGAGCAGGGGTGGCGGGGGGACAAGGACATAATCCTAGCAAAACTTTTATTGAACTGGCATTTGTCCATGTCATAGGCACTGTGCTAAGGTACCTCACATTTGTTATTTCATTTAATTCTGACAAGAACCATATTCAGACAGGTATTGCTGCTGTTCCACTTTGTAGGTGGGAAGACTAAGGCACAAGGAGTCCATATGAACATAGACACAGTGGATAATTGCATCAATGCTCAAGCTGAGGTTCTGAGCCCAAAGAACTAGAGAGTGATCAGTGCACATTTCATGTCTAGAAGTAGCCTAAAGCATTCTGCAGTGACTAAAATAGCCACATGCTTGAAGGGCTGTACAGGTCTGAGTAGGAGAAGAATCAAAACCAAAGCCCAGATGGGTAGGAACAGAGAATCCGAGGGTATGCTAAGGGGCTGCTGGGACCTTGTCAGGTCCATTTGTTTTCGTAAGCACAGGTACTCACAGTCGTTTAAAAACATGTGCTGGCCAGGGCAGAACATCATCTGGTGGCAGCCACCCGCCTGGTGCTGGCAGCTGCGAGGAGGGAACGTGTTAGTGAATGTGGGTCAGCCCTTCTTGCACAGGGCTGCAGGGCAGGTTGATTTTTTTTTTTTACTGGGCACGATGAGGAAAGTGGTTCTGAAATGTTTTCCAAAGAATTAGAAAGTAGTGAAATAGAAACTGGCACTCCACGGCTTTTGGGAAAAAAAAGAGGAGCACCATGCTAGGAAATGATCGGCTGCTGCTGCTGCTAACCTTAGAAACTTTTAGTTTATGGTTGCCCCCAAAGAAGTGCATATCCTAGCCACCACAGGGTAAGCGATGACAGATCCGCAAGTCAGGGCCCTGGTCACAGTGACAAACTTCGTATCTCACAAAGGCCACACAACTCTCAAAAGTCACAGCTTTTGCTACGAAATGCATGTGCTCATGCGCACGCAGGCACGGCTCCCTCACTCCACCAACTTTCCCAGCTGCACACAATAATCAGGCAAGTAGTTTCCAAACCAGCTTCAGAAGCCAGAGATACCCCTTTAATTTCCCTGCAAAGCTTTCCCGATTCTCAAGGATCTGTACCAGAGGCTAGGGGATGCTTTCTCCCAAGCAGTCCCCCCTTCCTGGAGTGCATGCCCCTGAGCTGGAACCCCAGCCCTACGTGGAGAGTAACTGCTGGATCAAATGGTGTGGTGCTGTGCACACTTTCCTATCAGCTGTAACGTTCTGTCACTCTGACCCTGTTACTACTGGCTCCTACCTTATTTTAGGGACATTAACCTGCACACATGTGTGCACTAGAGCCTTGCTGGTAAACTCCAGGTTAAAGTCTTCTCAAAAGAGGTTTTGTGAGATTTCCTTTTACATTTTGCTTTTTTTTTTTTTTCCCTCCAGTTGCTTCTCTTTTCCTACTCACTCATTCCTTGGGGGGAGGGGCCGTTGGGGGGATGTTAATTTTTCTTCAGGACACCTTGTGAGCCAGCCAGTAATATTTTGTGCAAATGTGTTGTTCTAAGAGCCTGCTTGTAGGCCACAGGTTCAGAGCTGTGGAAACTGCCCAGGCTGCTCTAAAATGCTGAGCTGGGGTGCCTGGGTCCAGCCTCGGGCTAAGCCACACCCAGTGAGCTGTAAACTGGATTGACTAAAACTAGCCGGCTAAGCCTTCCAGTGCCAGCATCCCACCCCAAGAGAATGGCAGAAGAAGGAGAGTCTGGGACATGACCCCACTCACTATCAACAGTCTGATCCTTTTTTTTTAAAGAAACAGCAACTTGATGGAAGCCAAGGCTCCAGGCATGATGATCACACTTCCCTCTTCTCTGTGACATGGACCTGCAGAGTAACAGAACCCCATGGGCTCAAGCTCCAAGTTGTGTCTTCACACCTAGTAGCTCCAGGATCCTTATCTACTGCACTAAGATGTCTACCATGGCAAGGGATTCAGGCACAAAATACAGTGTGGGCAGTGTGGGTGGGCGGTCTCCAGTCGGTTTGGGCAGAAGCTTGTTATAAGGAACAAGGAGAGGGTTTTATGAATGCTTTAAGATCTCCCACTGAAACTGCTGCTATAGGAGACTATTTCGAACTGCTGAAACACATATGCGGGGATTTCATCTAGCCCTTTTTGAACACTTTTGTGGACTTGGGTGTCTCTGAGCTACAGATTCCTTCCCTACAAAGTGAAGATTCTATTGTCACTCTACAGAGCCATGGCCTGGCCTGGTTCACATCACGTGAGGAAATGTGTGAGAAATTGCTTTGTAAACTGGAAAACACCACAGATAAACAAAAAGAGAGAGGAAGAGAGAGAGAGAGAGAGAGAGAGAGACTATTGTTATTAGTCTCATATTCTGAGGCAGGCAAACAAAGGTACAGAAAAGAATTAGTAATCATCTTTTCCAAGATTCTGGGAGAATAATCACCTTATTCTCCTCCTCCCAGAATAAGATCCTTCTTCTGGGAAGTTCTGCTATGACAGCAGCAGTAATAGGAGAGACTCTGCTCTTGTTAGTAATGAAATAGCCAATTCTGCACTCAACTGTGACAGAACTCAGACTGAATTATGAACCTGGCATCATTTCATTGCTGGGCCTCAAACCACCTGAACAGTTCCCAACTCACTGGTGAGATAGTGCTGTGTTGGGAGCTTGGATCCTAGAACCAGAGTGCCTGGGTATAGCCTATTTGTATTGACACCCTAACTAGATGATTTGAAGCAAGTGATATCACCTATCTGTGCTTTGATTTACCCACCCACAAAATCAATATGATACTATCATCTACCCCATCATGTTGTGAGAATTCAATGAATGAGTGCAACGTACTTTGAGAAGCTTCTGACATGTGGTAAGCTAAGGGTAGCTATTTATATTTCCCAATAAAATTGTTCTCTCTTAAAAAGTGTGTTCTAACCTGTGGGAGGAGATTGTTTGGGCAGAATGGAGAATGGAGTTTGAGTTGGTTTCAAGACATCCAGCCCCCCTCTCCTCCCCGACTCTAGTGTGAAGTCTCTGCCATGCCAGAATAGGTGAGATCACAGGACCAAACAGAGCCAAAATGGTGAGCAGATACACTCTGAGACCTGGAAATCACAGTGGTGATGTCTCCTCTCACTGGTGGAGCCCAAAACTAAATGAAAACATGTAACGTGGCTGAATCTGAGTCCTCCAGCAACTGTTGTATGACCCCAGATGTCTGGTTTATCTCTCTGCATTTCCCTTCCTAAGCTTTACAATAGAATAATAAAAGTACCTGCCCCACACAGCTGTTGCTTAGAATAGCAGAGTAGCTACAGAGTAAATTGATTTCAGCTATTATTTATTATTATTCATTATATATTATTATTTATTATTAGGGTACCATTTGCCATCACTCAACTTTGTAATTTCGAGTTTTGAGAAATTACATAAATTTCATTTTTCATCTTGAATTTAGAAGAAATGAAGAGCCAGACAAATGTAACCTATGGCTAGATTTTTTTGTTGTGGAAGACAAGGAAAGGAAATGCCACCATTTGGCAATTGAGCTGTTGGGTCATATAGTGTATCTACAATCATTGGTTCACATAAAAATATTTTAATTAGAGTGAATTGTTTGGATTACAAAAATTTCTGTACATGAAAACTCAATCCCATCTAGACACTTCAATTTTCTTTAGTAACCTTACCCAGTAGATATGGATAATCCTAGTCATTGTTTCCAACATTGGGTGTAGAGGATAGATGGGACCACACTACTATCTACTAATTCAAGTCACTCTAAAGTTCCTTTTCCTTTGAGTTTTGCCCCAGCTTGGCACACCTCCCCATTTGAAGACTATGTATCTTTGAGGATTGGCTCATCAGAATATTTGAGCAAACTCACATTGGAAAGAACTGGAAAGTTCCATGTGATTTTCAAATTTTTTAAATAGCCCCATGGGTGTGGTGACCTTAATCAGGTCAGCCCTCCAATTTTGGATCTGGGGAATAAAAGTCATAAAGTGAGTCAAGTCAACCAAGAACAGAAGGGATGCCCTTGGTTGACAGCATTATTTTTCTCTTCTGGCTTCTCCGGTGAAGCAAAAGCTCTGGCACTGGGGCTGCCTCTGCAGACAGGGTGTTTGGTTTCTGACACACTGGGAGGGTCCCTAGGGAATGCTAGAAAGGCTGTCGAAGTCAAAAGGCCGGTGTCAGTAAAGTTAACACAGATTTAACAGCCCTAGAACAAACCTGCCATTCCATTTCTCCAGTCTGATAATCCAAGGCAATTAAGGGAAAGTGCAGAGATTTTGGTGGCTTTTTGCATATTTTAAGTTTCATCTGGACAAACACAGAAACATGTATCCGTGTTATCCAGACTTTCCCACTGTTTGCTGTGGGCCTCCAAGATGACACAGAAGGTTGGCCTCATGCTGCACATGTTTTTGCCTTTGCCTGAAAGAAGACAAACCTAAAGAGAAGCAATGGGACTTTGGAGAAAATGGGTTTCCACGAGAATCCAGGGAGGGTTGTGAAGCGCCAAGCAGACTGGTCCCCATCCCAGACATGCTGGCCATGAGTGAACCTTCCTTCATAATGACGTGCCAGTGTAAACAGTGTGAAACTGCAGATGTTAGATGACTTATTAAGAAATCCCCTGCACCAATATAGACAGATAGATAGAGAGATAGATAGATAGATAGAGAGAAATGATTCTAGCCCAGTGGAAGAATGAAATACAGTGTCCTGATGAGATTTTAGATATTATGTGGGGAAAGCCTTGAGTTAACCCATTCCAGTACATTGGATTATCCAGCAAATATGGTCATCCCAGCCTTAGGAAATTAAAGCACATGATGAACACACAGTCTAAGGATTTCAACGGCGATGTTACTAAAAAATGCGATGTTACTAAATACACTGCACACATCCCATTTTAAAAGCATTTCAAACTATCAAAAGAAGTTATGTGGAAGAGGGTCTATAATTTCAAAATCACTCACTGTAGGACAGTACACGTAAATGTTCACTTGAAACTAAATGTTGATAACACCCGGAGAATTTACACTCTTTCATTTGGGGGGATGGAGCCCTTGGCACAGTCTAGAATTTAAGGCTCTTATCCCACAGGAACAGTTAACTCTTTAATCCTTAGTATACTTTGTCCTCCTAGAAGGGTAACTTCAAAGTTAGAAGTTTAATTTTTGCTTTTTCTTAGCTGCTTTTTTTACCCTAATCCCAGCAGCCTGACATACTAGACTCAGTACTCACATTCTCTCTTTCTCTCCCCCTCTCTCTCTCTCTCTCTCTCTCTTTCTCTCTCTCTCTCTCTCTCTCTTTCTCTCACCCAACCCCTTCCCTGAAGTTTCTAAAGCAATTCCTACAGTTTTAGTTTTCTTTTTCTAAATTTACAAACGTGGCTTCTGGCTATAAAACGTCTCCCCAGCCTTCAGCAGCCCCAGCCCCCTGCGGCTGTTATTGGCGTGATCTGTAAATTAACTGGAGTCGCTCAGAGCCCTCAGTTAGTTTTTAGTCAAACATTAGCAGCAGTGTTTACCCTTGTGTAATCTTCAGTTGTTACTTAATTTAATGCCAGTCAGCATTTTTTTTTAACATGTTCAGCAAATCCTTGGCACGTGCTGTTTAGATTCTTTGCTCTTCCCCTCCCCCATCTTGACCCAAATCAAGCTAAATTTATCTGCGTAAAGGCTTGCTCACATTTAATTTGCTAGTGCAGTTTGCTCTCTCCTCAAGGAAAGAAAAAAGAGTTTGCTTTCTGTAGCAATCCAACTGTGTTCTACTTGGAGACCTTGGTTTGGCGTCACCCTATCCCACCTTACATCAAAGAGTGTGAACTGTAAATTGTTAGTTTTTGCTGCTTGTTGTTCTGGAGGGAAACTGTGAGTGATGTAGGATGGGAAGCATCCTCAAACTCCCATGTGGAGGATGGTGGTGTGGCCCCAGAGAAGAAAAGCCATTGGAAGTAAACTTTGAAGCTCTGCCCAGAGAAGAGCTAAATGCTGAACTGTCACGTCGTAACTCAAGAGCAACTTCATGTGTTTTGAACCTTTTTCTTCAGCTACCACCACCTCGAAAAGTAAATAAACAGGGAACTGGCCATCGTAGGGTGTTCTGGTGCTCCTTTGGTAATGTGACATCCTCCTGGATTCAGCAGAGAAGGTCTCCAAGGCCAGCTTAAAGGCAGAAGGAATTGGCACAGGGGAACCTCAGCTTCGGAGAAGAGCAAAGCATGTATCAAGGAAGAGGATGGACATTATGAGACTATCATCAAAGGATGTACTAGACAGCCCCTCCCTGTACAGAACCTCCTTCCATTCTGGAGACTTTGGTTAACTCTTCAGCCTCAGTATTCTGGGTTCAGTGCCAAGAGGACAAAGGTTACCTTGAAAGTCTTATACTTTTGCAGATGTGACTTTAAAAAAAAAAAAAAAAAAGGTGTACATCTAAAGAAGAGAAAGGTTTGAGTCAGGCACCAGGTCTCTACTAACAATTCCACCTCTTCCCCCAAAACTTGGCCTTGATTTTGACTGTCTCTCAGCAGTAGCTCTATAATACTCAGTTGGGGCCCAGCAGGCAGACCCAGCGCTCTGTCCACGTGAACCCGCCTGGTGTTAGCTCTTCGCAGCAGGTGGGCGCTAGGTTTGTCCTTCAGTGTGGCCCTCTTCTTGGGCTTCAAGCTGTCTATGACCAGCACACCATATGACCTCACGGGGCTCCCTCCTGGATGGACAGCTCAGGACACGCCTGCCGGGAAGACAAGGGGGGATGACAGCACCCCCAACTGTCAGTCTGTGATCCTAGTCAGTCATTGATCCGCTCATCAGTCTGTGCTTGGCAGCCATTGGTCTGATCCCTAGCCCACGAACTTTAACTGCTCACAATTGGCCCGATTGTCAGCCCTGTGAAATTCAACTACTTAAGAAAAGCTTCCCCGCCATGCTTTCCCTGTCTCTCTTTTCAGGGCGACACTGTTCCTCTGTCTAATAAAATCTCTTGCGTGAGTTCCCGCAACCGGATTGGTTTTTCTGGGCACTTTTCACTTTTTACCTCTGTTTCCTGGTCAACAGAAATCAGGATTCTCTTCCATATACCACAAGGGAAAATCCTATTGCTAAGAACCTTAAATGGGCGTTATCCCTATGTGCTTCGCTTGAAGAACCGCAGTGTGAATACATGAGACAGGAAGAAGAAAACTAGGCATCTTGAGGAACTTGCCTAGCGTGCATGAGGTCCTGGTTCCACCCCCACCCCAGTCCCACAAAAGAGATCTAAAAAAAAAAAAAAAAAAGTAGGAGGAAAGGAAAACAAGAGACACTGAGGACTGAGGCTTCTTTCAATTGCTGCAAATGGACAAATACCAATTTTTTTTTTAATCATTGTTGTTTGGTTGGTTTGTTTTGTTTTGTTGTGGGACGTTTTTGCTTTGTTTTGTTTGGTTTTGCTTTTGTTTTTCTCTCAAGATAGATAGGGTGGTCCTAGGCTAAATTCATACAGAGTCCATGGTCAGATTTCTAGGAAAGCCTCAGTGAGGGGTTAAATTATGTGCTATTAACTTGAACTGCAGCTGTCCTGGGGGTCAAGAGATCTGTCTAAGCTCATGTTACAAGTGCACACTGGTGGCCTGTGGCTGGGGGGCACGTGTCCCTGGAGGTCAGTCCTGAGATCTCCTAAGCAGCCCAGATGACGACACAAGCTTCCCTTTCCCTGACCACCAGTTCCTGGTTCTTCCCCTTCACTGCAACTGTAACCGCTGAGGCTCAAAAGGCAGCCGTTTTGCTACACAAATTATGAATAAGTCCTCCAACTTTCTTGAACGATCTTAAAAGTGCTCAGGGCACAGGGTTGCACCAAGGAGAACTTCAAGGGGTGAGAACTCACCCTCAGATAATAGCTCTTCTCATCCAGGCAGTCTGCTGTGGTCCCTCCTGGGCCTGCACTGGACAGCACTGCCGACACACAGCTGTGCTGCAGAATCGCTGTCTCTGTTATTTCCACTGCTGAGCCATCCAGCCATCCGCATGTGAGGCTTACTCCTTCATTTTCTTTGCACAACTCTTTTTTTTTTTTTTTCATTTGCACAAACATCTTTATTTGTTCCCTTAGAATATGTTAACTGGGTAAAAAAAATTATATTACAGAATATAAACCTCACCATATCAACAAATATTGAGAGAGAATTTAAGAACCATGTATACAATTTCATATTCATGGGCTCTGTGTGTGTGTGTGTGTGTAAGATTTTTATTTATTTATTTATTTATTTATTTATTTATTTTTATTGTAAACAAATGGATACATCTTGTTTCTCTGTTTCTTTGCACAACTCTTTGATCAGCTTTGTCTTTAATTTCCCTGTCTTGCCCATCCTCCACCCAACTCACCCATGTAGCAGCACCACTTGTTGGGTTCTCACGGATAGTGTGTGCCTTTAAACCTCCTCAGAGGAGAGCCCTTGAAAATACAAAGTGGAACTCTTTTAGGAAAAACGTGTCACTTAATTTGAGGTGTAAGTCATGGTGATCAACAATAATAAATTCGCTGCTTTTCCACTACATAATTCTCTGCCCCTCTCCGTGGGCGCACGCACACGAGTGCGCATGTGCCTGCGAGGGCACCATGTTGTGTAGCTCTCTTTCCTAGCACTTTTGTGTTGGTTCACTGACTGGTGCCCTGTTTGCCAGGCTACCCCAAACGTGGCCTCAGTCTGCTGGTGCCTGCCCAGGACCTTGAACTAGTCAAAGAGAAATCAAACAAACTGGCTGCTGCAATGAGACGTTTACAGCAGTTCACAAAGAGAAAACTTTGGGCGCATTCCCAAAAGGCCAGGCTTGTGAGTTAAGGCTGCAAAGGAGCCTGCCTTGCAAACCTTCCCCCACACTCAGGGTTTACTCTGTTTATTCTGTCAACCCTGTTTATTCTTTCAACTCTGGTTTCTCATCAGAACAACTCATCACACTACAGACAGATTGTGGAGACACAGAAAATACCCAGAAAGAACCCCAGCGAGCACAATCCTGCTGATTCATCCGCTAAGCCATTTGTTAACAAGCTGGTTTGGGGTTTCTCCTTTCCACAATTTTTCAACACTTAGGGAATTAATACTGCCAGCTGTTCTCATCTTTAAACAAAATAGTCTGCATAATTGGGAATTTAAAATAATTTTCTTTATGATAGTCCCCTTCAGAAACATGTCTCACCAAAATAATCAGTTAATGAAATAATTTGGAAATACTGTCCATGGCAAACAGACACGAAGAGATGTTGAATATGATGCCACAATGTTCAGCAAACACTTGCTGATGCAGACCTGGTTTCCTAAGGTTTTAAATGTACAACTAAATAATATGCAACTTCTAAACATCCCAGCACCAAGTACAAATTCACTAAAGGCCACCAAATAGCAAACCGGACATGGGGTGAGGGAGACTGTGGGATCCAACATGCTCATACTCAGACTGTGTACCATACATACTGTATTACCTGGAGCAAAGGACATGTTTTCGCTAAGCCTCAGTGTGCTCATCTGGAAAATGGAGATTATAAGAAGAATCCCCCAAATCAGTAGCATGTGAGGATTAAAATTAGGAAATGCATATGAAAACCTTGGCTAACTATGGTTTCTCACTCCTGTGAGCACTTAATGAAGGAAAGCTATCAGGCATTCTAGTCTTATAGATAATGTCTTTAAAAACTGGAAACTTAAAATATTTTTTTTAATTTAGGAAACAATGCATACCAATACCATTTTGGGGAAAATATCTGACTCCCAAACCAGGTGATGGAACATCTTGGAAATCCAGACCACGCAGAGCAGACTTGTTACTGTGCCAGGGACAGAGCTCCTACCCAGCTGACACTCAATAAACATTTATTGATACTGACCATGGTTTCCTCAGGTTTAAAATAAAACGTCTGGAAGAATTATAGAATCACTTGTGGTTATTTCTGAAATATTACAGCATCACTGTGAAAATTCAAAACATCACCAAAAAGAAATCTGGATATCAATTTTATTTGAAAGATTGCAATGACCCTAAATACAAGCATTGCATGCGAAGCAGAGATTAAGAAAATGAGAAGACCAAACTAAAGAAAGTGTTCCTAGAAATGGAGAGGCCTCACCAATTTTCACAGAGAATTTCCTCATTTATCATCCTGGTGACTCCACAGGGTAAAGTAGTCATGCCAGTGACCCATCTGCAGGGTTCTAGAGTGAGACCACCAACCCTCCTCACTTAGCCAAAGGGCTACCAAATTATAATGGAACGTGGGCTGATTGAATCAGTTAGACTCAAATTCGAACAGATGATCTCACAGAGGAGAGCCCCCACACATAGATGGGGAAAACTAAGGGAGGTCATGGTTTAAAATTTTTCTTTTTATCAAGTTAGAGCTTGCAAATTAAGTTGTAGGGGAGGCTTGTTAGCAGAGTTCACGCAGGCCTCAGACTAACTCACTGAAATACACCATTTGCTTTTCTCATCTTCCTTTAATTTTACTCTAGCAACAACCATTTAGCTTAGTATTCTAAGAGCAAAAGAAGAGAGGAATGTGCAGAATTCAGTAAAGCATTGATTAATTCGCGTTGGTCTCTCTTTGAGATATTAAAAAGACAACCAAGCTATGACCTCCCTCCTCAAGAATAAGTCTCTAATCTTTAGGGATAAACATTTTAAATGAACCGTTGCTCTTCACTAAATATCGGACGAATTGATCTCTGGAACGGTTAAAATGCCAGGCTGTGTGTGTGGTACAGTAGCACACACGTCACACAGGAGCACACACTCGCACACAAGCACACTCCCAGGTGGAAAGAAGGCAGAGACAGCAGGAAGTCTTTCTTTGGTTTGCTTTCTGCAGTCATTTGCATTTCCAATGCAGAGCAGAAGCAGAATAGACAGGAAGCCCTTTGCAAGAAACAGGCAGGCACACACGTATCCACATTAAGGGGGTTTGTCTGCAGGTGGGTCTGAGTATTCAGAGTTTATGGAAACTTAACCTGTTATTTATTTATTTTCATGTCTTTGTTGAAACTGTGAGTTTAGCCAGTCTGTCTACGATGATTTTGAGGGAGGCTCAGCTAGTTCCACCACTTACCCATACCACCACCCTGGGGACCAAGCTCTCAACACACAGATGTTGGGGCACACCATATCCAAACCATCACAGCTGCTTTCTGCTTTATCCTAACGTAGGTCTTGTGCTTACTGTTCCCATATCTCCAGGTCCCTCTGTGGCTTGGCAGTAAGAACATCACTAAATGAAGAAATGTAGTCATTGAACTGGCGGTGCTGGCAGGAAGGAAATTCAAAGAGTAACCCTTAAAAGTTATTAACATGACTTACATATAAACATGAGCACATGGTGAAGACTTAATTAATTCATTAATGAGGGAAAGAGCAGAGATAAAACTGGTACAAGGAGCATTCGAGGAACTCACTTTTATACCCGCACCGGAGAACAAATGTTGGCATAAGATGGCTAGATTAGATAGAACACTGGTTAATGTCAAACAGGGCTATAAAAGTGTAAACTTTAAAAGTCTTCTACCAAACCAAAATTTTCATCACTGCTGAACAGACATCTCCAAATTAACATATCATTTCACAGAGTCTGAGTGTTAGCCAATAGCAAATAGTACGTCCAATAAGGAACATTCTCCTAGATATTCAGACGATCTCTGGATAGATCTACCAAAAATTGCTCCTGTAAGACAGTGAGAGAACATGCAGCCATCCTTTGCTGTATTTCAAGTGTGATATTTTGTTTTGACGGATCTATAAAATGCTTTTGCAGGGGGAAGAGTTGCCTCATATAACAAGACAGTTGAGGCCTTGGGACAAATAGTAGAAATAGCAACAGGACAACATCACCACTCAAACCACGTTGAATACTGAAAATACAGAGTGAGGCAGAAGTAACCGCAGTCCCTCAACAAAATGTGGCATATACATACAGTGAAATGTTCGGCCTTAGAAAGGGAGGAAATTCTGCAATATACTACAGTGTAGATAAACTTTGAGAACACGATGCCAAGTGAAATAAAAAGACAAAAAAAGTCACAAAATAAAAAGTCACAAAAAGACAAATCCTGGTATGTTTCCACTTGACTCTGTGGTACCTAGAGTGGCAAAAATTCACAGAGACAGAAAGTATAATGGTGGTAGCCAGGGGGTAGAGGGGGTGGTTTAGTGGTTAAAGAATTTCAGTTTTGTTGGAATGGAACTACCATTTCACCCAGCTATCCCACTCCTTGGCCTATACCCAAAGGACTTAAAATCAGCATACTACAGAGATACAGTCACATCAATGTTCATAGCTGCTCAGTTCACAATACCCAGATTGTGGAACCAACCTAGATGCCCTTCAGTTGATGAATGGAAAAAGAAACTGTGGTATATATATACAATGGAATATTACTCAGTCATAAAGAATGATAAAATTATGGCATTTGCAGGCAAATGGATGAAATTGGAGAATATCATGCTAAGTGAGATAAGCCAATCTCAAAAAACCAATGGACGAATGATCTCGCTGATAAGTGGATAATGACACATAATGGGGGGTGGAGGGGTTAGGGTTAGGGTTAGAGTTAGGGTTAGGGAGGGGGGCAAGAATGGAGGAAGGAAGGACTGTATAGAGGGAAAAGGGGTGGGAGGGTTGGGGGTAAGGGAAAAAATAACAGAATGAATCAAACAACATTACCCTATGTAAATTTATGATTACACAAATGGTATGCCTTTATGCCATGTACAAACAGAAACAACATGTATCCCATTTGTTTACAATAAAAAAACCATATTCCAACCATAACAAAAAATAAAATAAAATGCTTAATGCCTATAAAAAAAAAAAGAATTTCAGTTTTGTAAGACGAAAAACTGCAGAATGATTGCCCAACTGTGTAAACGCACTTAATGCTACTGAACTGTACAGTCAGACATGGTTAAGATGCTCAATTTTATGTATTCTTTTTACCACAATAAAAAAAAAAGTTTTTAAAAAAATTAAAGTATCACCCATCCAGATGTGTGTTATTATAAGCAAGAGAGTGACTCCCAGGAGAATAAGATCTAAATATGCATCCCAGGGAACCGTCCTTTCACCATCCGAAGTGCTGGACTATGACTTAGCTTACAAAGGAAATGAGTGTAACGATGCCAACCTCGGCCCACGTCACGGACACATGAAGCAATTTAGCAGAGTCAGCTGCCCCAGAGGCCACGGGCTCTGTGGTGCCCATTAGAATCCAGCAGGAGCCTGGCTGAGGTGCAGTGGCCCAGGCCCGGTGAGCTTCACACTGCTATCTGGCCTTCCACTCAGCACTGGGAATGCTCCCCTGGCCACCCTTAATTCTCATTGTCCCCATTTAAGAGTTACGTGAAGAAAAGATTCAGTCTTACATTCACTAAAAAATGGACAACCAGCTTTCTGATGATCCTATTTGAATCAGTTCTTGTCACTCCCAGAAAAACTGGGCCTCTTGCAAAACATGCAAAGAAAACTGTTCCCGTTGTCCCAGGGCAAGGGCAAAGTTCTCCTCCTTCTCTGATGTGGCTTTGTCATAAATCATCTACACGCTCTGGCAGAAAGAAGTGCCCTCGCCTAAGAATCTCTGCCACACACAGACAAAATATTTTTATTCCCCCATAAACTTGATTAATCTACGTAATAGAGCGTCTCCCTTTCCTCTTTTTTTCCCTTCTTTTTTTCCCTTTCTTTCCTAACCAATAGAAATCTCTGTTTTTTCAGGGGTTGACATAATGCCGTGGAATGCTGATGAAGACAGAACATTAAACTCGACTGTATTTTAAAATCCAAATCCTTTTCGGAGTCAGAGGAAAACTGCTCCTGCCTCCGCCAAGCAGGGTCCTCCAATGCCTTACATTCCACCCACAGGCAGAGTATTTTACCATCTGCTCATCAACTTTTCAACATTATAAAAATTGAGAAAATGCACTCATGTTAGGGTTAGTTAACCCTAACCTGCAACCTGACTCTTAAAAGAAAAAACAACAATATCTAGAAACGTGTTTTGTCCCATCCCTGCTTCCATTGTTAAAATGAGCTTTTACTTGGAACAAATTGTTGTCAAAATTCAAATGCCCTTTAGAGCCAAATGGAACCTCTGACTTCAGAGCCTCCTCTTGCTATGAACTGCTTTGCTGTAACCTTATTCAGTGAGGATTAGCAAGGTTGTGCATTGAGGTATCACTTCCAAAACCCAAATAAATGTCATGCACAAAGAAGATGACATTAGTCAGAGAAAGAGGCCTGCCGCTTACTAAGGCTGGCTGCTTGCTGTCTTCTCTTTAGCTTTGTTTTGCTTATTTTCATTTGTTTTTGCTTTTCTGAGTCCTGGCTTTTTAGCAGCAGATAGAACCCTACTCAACCCACTCTAAAGTTACAGTCTTTCCAGTCCAGACTGCCTCCTGACATGGAGTGACTTGGAAATGGTTGACTAAGAAAATAATGATGATCTCAGAGAAATCTATGAAGTGTTTAAAAAGCTAACAAGCTAACCAGAGAAAGCAGGTAGAATGAAATGGAAGCATTAACTGTGAGGTTACCAACAAAAAGAGATGACAAAAAGAAAGCCAGCCATGGGTAGGGAAGGTAGAAAAGCAGTAAGCCAGGAGACAGGAGGAGGTTTGCCTGAAGAACAGCTGCAGGCCCCAAATGAAGGCGCTGTAAAATAGTAACTTGTCCTAAATACCTTCTCCTCCCCTGCCTGGCTGTGCCAACTCACGGTCTCCTGTAAACTCTTCCACTTTTTATGGTCTTTTAGGTAAGATGCTTGCTCATCAGCTCTAAGGCAAACTGCAACTATTTCACAGAAAATAAATTCAGAGTATTTTTATGTAGTCATTGCTCCAATCCTCCAAAAAGGATTCCGCATACAGGTACTTTTTTAAAATTTTGATCCTAGCCAAACCCTCAACTTAGACTAGTCCCCTGGGCTCCTTTTGACTGTTCCCCACTAGACATCATCATTTGGAGTCCCGAGTAGAGAAGTCACAATCGGCCCAGCTTGGTTGGCTGTCCAGGGCTCTGTGCCTGGTTCAGGGTCCCCTGCAGGGAGCACAAATATCAGTGTAAAGATTTTACTTCAACATTATTTTGGGCTTTTGGGGATTGCAACTGATGATAAGAAGAAAGTTTTCAAAACTACACAACATACGGGGACATAAATATGGCCTCTATCCCTCTGGGATACCTGAGAAGAACTCTCTATTCCTTTTTTTTTTTGGAATAAAGCTAATGTTTAAAGTAGCACAAAGTGAAACCTGAATGTATGCATCAGCCCAGCTGCCTCTGAGGCTGGTCTTGAGACTAGGGGAGGTAGTGGTGGCTTCTCTTTGAAGTCTGGCTGCTACAAGTCCAAGAGTGGTCAAGTTGCCAGGGCTGAAGGAAGCTGCTCCTCAGCCTCAGGGGCCTCCTCCAGAGTGACAGAGACAGACCGACAGGACGGGTGTCCTTGTACCTCTTTCATATAGGCAGAAAGGAAGAAAGGAAAACAAGACAGAGAAAGGGGTGAGCTGGAAATTTTAGGATCCTGGATGCAAACACTTTTGCAGCAATTAAATGTTAAAGAAATCAAGCAGGAGAAAGTAGAGTTTCTCCTCCTGAGCAAATGGAGGAGGGGGAGGGTGGATCTTTATTTTCTGCTTTGATAAAAAGAAACTGAGACCCAAGAAAAGAGAAAAAGATGTATGAATAGGAAGCACCCTCCATTGGGTTTCTCGATTTCTGTCTTCAGTAATGAGTGAATCCAGCTAGGTGTCCCCTCCAGGTTTTCCAATCAACCCACACAAAGGCTGCTTTCCTCAAAGTCTGTGGTTGACAGTGTGTGTCAGAAGGGAACCTCTTCCCCCATCCTCTTCCTCAACTGAAGATCAACTTCCCTGAGTCACAGGATTACAGAAGAGGAACCTCCATGCACTCCCACTTCCGTTAAGTACCCACCTCTCTGCTTGCAGACCATGATTTCTGCTCATTCCTGTCACTCTGTGCCACTAGTCCACAGCCTCGTGACCACCCTCCACCTGTGCACTAGAGCACAAACATTTTCACCTACCCAAGGAAGGGCTTTATTTGGCCCTGATCCCATCTGCTGCATCAACTTTTACTCTCTATTATTTCTACATACCAGCATGCCTCCACCGTGTCAGGAAACAGCTCTCTCAGGTCACGGTACCAGCAGCTACCTTCCCTTTATCTTCTTCCCTTACAGTAGAACTTCTTGAGAACCTTATTTATGCCTGTGTTGTCCAATAGAAGTGTAATGTGAGTTACAGTTATTATTTTAGTGTTTCTTGTAGCCATAATAAAAAGAAATTAGTGAAATTAATTTTAATAATATATTTTACTTAACCCAACACATTCAAAGTAGTATCACTTCATTGTGTAATTGTTAAAAAAATTTAAGATAGTTTACGCCCTTTTTCACACTAATGTGGGGTGTATGTTGCCCTTACTGTGCATTTCAATTCAAAGTACACAATTTCAGGTACTCAATAGCCAGATGTGTCTAGAGGCTTCCAGTGTGGACAGTGTTTGTACCTTGTCCCAGTTTGTCTTCCTCCCATCCTTTCTTGAAACCGCTCTTCTCAGACTGACTTCGTTGCTCTACTAAAGCTGCTCTTGTCAGTGCCTCCAATGATTTTGCTCTGCCTGGAGGTGAATGCTCAGCCTGGTTCTTGCCTGACCTATCAATACCATTTTACCCACCGATCACTCTGTCCTGCTCCATAAGCTTTCTTCACTTGGTTCCAGGAAACACAGTCTCCTTGCTTTCCATGGCTATTTTCTCAGCCTCCTCTGCTGGTTTTTCTCATCTCTTTGTCCTTTTATAGTAACCCTGCAGACATTCCTCTTCACTTTGCTAGGTGTCCTGACTCCTGGATGACCTCACCCTGGATCTCTCCTAGACTACAGTCCTGCAAGCTCCATTTGACTCCATACCTCTCCAAGGGAACATCTTAAAGCATATCAAAAACAGACCTCCTGAAATTAACCTCTCAAACCCTTTTTCTCCTGCCTTCACCCCATCCTGCATATGGTGAGCCCTTGCCCTAGCCTTGAGTACATCTTTGCTCATCTTTAACCTTCAAGTTATAACCGGAATCTGCCTATTTCTGATCACCTTGTCTGCTTGGCTCCTCCCAGTGGTAGACACTGGGACCTATGAGGTGGTCGGGAAATGAGTGGCTCCATGTGAACCTGTGAGAAGTAGAGAAGGCTGGTGTTCTACTGGTTTATGACCAACTGCAACTGATACTGCAGATACCACCATAATGCCAGAGTGACAGGGGGTAGAGATGCCCTTGAATGGAGAAGGAGAGACTAAGCAGAATGGCTTAGTTGTGACCACTTGCAACATAACCAGATAGAGTATGTGACTAGGCCACTCCAGGTCACACTTACTCACCTAGACCCACTAACTCAGGAAACCCACATGTGCTAATCACTTTCTCCCAAGTCCCTCAAGAATGGTCACCATTTTCTCCTGTATGGGCTGCTTGGTTAATAAATGCCTTCACATCAGTCCCATAGGCCATTTTTCCTGCTCCTTCAACTTGGGAAAAACAGAGAGACTGACTGTTCAAGGTTTACAAGTCAGTTTTGCGCTCAAAGAATTTTTCCCGTGTCATTGAATCTAAAATTTTTGAATAAGTTTATAGATATCACAAAGTAGGAGATCCAAGTGTTTCATATGTAAAAAATTAAATTATTGCATATGTAAACAATTATTGCATATTTAAAAATTAACTAACTGGGAAAAATAGTTGCAAAGACTATGTCAAATAATACTGAGTGAAGCAGTAGAATAAAAAACAGAAATGTGGGGCTGAGGGTATGGCTCAGTTGGTAGAGTGCTTGCCTCTCATGTACAAGGTCCTGGGTTCAAACGCCAGCACCACACATACGTGTTAAAAAATACAAATGTGTAAATGAGATGAACAGATAGTTCTCTAGGAATGATACAAGTGGTTAGCAAACATGTTGGAAATGTTTGGGGCCTCCCTAAGAGGACTATGATGCATGCGCGCATGCGCGTGTTTGTGTGTGTGTGTGTGTGTGTGTGCCTGTACTCATCAAATATTACGGACTCATCAAAAAGAATGTTTTGCAAGCATTTATGACAATATGAAGAAATAGTTACATTATGTGAAAAGAATAGAATGTTAAATTATATATATATGGCAAGGAGCCAAATTATAAATTAAACAACTACACATGGAAAAAAAGACTGGAAGAAAACATGCCAAAATTTTCATGTCTTTGAATAGTTACAGTTGGACATTATTGAAATTACCTATAACGAACATGCACTGTTTTTTACAGTATAAACAATGATCTTATTTTTATAAATAATTAAATAAAGGGGGGGTAAACTTCTCATTCCATTGACCCAGTTTTCACCTATGCCTGTTTTTCATTATTTGGTTTGTACTTAATAAACACAAATAATCTTTAACAATCAGGCTTATCAGTCAATAGAGTCTAGGCAGCCCCCAAAAACTTGCAGAACTGTTTAACAAAACAATCAAAGCCATAGCACAGTGGAATCTTCTGTGCCAAGAGAAAAGTTCTTGGAGGCATTTGTTTCTGATAGAGACCAGTTTCATCACAAATGAAATGATACAAGTGGTTAGCAAACCACTTTTTGTATCAGTTTGTAGCATTAAAATTTTTTTCGAACTCTATAGAAATGCAAAAACCTGTGCTGGGATTATAAATAATTTTCCTTCTCCTGCAGCCCTTTCCAACGTAGCTCTTTCTTCACGCTGCAGGTACCTGGAGGATGAACACCCTCTTTGTTCCTGCTGGTGTTTCTGGTCTCCTGACCTCCTGTAAAAATGTAAATGAAATGGATGAGAAACTGATTTGGGGACTCCATCATTTGCTTATACTGCTCTCTCTACCATCTTCTTGCTAGTGATCTCCCTAATATTCCCTCTATTTGTTAAAAACCTTGTGATCTTAATCAGTTTTGTCTGACAGGAAACACAAGTTCCCTGGATTAGAGAATACACCCTTTATTACTCACAGAGCATGTCAGCACAAGTTCCCCAAGTCCTGGTGCCCAAGAAGTGAATGGAGAGAGTCATAAGTACCCCGCGCATGCCACAGACCCACGCCACAAAAGAGGGTCCCCCAAATTACAAGACTTAGAGCTTACATAGGGCAGTTCCCTGATCTGTCCCTATACTTTTGAGAAAGAAAGAAAGAAGGGAGAGGAGGAGACTTTTACTCTGGAATGTGAACAAATCCCATCTAGAAATGAGGGGGAGGTTCCAAGGGTTTTTAATACCCAGAAATGTAAACAAATGTCTCCAAGGGAGAGGATCGCTCTAGAGTAATACACTATTGGTAGCTTCTAAGGCGTATTTGCTGTTCAACCATCTTTTAAACAAGTTTGCCAGTCCTTTTTTTCCAGGAAAGCGTAGTCTGTGCAGAAACACAAAAACCTTCAGAGAATCTCTTCTTAACTCTACCCTGGAACTGATCATCACCCAAGCCCTCTCTACCACCAAACTCACTAAATCAGGTCCCAATGAACTCCTTTCCATCCAGCTTGCTTGTGATCACTCAGGTTTCAAGTGTTCTCCAACTCTTTGGGTTTTTTAAAATTTTTAATTTGTTCTTTTTATGTATACATGACAGCAGAATGTATTTTGATATATTATGTATACATGGAGTAGAACTTCCCATTCTTGTGGTTGTACATGATGTGGAGTTACACTGGTTGTGTATTCATATAAGAAGGTAGGAAAGTGATGTCCAATTCATTCTACTGTCTTTCTTATTCTCAACCCCTCCCTTCCCTTCATTCCCCTTTGTCTAATCCAATGAACCTCTATTATCCTCCCATCCATGAGGATGTGAGTTAGCATCCTCATAACAGAGAGAACATTTGGTGTTTGGTGTTTTGGGATTGGCTGATTTCACTTAACATGATATTCTCCAACTCTATCCATTTACCAGCAAGTGCCATAGTTTCATTCTTCTTCATGGCTGAGTAATATTCCTTTGTGTATATATGACACATTTTCTTTATCCATTCTTCTGTTGAAGGGCACCTAGGTTGTTCCATAAACTAACTATTGTGAATTGAACTGCTGTGAACATTGATGTGGCTGTGTCACTATACTATGCTGATTTTTAAGTCCTTTGGGTATATACTAAAGAGAAGGATAACTGAGTCAAATGATATTTCCATCTCAAGTTTCCTGAGGAATCTCTATACTAGTTTCCAGAGGACTCTCCAACCTCTTTGGAACCTCCATTTTGTTAACCCTTCTACTCTCTTCCATTCTAAATGCTTTCTGTTTCAAATGCTTCCTTTCTGAGCTTGAATTGCATGATGCACCTATGGCAATCATATTTGCTAATGTCCTAAACTCCCTTTCTGGTTTTTTTTTTTTTTAAATCAACAACTGCTAACAAAATCCTAGTGTTTCCTAAACTCAACGGTCTTGTTCTCCTTTGTGCCTGAACCCAAACAGACGAGTATTGCCAGAGAGAGTAACACACAGAGCCGATTGTAAAATCATGAGCATCAAAACCAGGTTTCTTCAACACCTCTCAGCAAGATTTCTATGAGTACCTATGGCTTCTCTCTCTTCCTCCTCTCTAGTAAATTACTCAAACTTTCAACTGACTCCTCATACCTCTGATTTGCCTTTTTATTCCCCACCTTCCACCTCACTCTTAACAAATCACCTCACTTCCTACTTCACAAGGAAATCAAAAGCCACAAGGCTAGAACTCCCACAATGCACTCTTCTCATCTCTAACCGTCCCCTTTTCTTCCCTTTCTGCAGAAAGGAAGTAGCCTTTCTCCTTACTAAGGCCACCGCTCTCATTATTACATTGGCCTTTACCGGAAACCTTTACTAATTTTTCTTTCTCTTTTACACTAAGCAGACTTTTCTTACTGACATTTACACACTTGAGTTTCTCTTATCTACAAAGAAAAAAATAAAAATAAAAACTTCCTCAGGCCTCATACCTAGTCCCTCCACATCTAACGCGCTGGCCTCCCCATGTCTCCTCCACTCTGCAGCCTTTGTGTTCTCTTCTCTTTTAAGTCCATTTTTATTGCTGCATTGCAATTATACATAATAGTAGGATTCATCATGCCACATTTGTACATCCAGAGCATAATTCTTTATGCTCTTTTCAAATTAGACCAAGTCACCCCCAAACCTACCCCACTTAAAACTCATCATCAGTTTACCAAGTCCTTTAAATGACAACCCAAACCTTTAATGTGCCTCACAGGGTCCTGCATGGCCCACAGCTGCTTATTTTTCTAGTTTTATTTTGTACCACCCTCCTCCTCACTCCCAAAGCTATAACCTCACTGATCTTTCATTCATCAAATGCACCCTGCCCCTGTCTCCCCCGGACCCTTTTATATGTTTCTCAAGAAGTTACCTGTTACTTCATTCTGTACACCTTTCCCCACCCCTGACCAGCTCACCTAGCTCAAAAATTATTAGGGAAGACTTCCAAGAATGACCATGTCAGATAACTTCCCTTCAGAGTAACCTGAAATACAGAGCTGCCTAAAATACATTTATCTTTGTTATGACTTGATTGGTATCCATATTCTTTCAAGACATCACGTGCTCCATTAGGGAACAAAACGATTCCAGAATTATTTCTCTGAAGCCCAGTTAATAGTAGGTCAAGTACTGAATATGTGTCTGATAAATGGATAAATAAATAAATAAGTAAATATATAACTAAATAAATAAAGATTGGCACAAAAGAACCTCTCAACTACTTAATGCATGTTATCTTATCAAGAGTCTCCGCTTGTGAAGAAAATCTAATAGAGTTTTCTAAGGAGGAAACTACCATGGGCACATGGTGGTGTTCCATTCCTAAAACAAACTGAATTACACGCTGAAGCAAGACCAGGGCTAAGAGACCCAGAGCTGCCATCTGCTCATCTTCTGACCATCTTGCTTATGCCCCATCTTGCACTCACCACAAGGCCTGGTAGTCATCTGAGTTTCCATTATTCTTGGCATGATTGTTGTGTGACATTTCAAATACAGCCCTCTTGTCCCTGATTGCAGGGCCCATCGGAACGTAAGAGTGCTCACTCTTAATCCTGTTCAGAAGATACAATATCATATTCCAGTTTGGTGGTTGGATGCACCCGACAGGTACACATGGCCAAGACACTGCAGGCTTATGAATTCAATGGGGCCTATATGTTTGCTGGAGAAAAGTCTGAGATTTAGGCACTTGGAAGAGATGACTACAGGGTCTAAGTTGTTAGATACATTTTTAGGGAGTCAGACTTGAAAGTTGCTTCTTTGCCATTAGCATAGAATCGGATACTCTGGGAAGAACTTCTAGAGGAAGAACAGAAACTTTGCATTTCAAAGTGGACTCCTCAGAAGACCTGGGGTGAGCTTATCACTGAGGCACCTGAAGAATGACAACAATTTAATTTAGTAGCTACAAATTCCAAGCAAAAACAACCATAATAGATCCTCATTATGAATCTTCTTCTAGAAGCCTGGTGTTTTGTGGAGAGTTCACACCAATTCTGTGAGATTGGAAACATCTTTAAAATTTTACACATGAGAAAACCGAACCTTGGGGAGGTAATTTCCCAAGGTTCCTTAGCTTATAGGTGAGAAGGCTAACTTTCAAATTTATCTGAATTTAAAACTCCCAGTTTTTCTAGAGATTACACTATTAAAATACCTGAAGTTAATGTAAGGCTATGACTTCCAGAAGACATTGCATTTCTCCATAATATCCTCATCTACCTCCAGCATTCTTACTTCAGCTCTTCAGGTCTTTTCCTGTCTCAACTCAAACCATTGTCTTTTGTTTGAAGTAATAGAGTAAAATGTCCTTGGAACATGTCTGGATGAGTTTCCTCCAGGAAGAATTTCTTGATCATCATCCACACTGAGCAAAAGTACCCTCTGTTGGGTTTCAAAGAGCCTTGGATCTGCTGTGCTGATGTGCACCAGGTTGTCATAGTTACCGGTTTGTGGTTCTCTGCTATGGAGCATCTGAATGGGATGAGCCAACTCACAATCACTTGTGCATCTCCAGCTTCTGGCACTGGGTCTGGCCCAGAGTAGGCAGGTGTTCAAACATGCTTTTGGATTAAAGTTCATCAGAATATCTCTTTATGGTTTCTCTAGATCCTTAGGAATAGATACTACTTTTTAAAGTAAAAATAAATGAGTAAGTAAATGAATAAGAAAAACCTATAGAAAAGGGTCTTCAAGAATATAGTGCTTGCCCAAAACAGGCTGAATGAGAAGAACAAAGAACCTTCTCTTGACCCCACATTGGCACTCTGGCAGGCATGAAGTAAAAGTGCTCGGAGAATTCTGTGAGCTTGGAAAGACCCTCTCTGAAGCAGCATGCACATTAAGAAGAGGTCTTGAGGATGCACATTAAGAAAACATCTTCGCAAACCAGTCCTCGCCCTAAAAATAAAAGTACCATGAAAGGACCTTGAAGCCCAAGACGCACTGTGGGCAAACAGAGAAGACACCAGCCCTTATTCCAGTTCAGTTCCTAACAAGGATATCTCAATAATCCACACAAGGGTCCTAGCAGAAGGAAGTGTGCTCACTTCCAGGTATAAAACCCACTTCCTTTCCTGTGTCCTGTTCTACAGGTGTCCAGATTTCAACAACAACAACAACAACAAAAATGCACAGTACACAAAAATAAGGCAAGAAACACAACATAGCCTCAAGAGTAGATCAATAGAATCAGAGTTAGGACATATATATTGAAACTATAAATAAGAAATTTTAAATAATTACATTTATGTCAAAGGCTTTAAGTAGGAAAGGGAGACTATGTGTGAGATCAAATGAGTGATTTCAGCAGAGACAGAAATGCTAGAAGTAAAATGCTAGAAGTGAAAAATATAGTAACAGAGATGAAGAACGCTTTTGAGTGGACCATCAGCAGCTTTAAGACAGTCAAGAGGAAAAAAAAACAGTAAGTCTGAAAATAGATTGATGTAAATTACCCAAATTGAAATACAAGAAGAAAAAATAGTGGAAAGAAAAAGCAGAACTAAACATACAAGGTATATAGGATAATTTTGTATATCAAAGATACTTTTAATTGGAATTCTACAGGAAGAGGCAGGAAATACAACCCAAGAAACATTTGAAGATATAACAGCCAACAGTTTTCCAAAATTACAACCAACTCTTAACACTCGGATCCAAGAAACACAAAGAACACCAAAGAGGATCCTTGCACTACAAAACAAACAAACAAAACAGAAAACCAACACTAGACATATCTTATCCAGATTGCTAAAAACCAAAAAGCAAAGAAAGGAAAAAGAAAAAATTTGAAGGTAGCCAAAAGTAAATATCAAAATAAGTAAATGAGTGAATAAATAACTGAGAAAGAAAAGACAAATCTTCCTTGCAGGAGATTTCCACCCTTAAAGGGAGAGAACTAAGTACTTCCTACTCTTTATGCATAGACTGTGCATACTGACATCTTTTCAAAGAATACAAGAGAAGGGTCAGGAGTGACTTTATAGGAGAGACCTGCCCACACCTCCTGAGGTGATAAAAGTCAACACTGAGAGTAAAACGTGACAGTTTGTCCCAGGATGTTTTAAGACATCATGTTGTTATGCAAATGGCATTCAGCTTCTGTAACTTTTATCCCCAAAATCCACAACCCCAGTCCAATCATGAGAGGAGTCAGATGAATCCAGCCTGAGGGACAAGCTACAAAACACGTGGCCAGAACGTCTCAAAATCCTACTAAGGTTGTCAAAAACAAAGAAAATGTGAAAAACTGTCAGTATCAACGGGAGCCTGAGAAGACACTATGACTAAATATAAGGAGATATTAGGACAGCATCCTGGAGTACAAAAAGCATATCAAGTAAAAACTAAGGGTTCTGAATCAAGTATGGACTTTCATTAATAGTAATTTATCAATACTGGTTCATAATTACAGCAAATATTCTCTACTAATATGAGATACTAATAATGGGATATAGGGCTTATTGGAACTGCATTTTTTTCTGTAAACTTAAAACAATCCTAAATATAAAGTTTATTTAAAATAAAGCTAAATGAAAGACACATGCAGATGAATAAAGATAAAAACAATCTCACCAGTAATCATGCTAGTCAAAAGAAAAGAAAAGAAAGTAATAGTTATTAAAGAAGTTTTTTCAGCCAGAGAAGAAAATTTTTTAAATGAAAGAGAAATGCTTTAAAAGAAAACCAAGGGGGCGATCCAAGATGGCGGCCTAGAGGGAGACTGCACCCCCAGTCGCTCCAGAACCCAGGAGTTAAGAAGGGGAGGCATTGAGAGACTCGGACTGAAATAGAGCCACAGGTGAGTCTGCCCACTGGGTAAAGCTTGGCCCGGGTGGCAGGCCCAGATAGAGGTGGCTTATTGGACCAGGGCAGGGCAGCTAGAGTCTTCCACAGGCAGCCCTGCGCACTCCAGAGGTGGGCCCCGCCCACACAGCCAGCTTCTCCAGGTTCTCAGGTTGGAACTGGCCCGCTAGTGAGAGCCTTTCTGACCAGAACAAGCTCCAAGTCCCGGAGCCAGCGCAGCGCAGCGTACTCCGGCACGCAAGCAGATTCAGGGACCAGGATAGGGCAGCCAGAGACTTCCCCAAGTAGCCTGGACCCCTGCGGTGGGAGGTGCCTTTCAAGGCTAGCTTCTCGGAGCAGACCGCCCAGTGAGAGTCTTTCTACATAGAACCAGCCACAAGCCCCCGAACCAACAGAGAGCTTTGATCCGCAAGCAGCCTCTGGGATCAGGGTAGGGCAGCCAGAGACCTCTTCAGGCGGCTCTGCCCACTCCGGCTGCAGGCTCTCTTCACGGGGCGATCCAAGATGGCGGCCTAGAGGGAGACTGCACCCCCAGTAGCTCCAGAACCCAGGAGTTAAGAAGGGGAGGCATTGAGAGACTCGGACTGAAATAGAGCCATGGGTGAGTCTGCCCACTGGGTAAAGCACGCCCGGGTGGCAGGCCCAGATAGAGGTGGCTTATCGGAGCCGGGCAGGGCAGCTAGAGTCTTCCCAAGGTAGCCTTCCACACTCCAGCAGTGGGCTCCTCCCACACGGCCAGCTGCACGGTGCAGGCCCACAGTGAGAACCTTTCCGCACAGAGCCAGTTCCAAACCGTGGAACCAGTAGGGAGCTAGGGGCAGTTTTCTTCGGATGCGCTGCTTTATCAGATTCCTCCAAGACATCAGGCTACTGAAGGCTGGGAGGTGATACACTGGAAATCTACCGGGACACTATAAGCCAATAGCGGAAAACTGCAATATCTCAGGGTCCCACTGACAGCTGACCAATATGAGAAAACAAGGGAAGAAAATGTCTCAAACAAACCTAGATACTACATCAATAAAACCCAATGACAGCACAGCAGAAGAAATGTCAGAAAGGGAGTTCAGAATGTACGTAATTAAAACGATCAGGGAAGCTAATGAGGAGATGAAAGAGCAAATGCAGGCATTGAAGGAGGAGATGAAAGAGCAAATGCAGGCATTAAATGATCACACCAATCAACAGTTAAAAGACCAAATATGGGAAGCAAGAGATCATTTCAATAAAGAGTTAGAGATACTGAAAAAAAAAAAAAAACTGAAATACTTGAAATGAAGTAAACAATAAACCAAGTTAAAAACTCCATAGAAAGCATAACCAATAGGATAGAACACCTGGAAGACAGAACCTCAGACATTGAGGACAAATTATTTAATCTTGAAAGCAAAGTTGGCCAAACAGAAAAGATGGTAAGAAATCATGAGCAGAATCTACAAGAATTATGGGATATCATGAAAAGGCCAAATTTAAGAATTATTGGGATTGAGGAAGGCTTAGAGAAACAAACCAAAGGAATGAACAATCTATTCAATGAAATAATAACAGAAAATTTCCCAAATCTGAAGAATGAAATGGAAAACCAAGTACAAGAGGCTTATAGAACTCCAAACATACAAAATTACAACAGACCCACACCAAGGCACATTATTATGAAAATACCTAACATACAAAATAAAGACACAATTTTAAAGGCCGCAAGAGAAAAAAATTACATTCAGAGGGAAACCAATAAGAATATCAGCAGATTTTTCAATCCAGACCCTAAAAGCTAGAAGGGCCTGGAACAACATATACCAAGCCCTGAAAGAAAACGGATGCCAACCAAGAATCTTATACCCAGCAAAACTTACCTTCAAATTTGACGATGAAATAAGATCCTTCCATGATAAACAAAAGCTAAAGGAATTTACAAAAAGAAAGCCAGCATTACAGAACATTCTTAGCAAAATATTTCATGAGGAAGAGATGAAAAACAACAATGCAAATCAGCAACAGGAGGCGCTAGCCTAAAGAATAGCCAAATAAAGGAGAAACCAAATCATGTCAAAAACAAATATGAGTCAATTGACTGGGAATACAAATCATATCACAATAATAACCCTGAATGTTAATGGCCTGAATTCATCAATCAAAAGACACAGACTGGCAGATTGGATTAAAAAGAAAAATCCAACAATATGCTGCCTGCAAGAGACTCACCTCATAGAAAGAGACACCCATAGACTAAAGGTGAAAGGATGGGGAAAAACATACCATGCACACGGACACAGCAAAAAAGCTGGAGTATCCATCCTCATTTCAGATAATGTGGACTTCAAACCAAAACTAGTCAGAAGGGATAAAGAAGGACATTACATGCTGCTTAAGGGAAGCATAAATCAGCAAGACATAACAATCATAAATATCTATGCCCCGAACATTGGCTCATCCACGTACGTCAAACAAATCCTTCTCAATTCCAGAAATCAAATAGACCACAACACAATAATACTAGGTGATTTTAACACACCTCTCTCACCACTGGATAGGTCGTCCAAACAAAAATTGAATAAAGAAACTATAGATCTCAACAACACAATCAACAATTTAGACTTAACGGACATATATAGAATATACCATCCAACAAAGAACGAATACACTTTCTTCTCAGCAGCACATGGATCCTTCTCTAAAATAGACCATATTTTATGCCACAAAGCTACTGTTAGCAAATACAAGAAGATAGAGATACTACCTTGTACTCTATCAGATCATAATGGATTGAAATTAGAAATAAATGACAGAATAAAAAACAGAAACTCCTCCAATACCTGGAGATTAAATAATACACTATTATACGATGAATGGATAACAGAAGACATCAGGAGGGAAATAAAAAAATTCTTAGAAGTAAACGAGAACAAAGACACATCATATCAAAATCTCTGGGACACTATGAAAGCAGTACTTAGAGGAAGATTTATTTCATGGGGTGCATTCAAAAAAAGAAATAGAAATCAACAAATAAACGACTTAACACTACAGCTCAAAGCACTAGAAAAAGAAGAGCAGACCAATACCAAAAGTAGTAGAAGACAGGAAATAGTTAAAATCAGAGCCAAAGTCAACGAAATCGAAACAAAAGAAACAATTGGAAAAATTAACAAAATAAATAGTTGGTTCTTTGAAAAAATAAATAAAATTGATAAACCCTTAGCCACACTAACAAAGAGGAAGAGGGAGAAAACTCAAATTACTAAAATTCGGAATGAACAAGGAAACCACTACAGACACGAGTGAAATACAAAACATAATTAGAAACTATTTCGAAAATCTATACTCCAACAAAACAGAAAACCTCGAAGACATCAACAAATTTCTAGAGACATATGAATTACCTAAACTGAACGAGGAGGACATACACAACTTAAATAAACCAATTTCAAGCAATGAAATAGAAGAGGTCATCAAAAGCCTACCAACAAAGAAACGTCCAGGACCAGATGGGTTCTCAGCTGAGTTCTACAAAACCTTTAAAGAAGAGCTCATTCCAATACTCCTCAAACTATTCCATGAAATAGAAGAGGAGGGAACCCTCCCAAACTCGTTCTATGAAACCAATATCACCCTGATACCTAAACCAGACAGAGACACATCGAGGAAAGAAAATTTCAGACCAATAGCCTTAATGAACATCGACGCAAAAATTCTCAACAAAATTTTAGCAAATCGCATACAAATATATATTAAAAAGATAGTGCATCACGATCAAGTGGGTTTTATCCCAGGGATGCAAGGTTGGTTCAACATCAGGAAATCAATAAATGTCATTCACCATATCAACAGACTTAAAGTTAAGAATCACATGATTATTTCAATGGATGCAAAAAAAGCATTTGATAAAATACAGCATCCCTTCATGCTCAAAACACTAGAAAAAATAGGGATAGTGGGAACATTCCTTAACTTTGTAAAGGCCATCTATGCTAAGCCCATGGCCAATATCATTCTAAATGGTGAAAAACTGAAAGCATTCCCCTAATAACTGGAACAAATCAGGGATGTCCTCTTTCACCACTTCTATTCAGCATCGTACTTGAAACTCTAGCCAGAGCAATTAGACAGACCAAAGAAATTGAAGGGATACAAATAGGAGAAGAAGAACTCAAACTATCCCTATTTCTGATGACATGATTATATATTTAGAGGAACCTGGAAATTCCACCAGAAAACTTTTAGAACTCATAAGTGAATTCAGTAAAGTAGCAGGTTACAAGATCAATGCTCATAAATCCAATGCATTTTTATACATAAGTGATGAATCTTCAGAAAGAGAAATTAGGAAAACTACCCCATTCACAATAGCATCGAAAAAAATAAAATACTTGGGAATCAATCTCACAAAAGAGGTGAAAGACCTCTACAGTGAGAACTACAGAACACTAAAGAAAGAAATTCAAGAAAACCTTAGAAGATGGAAAGATCTCCCATGTTCCTGGATAGGCAGAATTAATATTGTCAAAATGGCTATACTACCTAAAGTGCTATACAGATTCAATGCAATTCCAATTAAAATCCCAATGATGTACTTTGCAGAAATAGAGCAAGCAATTATGAAATTCATCTGGAAGAATAAAAAACCTAGAATAGCTAAAGCAATCCTCAGTAGCAAGAGTGAAGCAGGGGGTATTGCAATACCAGATCTTCAACTCTACTACAAAGCAATAGTAACAAAAACGGCATGGTATTGGTACCAAAATAGACAGGTAGATCAATGGTACAGAATAGAGGACATGGACACAAACCCAAATAAATACAATTTTCTCATACTAGACAAAGGTTCCAAAAATATGCAATGGAGAAAAGATAGCCTCTTCAACAAATGGTGCTGGGAAAACTGGAAAACCACATGCAATAGAATGAAATTAACCCCTATCTCTCACCCTACACAAAACTCAACTCAAAATGGATCAAGGACCTCGGAATCAGACCAGAGACCCTGCATCTTATAGAAGAAAAAGTAGGTCCAAATCTTTAACTTGTTGGCTTAGGATCAGACTTCCTTAACAGGACTCCCATAGCACAAGAAATAAAAGCAAGAATCAACAACTGGGATAGATTCAAACTAAAAAGCTTTCTCTCAGCAAAGGAAACTATCAGAAATGTGAAGAGAGAGCCTACAGAGTGGGAGAATATCTTTGCCAACCATACCTCAGATAGAGCGCTAATTTCCAGAATCTATAAAGAACTCAAAAAACTCTACACGAAGAATACAAATAATCCAATCAACAAATGGGCTAAGGAAATGAACAGACACTTCACAGAAGAAGATGTACAAGTAATCAACAGATATATGAAAAAATGTTCAACATCCCTAGTAATAAGGGAAATGCAAATCAAAACTACCCTAAGATTTCATCTCACCCCAATTAGAATGGCGATTATCAAGAATACAAGCAACAATAGGTGTTGGCGAGGATGTGGTGAAAAAGGAACACTCATACATTGCTGGTGGGGTTGCAAATTAGTGCAGCCACTCTGGAAAGCAGTGTGGAGATTCCTCAGACAGCTGGGAATGGAAACACCATTTGACCCAGCTATCCCACTCCTTGGCCTATACCCAAAGGACTTAAAATCAGCATACTACAGAGATACAGCCACATCAATGTTCATTGCTGCTCAATTCACCATAGCCAGATTGTGGAACCAACCTAGATGCCCTTCAGTTGATGAATGGATAAAGAAACTGTGGCATATATATACAATGGAATATTACTCCGCAATGAAGAACGATAAAATTATGGCATTTGTAGGCAAATGGACGAAATTGGAGAATATCATGCTAAGTGAGATAAGCCAATCTCAAAAAACTAAAGGACGAATGATCTCGCTGATAAGCGGATGAGGACATATTATGGGGTTGGGAGGGGTTAGCATTAGGTTTTGGGTTAGGTTTAGGGTTAGGGATAAGGAGAGTGGTAAGAATGAAGGAAAGAAGGACTGTATAGAGGGAAAAGAGGGGTGTGAGGGGTGGGGGGGAAGGGATAAAAAATAAACATCATTGCCCTATGTAAACGTATGATTACACAAATGGTATGCCTTGACTCTATGTACAAATAGAGAAACAACATGTATCCCATTTGTATACAGTTAAAAAAAAAAAGAAAGAAAGAAAACCAAGCAAATATAATTGAATTAATTGCCAGAATACTTAAACTATAAGGATGTTCAAGGAGTTATCCAAGCAGAGGAATAGAATACCAGATACAATTTAGTAACAAATGAAGAATTGCTGGAAAAGGAAAGAATAAAGGTTTATAAAATGCATTTTATTTCTCTTAAGTACTCTAAAAGATAAATAATTCTGCAAAGCAAAAACAATAGAAATTTTCTGTCTTCTTATTACAAATGTAAAATTAAAATGTATGGCCAGACATGGTGGCATACACACCTGTAGTCCCAGCTACTTGGGAGTCAGGAGGATCACTTGAGCCCAGAAGATTGAGCCCAACCTGGGCAATGTCCTAGCAAGACTAGGTGTCAAAAAAAATTTTTTTTTTTTAAATGTACAGCTCAGGTATAGGATAAAGGAATTGGGATTATATTTGGAAAGGTTCTTACACTACATGTAAAGTGATACAGTAGTATTTGAAGGTACACTTGAATTAATTAAAAATGCATATTGTAACTCTAAGACAGCCACTAAAAATAAAAATAAAACAGAATAAATAATAAGCCAATATTATCTTGATGAGATAACTGCACTTCCATGTTCAATGTAACATTATTCATAATAACAAAGGCACAAAAGCAACCTAAAAGCCCATTAAAGATGAATGGATAAGGAAAACATGATATTATTCATACAATGAAAGAGCAGTCAGTTTTTTAAGAAGGAAATCCTGCTATTTGCAATAACATGGATGAACCTGGAGGACATGCTAAGTGAAATAAGTCAGGAACAGAAGGACAAATGCTATGAGATATTACTTATACGATGAATCTAAAATAGTCCGCCTCATAGCACAGAAGGGAAGAGCAATTGTTAGGGGTTGTAAAGAGGAAGAATCAGGAGGTATTAGTGAAAAGGTCAAAGTGTTGATTACATAAGATGAATAAGTATTACAGACCCATCGTAAATATAAGGTCTCTACTTATTGCTGTATTATAAATGTAAAAATATACTGAAAAGTAGATATTTAGAGTTCTCATCACAAATAATAATGATGATAATTGTAACATTAAATAAAAAGGACAGGGGAAACATTTGGAGGTCATCTAAAGTTTATGACATAGATTATAGTGATGTTCATGAGACTATAGTTATTTCCAAGCTCATCAAGTTGTATACCTTCAATATGGACAGCTTTTTGTATGCCAATCATATCTCAACAATGAGGTTTTAAGAGATAATAATAAAAGTCATAAAATGAAATGATAAAAATTTAAATTATCTCCTCAAAAGGCAGAAAGAGAAAAAGAAAAGAGAACAAATAGAAAATAGCAAGCAAGTTGGCGTATTATGATCCATCTATAAAATGTTGTCAATAATAGCATTAAAGACATAGGTTTAAAGTAAAAGGATAGAAAAAATGTATACTATACAAGCTGCTATAAAATTATATGCAAACCATACTATATAAAGACATAGGTTTAAAGTAAAGAGATAGAAAAATATACTATGCAAACAATAATCAGAAGAAAGCTGGCATAACTATATTAATATTAAAAAATGTACATTTCAAGAGTGGTATTATGAGGGAATAAGTGAAGTCTAACAATGATAAAGGGGATATAAAAAATCCTAAATTGGTATTTACTTAACAGAATTATACAACAATGTTTTATTAATTAAATTTAAGTGAGAAACACAAATCAATAATTGTGGAAATTTCAATACCCTGCCCTCTGTAGTTGATAAAATAAATTGTCCAAAATCCTGATCATTTCTATCATTCAGCTTGCCATAATTGATATTTATAGAACATTACACCAAACAACATATATATATTCTTTTCAAAGTACTCGTATAGTTCAAGATACAGCATATTTCACTCCATAAGACAAATATTTACAAATCTGAGAGAAAAAAAATCAGATTACAAATATTCTTTGATCATATTGAAATTAAATTATAAATTAACAAGAAAAGATATCTGTAAATTCCCAAATACTTGGAAATTAAATCACTTATAAATAATGCATAGGTCAAAGAGGCAGTCTTGAGGGAAAACTAAAATTATTTTGAATTGGATAAAAATGAAACTACAGCATATCTAAATGTATGGGATGCAGCTAAAACCATGTAGAGAAAAATGTTAACCATAAATAATTATATGAACATAGTCACAAAAAATCCTGAACAATCATTGACAAGTTTAAGGTAGCAATATATATTTTGAGACATAAGTATATCATAACTGAATAGTATTTACCACAGGAATTCTAAATCGATTCATTTGAATGTCAATCAATTAAAGTCCCATCACGAAGTAAAGAGAATGATAATTTCAATAGATAAAAGAGTAATTTTACACATTTCAACTTCCATTTGTGATAGAAATCTGCAGTAAACTGGGAATATATGAAAATTCTCTTCATCTGACACAGGGCATCTACAAAAACCTCTAACTAACATACTTAGTGGTGAAAGATTTATTTTTCTCATAAGATCAGGAACAGGCAAAGATGTTCTTTGTCACTATTCATAGTCAACATAACACTGAAAATTCTAGCTTATGTAATAAGGAAAGAAAAAGTAATAAAAGGCATACAGAATAGAAGAAGAAGTGAAACGGTGTCTGTGTGCATATCAATGTTTGTCTAAGGAGGAAAAAGAACTATAGAGTCTACCAAAGTTTTTTTGAAAAATGCACCCAAAACTAATAAATGAGTTTAGCAAGATACAGGATAAAAAGTTTTTAAAAAATTGTATTTCTAAGCAACGAATAATTCGAATTCAAAATTTATAAAATAGAACCATTTGTAGCAAAAAATAAAAATTAAAACCAGGAATGGTGGCCCATAGGTGTCGTTCCCACACTCAGGGCTGAAATGGGAGAATCACTTGAGCCAAGCAGTCCAAGACCAGCCACCTGGGCAGCAATGGTGAAACCCTGTCTCTATCTCTTTAAAAAAAAAGAAAGAAAAGAAAAGTAGAAAAACAAAGGTGTAGCCTAACAAAATATATGTTATACACGTGTCCTAAAAACTACAAAGCACTGATGAAAAACAGCAAAATTTTAAATAAGAGATATATCATGCTCACATTGGTAGATTAATATCATTAAGAAGTGAATTCTCCCCAAATTGACCTACAGAGTTCACGCAAACTCAATCAACACCTCAATACCTCAGAAGGCATATGGCATACATGGTAGATAAAGTAGTCAAAACAATTTGGGGAGAAAAAGAAGACTCACACTTTTAAGAGTCATTTAAAAACTACAGACAGGGCAGTTTTCTATGTACGAAAGTCTAGGTGCATAGAACAATGAAACAAAATAAAGTCCAGAAAAAGACACATGAAAATGTAGTGAACTAATTTTTGAGAAAGGTGCAAAGAAAGTTTCATGGAGAAAGAAGGTTCCGTTCCACAAATTGCACTACAATAATTGTGTGTGGGTGTGTGTTGTATTTTTTCTCTATATATATCTATTTGCACACACACACATATATACATATTCTAGTGCAATTAAAAATACATGTTAAAACCACAATGAGGTACCACTACTTACCTACTAAAATGATTTAAAAAAAATTTTTTTTTTAAACTTAACAATACCAACAGTTGGTAAGAAAGCAGAGCAAGTAGAAAAATCACACATTGCTGGTAAGAATCAAAATGATGGAGCTCCTTTGTAAAACAAGGTAGTCATTTCTTGTAATCTTAAAACTCATACTTACAGTTACCTCACTTTCAGAATTCTACCCAAGAATATCCACACAAAAACCTGTAGGCAAAAGTTTACAGAGGCTTAACTGATAATCACCCCAAACAAAACCACAAATGTCCTTCCATGGGTGAATAAACTTGGATAAACAAATGTGGTACATCCATATAATGGATAACTACTCAAAAAAGAAAAGGAATAGACTACTGATACATGGAAACATCATGAACAAATCTCATTTTGCCAAGTGTTATGGTTTGGATGTGAGGTGGCCCCCAAAAACTCACATGTGAGACTATGCAAGAAGGTTCAGAGGAGAAATGATTAAGTTACAAGAGCCTTAACCCACTCAGTGAATTAATCACCTGATGGGATTAATTGAGTGGAAACTGATGCAAGTGGGGTGTGGCTGGAGGAGGTGGGGCATTGGGGGCGTGGCTTTGGGGTATATATTTGTATCTAGTAAGTGGAGTCTCTCTCTCTCTCTCTCTCCCTCTCTCTCTCTCTCTCTCTGCTTCCTGATCATCATGTGAGCTGCTTCCCTCTGCCACACTCTTCCACCATGATGCCCTACCCCTCAAGCCCTGAAGAATGGAGCCTGCTGTCTGTGGATCGAGACCTCTGAAACTGTGAGCCCCCAAATAAACATTTCCTCCTCTACAGTTTTCCTGGTCATGTCTTTTAGTCACAGCAGCACAAAAGCTGACTAAAACACCAGGTGAAAAATATACCCAATATCCTTTATATGATATTCAGGAAACTGCAGAACTCTACAGCTGGAGAACAGGTAGAGTTGCCAGGAGGTGAGAGGATGGACTGCAGGCAGGCAGCATGAGTGGTTCCTCCCAAGCGTGGGAACCCTCAGGAGGTCGATGGAGGTCGTGGATACACAACTGCACATTTGTCAAAAAAATGGTGTACCAGGACAATTGAGTTTTACAGTATACAAACTCAAAATAAAATTTAAAAATAAAAATTAAAGGTCTGCTACACAAAGGAAAAGTTAGAATTGAAGAAAAATAGTTTATCCTCTAGAAACCTGGCCACCCTATAGAAGGGGTTCTACCCCTAAGAAAAATCATGTTCCTCCTAAGCCACCTAGGTCATCAAGGTCTCAGATTAGTCATCCAGGTCACAAAAGCTTTCTGGGGGGAAAAAAAAGTGCACCTTAAGATATAATAATCAAATCAGACATGACACTGCCTCTTCATGTAGTAAGCTCCTGATTACAGACCAGCACTGCAAAATGTTTAAGTAAATAAAACAAAGTCTTTTCCCCTTCAACATAGCAAGGGCTGGAAAGCCTGTAAATGTGCTAGTTCAGCTGTTTTAAGCAGCTTATCATGATTTTTGTGAAAGTCTGGCCTCAAGACTTTGGATCTCTTCTTAATAACATTTAATGCTACCATTATGTAATTGAATCCATTTTGTCCATGTAGTGGGAATATCATTAAACTGTAATTCATTTCACTGTCTTCTAGCTTTCAGACCCTCAAGTCCAAGTCCAGCACACCAGGAACTTGAAACAGAGAGTGATCCTAATCCTTCCCCTACCCCCAACCTCCTGGGCCAGGCCCTTTCTCCTAGCTGCAGTGTTAGGTTAGCCATTTCATTATCAAGACCAGGATGCTTCAAGTTTGCAGAGCTTGTACATGGGATCTGCAGGCCTCTGGCTCATCTGTCAGTGCCTTAAACTCCCCAATGCTGAGTGATACTCCCTGCTTTATTGAGTCTTAATCTGGGCCCAGAGCATTTTTGGAAATGCAATCATATCAAGAGATGGTACTTTTTACATCAGTTACCCCTTCGACATTAAGTACCTGGCACCTTGCCACCTAATGTGCAAGTAGCCACATTATTATTGAAACCACATGTTCATTAGCAAGGTTGGCACCAACTCAACCTCCACTGTCCTAAGTTAATGTTATATTCCATTATACTCCAGACAACGGGAAAGTGTAGGATACAGTTTGGGCATGAGAACAAACAGTCTTGTTTGATGAAATCTGAGTCTTCAACTGTTAGAAATATGATCCGCTTTCTATCTTGACATATGTCTGCACTGATGTTTCAGAGAGGGACATGTTTTGAAAGAAAATACCATTCTTTCAGTGTTATCTTTGCAAAATTGTATTTAATTCTTTCCACCACTTGCCGGGATAACCGGAGTCCATTGGCTTCTTGCTGGGCTAATCACTTCATCCCTGGAGATTCATGCAAAAGTGTTTCACTTAATATAAAGGAGTGACTCAGAATCATTGCTTTCAATTAAGAAAGCCTGAGAGAGTTCTGAGAACAGTGTTCTCTTCTTTTAGAAGTAGGGAGGAGGGGTGCAAAGACGGGAGAAAGGGAAGGGGAAAAGGGAGGAAAGAAAGAACATACACAGAAAAAAGACTTGTGCGTTCAAAATGAAATCATCAATCCCCTGCCCCGGTTTCACAGAATTTAATTCAGATTGTGCAAGTTCTCAGCCTCTCAGACATTATTTGTGCACAACGCAAGTTTAATCTCTTGTTCCCTCCTCCTAGAAAAGACATGTCAGATCATTAAAAATGTTTTATTATTATTTCTTCTCATGCATGTGTCTCACTTGCAGATCAGAGGGCTTGGATTTTCTTGTATCCCTTACTGGTGAAGCGAACCCACTTTTCACAAAGCTGCGGTAAGTGTTTGTTTAAATCCATTAGTGGCATTACTTTCCAGAAGAGTTTCTTACAACTCACATACGTTGAAGTCCTTTCTTGTTTATATCTGGCAACCATAAAACAGGATTTTATAATTTTAGAAAACTACATTTGTATGTTTTCTGCTGAAAATAGTGGCATTGAAGACCAGGTTTTTTCTGAGATGATTCATGAAATATTATAATCCTTCCACGTATTACTAGGTCTGTTAGAATAAAATATTTTCCAGCAGTCTGAGGATGACCTAACCTCACCAGTTTCTCCCAAAAGCATCTATATTACAACCAAAAGTAAACAGTAATCTTAGATCAGCATAAAAATATCAGCCAATAAACTACATTGGTGAGCAGATCATCCCACCAGGTTTCCTGACAAGTGATTATTTGGACTGCCTGAGAAGATGGAGTTGAGCCAGTACTATGTTACCCAAAAGCAATGCGAGTGTCAAACCCCAACGAAGCATGAGTACTAAATTATGAGACAAAAAAAAAATTGAAGGAATTTGATATTTATTTTTTTTAAAAATTATTAATCACATGGGGAAAGTCGGACGGAGTATTTTCTAGCTGCATACTTATTTATATGTATCCATGTTTATTCATAGTTTATTATTATTTTCCTTCCAGCTGGTTTTGGAGGAACATAATCTTTATAGTATCAGAGGCTTTGAAAGGTTTTCCTGCAGTTCTACTCTACTTATTGTCCTGAGACCTGAGAGGAAAATCCCTAACCTATTTTATGATCCCAAACTGTGGATCTTTCCAGAGTTGCCAGCACGAACAGAGCAGTGATTCCTATTTTCTACTTAATGCAAATTCAATGAAAAATCACCTGAAGATAAGAAAGCAGCCTCTCTTTTCTTGTGGAAGCAAAGGGTTAACTCTGACAGACAATGTGCTAAATGTGTTCTTTTATGCATGTTCTTCCATGTCCAGTTGGAGCTACTCTGGCCATGCTCATTGTCCATATGACCTTTTCCAAGTAGCTGAGAAAGGCATCCATTGTTTCCTTGCATTTAATGAGTTTAAAAACATACTCCCCCTAACAACTTGAAAAGGCAAGTCAGAGAAGGAATGATGAAAGCAAAGATTAAGAATTTTCCCCCAGGAAAATTCATAGATAAAGTCAGTCATGAGACAGTGGTTGATTTAGAAACTGCACCATGTCTGTGAGTGATGTAGTGGGTTGAATAGTTGTAAAGATTAGCCTCTAGTCAACTCGTTACACATTTCCTATACTACTTAATTTTTTTTTTCTTTCAAGCAAAAAACAGTAGCATAAGTCAATCACATAAACTGACCTGGCATCAAAGCATAGGTACTGTGTTAGGGTTGATGAGTAAACTGAAAGACAGAAGGTAGGTAGGTAGTATTGGTAAGCTTTCTGTTACTGTAACAAATCAACCTTTAAAAAGAAAAAAGGTTTATTTCAGCAGAGAGTTTTGGAGGTTGTCAAGCCTCAGTGGTTGGCCCTGTTGCATTTGGGCCTATGACAAGTCAGCACATCAGGGTGGGGAATGTGAGGTGGAAGAAAAATATGCTCAGCTCATGGCCAGGACAGGAAAAGAGAGGAAGAGGCCAGGGTCCCACAGTCCTTTCTAGGGCACACCCTCAATAACCTAAACTCTCCCACTGGACTTCACCTCTTAAAATTTCTACCACCTCCCCAAAACTGGGATCCAAACGTTTAAACTGTGGGCTTTGGGGAGACATTTCAGACCTCCAAACTATAGCATAGATAGACAAAATTAAATTGGATATATATAATATGTTGTATCATAGAGAAAGATGTGTTTATGCATGTGTGTGCTATATATATATACCACCCGCAGCACCGCCCCCCAGGCTGACATGAGTTTGGCTGTGATAAATAGGCTCCTTCTGATTATCTGCACAAACTTATGGTGGTAGCCAATCTCCAAAGATGGCCCCAAATAATCCTAGTATGCAGATGCTACTCCTCTCATCAAGAGATAGAGTATATTTTCCCTCCCTCTGAATCCTGGCTGGCCCTGTGGATACTTTAACAAGAGAATGGAGAATGTTCTGAGACTTTCAAGCCCAGGCATTAGGAAGGCTGACAGCATCTGCTTCCTTACATAAGCCATATAAGAACCCCAGGACACTCAGCTGGAGAGAGAGGTCATGGGGCAAGGCTCTGGAAGCTGAGATACCATATGGGGAGAGAAGCAACAAAAAGGAGCTCCAAGGCCTGAGACTTCCAACACCTGCCACAGCTGTAGACTCCTCTACTTTCTAGAACTCCAGGACAAACACAGAGGAAGAACAGAAGCACCACCCAGTTGCGGAACTGTGAGATAGCATAAAATGATTAGTACTTCAAACCACTAAGATTTGGGGTGGTTTCCTATGCAGTAATCAATAAATGAAACTATTCTTTAAGTGGCAGTTTTTGTCTATTTGGCAAAATGACAGCTTCACATTTTAAAGAGAACACAACAGATTAGCATTTGTTTGGGTTTGGAGTTTTGGTTTGGTCTTGTTTTTGTTTTTGATGAATAGAAATTAGACATCAATTAGTTCTCAAACAATAATATTTAAATGCACTAAGTAGTATCTAAATTAAATTATTTTAAAAATACATGATTCGTTCAACATGAGAAAAAGTGCTTGGCACAGTGTATTTTGAATGTTAACAATGCCAAAAAACATTTTGAAGAAGTTCTCCTATGCTTGGTGCAGGGATAAAAGGAGTTTCCCTTCCCTCCTCAGCAGGTTCAATGACTGAGCCTCTGAAAAACCGATAGTCAGTTAACAGAGAGGAATAACATAAAACTTATCATCATGCCGGGAGCATCACATGGAGGAAAGTGAATTGTCCCCAAACCCCAGTGGAACCAAGAACCTAGAGCAGGGAGGAAGGCTCACAGCAGCAAGAGCTATCTTGTGCAGAGTTCATCGCCCAGGTAACAGCCACCTGTCATCTCTTGCTGGCCAGATGTCAGACCCCCAGACTCTTCTTTCTGTGTAAAGATCTTTCTGAGGTAGAAAGTGGGAGCAGTGGGGGATCAGATAAAAAAGGCTTCACCCAGATCAGAGGTTTCCTTTACGAATGCAGAATTTGATATAAAACTCTTTATAGAAGGACAGGTCTTCAGAGCCATTTCAAACTACAGAGGTCTGTAGTTTCTCTAAATAACCAACTCAAACTAAGCCAGAGAAATATATGTGGGATGGGATGTTTTACACTCCCACGTTGATTAGTGCCTTTTATATCTAAAGTCTCACCAGTAATGTCAAAGAGCTGTTTAGAAACATTCCCGAATGTTTCTAAAGTTACTTACCACAGAAAGTTCAAATACATCCCAGTTTAGAAGATCATAATAAATCCTCATGTATCCACTATTCAGTTTCAACAACTCTCAGTTCACTGCAATTCTGTACCCGATGCCATTCCCTGCTATTTGAAGTACAAACAAAGAAACTTTTTTTGCCTGTAAGTATTTCTATGGATTCATTGATAAACAATAAAGATTATTGTTTAAAACAAAAACCACGATATCTTTATTATACCTACAATTTTTAAAATATGATTATTTAATAGTATCAAATATTCAATTAGAGGATTGTTTTTATTTTGGTTAAGAGTTAAATAGCTTCCATACATTGTTACTGGTTAACTTGTTTGTTCTTAATTTATAAGGTCTTCCTCTTCTTTTTCCCTTTGCCAATTTTGCGATTGCTACAAATACTGGGTTGCTTTTCCTACACAGTCCAGGTTTTCTACAAGCCAGGATTTGCTTACTGCATCCTCTTCGTGCCCTTGAACATGTTTTACTGTTCCTTGTGATCCTGCAAAATGCAATTAGATTGTGATTTGATGGAATTCAGGATTGCTTTCTTGGCAAGAGGGCTTCAGAGTGGTGATGAGAAAATCAACTGAGAGACACATATTCTAATTATTTCTTGTTTGGTAATGTTAGCAGCCATTGATGATCATTGTCCACATTCCATTCATTAAGGGTTGAAAAATTATAGTACTTTAATTTTCTTGTGTCTTTCCTATGAATTACCTAGAATCCGTCTTTTTTTTTAACCATGTGTTTGCATCCATTTTATTACAATGTAAGATGTAGAATTGGAAGGCTTGGATTTGTACTATGCGACAAGAAAGAAATATTTTCTATTTTGCTAGTTTGTGTTTTTTCTCTTTTTCTTTTTATTGCATCGTTTTGCTTCTCAGACTTTTTTAATTTATTTTTTTTTAATTTTTACAGACTGCATTTTGATTCATTGTACACAAATGGGGTACATCATTTCCTTTCTATGATTGTACACAATGATGGAGGAATTTTAGATTATGTAGAGGGAAATGAGAGGGAGGGAGAGTGTGAAAAATGGTGGAATGAGATAGACATCATTAGAATTCATCTTTAAGAGAAATTTCCCTTCCATTGTTTACCCTGATGTAATTTTAGTATAGAAAAGCAATTATCAGCAAAAATACTTGATAATTCTTTTCTATTTATCTTTTCTCAAATAATAAACTGGTTCCCTAAGTCATTCAAAGGTGACCAATATGATGGTTTTTGTACTATTAGAAGTCACGGAGATAAATAAATTTAATGTGTTGCAGTTCATTGACATTTTTTTCTCAGCTCATTGCTTAAAGTTTAGCAGGTGAGAACAACTTTAAAATAGTTTCTTTTCAGCAGACTCTAGTAGCTATATAACTTCCTTGTGCTTTCTTGTTTTCTGCTATGACAAGCTGTTCCAGATTAACTTTGTACATTTTCTGTCCCCCAGCTAGACTAAGCCATTTCTACAGAGTTCAAGTTCTTTTTCTTGGGACAAAGGATTTAAAGAACACAATCTAAATCTTACAGCTACTCATTATTACTGGATTAGTGGTTGATTTTATTTTTATTTATTTATTTATTTATTTATTTATTTATTTATTTGAACCCAGGGCCTTGTGCTTGACAGGCAAGCACTCTACCAACTGAGTTATACCCCCCAGCCCAGTTGATTTTATTTCTGTGCATTGAAAACACAGTGGTATTTGGGGGGCATGTTGGGAATTGAGATAAAATCAATTCTAATTTAGACAACTGCACTTTCATTTCACCTCCTTCATCTTATATTTGTATTTCCTTTTCCCTGTGCCAAAAATTCCAGCTCTTAATGACACTCAGAATATGCCTGTAAGCTTGATTTTTCGTCAATTTGATAGTTAAGAACTGTCTCAGTATAATTTTAACTTACATTTCTCTTCCTATGCAGGAGACGGTGTATAAGTTCGCTTAGTCAAAGATATTCACATCTCATTTTGAGAACTCTCTCTCTCTCTAGCCAATTTTTCCATTGGGTTGTTAATATTTTACCTCTCTGTTTTAGATGCTCTGTTTCCAACCCGTTGTCCATGATACAAATTGTAAATATATGTGCTCTATGCTTGTCTTTTGTCTTATTGTTTTTCTTATGGTAGGTTTTTTCCCCTGTCATATCATGTTTGCATTTATGTTATCAAGAGTGTCAATCCTTTATTGCTTCTGAATTCTGAATCAGAGGAAAGTTCTCTGCCATGTTTTCTTCTGGTACTTGTAGAGCATCTTTTAAATCTCTAATACATTTAAAGTTTATTTCAATGCTCAGTGTGAGGAATGACCCCAATTTTGTCTTTGTATGAGGCCATCCAGTTTTCCCAACATTTTTTAAAAGTCTATCACTTTCCCCCACTGATTTCCATATATAATTGAATCTATTTCTGATCTGCTGGTCCATTTATTCATGTACATGAACCACCTTCTTTTAATTACATAGATTTATAATGTTTGTATTATCAACATGAGCTAGCTAATCCATTCTCTATTTTCCTTCCTTATTTGACTGTTCTTTCTTGTTTTCCAAATAAACTTTTTAGTTAACTTGTCTAGTTGATTATAAAAAATAAAAAACCTGATGACATTTTTATTAGGGTTGCATTACATTTATAAACTAAGTTAAGAAGGATTGACAACTTTATTATGTTGAATTTTCCTATCCAAGAACATAGTATGCCTTTCCCTCTGTTCAAGTTTACTTTTGCAGTTTGGGGAGAACATTTATAGTTTTCCTTGTGTAGATTTTTATTATAGGTCTTGTTAAATATACACCTATGTATTTTCTTTTAATTCCTTTTTTTTTTTTGTTTCATTTCCATTCCCTTTTTTTAGCTATTAAAGGTAGAGTCTCCCTTTTCATTATATGTACAAAATAGTGTTTACTTTTATGCCAAAAATCTTATTTTATATGCTGATTTTATGTCCTGACACTCTATGATATTCTTTTATTAGTTTTTCAACCAATATGCTTAATATTTCCATTCATTCAATATAATCTAAAAATAAAGATGATTTTGCTTTCTTTCCAATTTTTCTTACTAATCAAACTTCTTGTCTACAATTTTCTCTATTTTATAGTTTTCCCCATTTGTAATTTTATGTATCTGTGCTTTTATAAAATTTCTTTCTCATTTATATTATCTAGTGGTTTGCTATTTTGTTGACTTTATAAATGGCAAGTTTTCTTCTTGTTGTTTCCAAGTTGTTCCACGTTTTTCTTGTTTCTTTCTTATTAACTTCTGCTCTTATCTTTATTGGGGGTTTTTGTTTGTTTTGTTTTGTCTTACTTTGTTTTGTTGAGACAGAGTCCTGCTATGTTGCCCAGGCTGTCAACTAGAACTCCTGATCCTCCTGCCTCACCCTCCCAAGTCAGTGGGACTACAGGTGTCTACCATGGTGCCCTGTGGGAAATCGTCCTTATTTAGCAGAATCAGACCAGGTTGAGCCATGGGACGCAGAGGCCTGTCTTCTAGGAACTGCTGGGAAGTATGTGGCGCTGCATGGAAGTAGTTCCCTGTCTCTTCTGGAATTTTCCCCCTAAGAGAATGGCTTCCCTAACTCCTCCCTATCCTGTCCATCACAGAAGAAGCTCCTCCCAGTCCTTGCCCCCTTTACCTATGTATTATAAATAAAGAAGAGTTGGGCAACTCCATGTTGTTGTAAGAGACCAGAGCTAATATGGCCAGACACATCACGCCCCCTCTCATATAAAAGGAGTATTGGTTCTTGTGTGTTCATTGAGTAGATAAGTTTTTTGGGTAATAGGTAGAAAAACCGCCAACATCCTCCTCCAGCAGTTAGCCCTTTCCTCCTCCGCTTGGGACATGGCAGAGAGGACCCCCACAGTGCCCTGCTCTGCTTTTCTCTTTATTAAACCTCCCCCTTTGTTGTTATTATTACTAGTATTGCTTTAAGGGAATTTTAATCTATTTTTTCATTGTTTTTCTTTACAGGTATTTTGAAGGTTATGAAAGTTACTTAGATAATTTCTGTAGCCTGAAAGTTAATTAATATCATTAATTATGGCTGTTTTGCTAATTTCTATTTTATTGCACCATAATTGAACAATATAACTTGTAGTTTCTCTTCTCTTGGGAGTTGATCGATGCCTTCTTTGTTGTTTAGACCTGGTACACTTTTTTCTCTCTCTCCAGTACTGGAAATTGAACCAGAGGTGCTTTAACACTGAGATACATCCCAGTCCTTTTTAAAATCTTATTTTGAAACAGGCTCTCATTCAGTTGCCCAGACTGGCTGCAAACTTGAACTCCTCCTAGCTTAACCTCCCCAGCAGCTAAGATTACAGATGTGTGTCACTGCACCCAGATAGTCATGGTGAACTTTTATACATGTTCCACATGCATCTGAAAGCAAAGTTGATTCTCTCTTATCTATGTTAAAAATTGAATATCTATAAGATGTCTTAACAATTACGTCATTTAGATCTTCTATATCCATACTGACATTCTTATGCACCTGGTCAGAGATTGAGAAGTATGTTGAAACCACTTTTTCCTGGCATAATTTTTTGCCTGTCTCCTTGTTGCTATGATATTGCAAATGTAAACATTAGTAACTTGTATTTAAACTGTGGATTGTAACCTTTTATATTGCAAAATCTTCTTTTTCTCTTTCAATGCTTTTAGCTCTAAAATTCACCCTGTCAAATATCTTAGCAAGCCAGCCCTATTTTTTTTTATATATCTTTGTTCATCTTCTGAATGTCTATGTAAAAGTTTATCTCCTGAATACGACACAGGGTTACATTTTGCTTTGTTATGCAGTCTCATTTTTATTTTAATAAGTAAGTTATGCCCATTTGCGTTCACCAATATATTCAATGTATTTAGCTTCAGTTGGTCATATTGTGTGTGTTTGTGTGTGTGTGTGTCCTCACACATTCAGTCTTTAAATACATGGTCTATTTTATTTGTACTCACCCCTTTCTTTGGCATATCTTTGATATTTCGGAAGGTTCATATATATATATATATATATATATATATGTATATAATATATTAGGTATATACATATTATATATAATTACTAATATATAATTACTATGTATATATAATATTATATTTTATTTATTTATTTTTGGTACCAGGGATGGAACTCAGGGGCACTCAACCACTGATCCACATCCCCAACCCTATTCTGTACTTTACTTAGAGACAGGGTCTCATGAGTTGCTTAGCACCTCACTTTTGCTGAGGCTGGCTTTGAACTTATGATCCTCCTGCCTCAGCCTCCTGAGCTGCTGGGATTACAGGTGTGCACCACTGCACCTGGCTAAGTTTATATTTTTATGGTTACTTATTTTGTAACGCGATCAGTTTTCTCTCTCCTTTTTTTCTCTATTGTTATTAACTATTGATCAACTATACACGTGATTGAAATTAGCTGGTAAACACTCCTCCCATTCCTTCCCCTGGTATTTAACTTGAAATGTCCTTCTGATCCTAATTTTTATCTATAAGGCAATAAATGAATTTATTTTACTTATACTAAAACTTTCCCTGATTATCCCTCAAACCCTTTGTAATTGGTCTAGTTACAGTGTCAGAGCATACAACCATGATATATTTTAAAATCTCTCTCATAAGCATTATGTAATATTAATTCAACACATTACTATATATTCATTGCTCTCCATCCTTTCCCACCAATCCTTTTATTTGCCTGAAGCTTGTTTTTCAGTTGTGTCTTCATGAAGCCTCAGGGGAAGCACACTCCAAGTAGTTTTGCATAATTCTCACAGTTTGTCCTTGACCCTTATAATTAAATGTGTTTGACAAGGTATGATATCTCTGGCTCATATTTCAACTCTTGACTTTCTTAAATGTGTTACTGCATGGTCTGCCGAAACAGATCTGACAAGTCTTGTACATCCAGATTTCTTTTCCTTTATCAATGACTTCATCTCTTTGTTTGGATGACCAAAGGATTGTCCCCTTTTCTTTAAAACCCATAATTTTAATGGAGTAAGTCTTCAGTAATTTTTCCCAGGTTTGCAGTATTACTTTATTATTACCTTTCAATAAGTTGATTCAAGTCAAGAATTTTTTCTTGAATCATAATTTTGACTTTTTTTTTTTTTCTATCCCACTGCTTGTTTTGGTTCTTTCTTTGGGCACTCTTAATATAGATATGTTGGGTTTTTCTTGCCTGTTCTTTATAGACATCACCTCTTCTTCAATCCTTTAAATTTCTTTGCTCTCTTTCTATTTTGAAGTTTTTTTTCAACTTCTCTTAAAGGTATTATCCGATACATTTATTTGCCCTTAGGTTTCTTATAGTTCAGATTTCAACACTGAACCTGACATTTAAAAGAAGATTGTGGAACCAACCTAGATGCCCGTCAATAGATGAATGGATAAAGAAACTATGGTATATATACACAATGGAATATTATTTAGCCATAAAGAAGAATAAAATTATAACATTTGCAGGTAAATGAATGGAGTTGAAGAATATCATGCTAAGTGAAATAAGCCAATCCCAAACAACCAAAGTCTGAATGATTTCTCTGCTAATTGGATGATGATACATAACGGGGGATGGGAGGTAAGGGAAAAATGGAAGAAGAATGGATTGTGTAGACAGAAATGAGGGGTAGGGAGGGGGCGGGGGAAGGAAAGAGAATGAGACAAACATCATTACCATATGTACGTGTAGGAATATGCAAATGGTATGACTATATGATACTTGTAACACCGTTTGTGCACAATGAATCAAAATTTTTAAAAAATTTTTAAAAGGCTAATTTCCAATTCTTCGCTTTCTATCTTCCTTCTTTCTAATTTTTTTCTCCAATCACCTCTTTTCTGAGTTTTTCTAATTCTTATTTGTGTTGTTATTATCATCAATATCAATTATCTGTGATTTTCTTCCAAATCTATTATTCCAGATGTATTATTTGTTTCTTAATTTCTCTCAGCCCACTTTAGAAATATTAGGTTACAGTTTGTGCCTGCCTTGCAGCCTATTTCTGGGGTACTCTCACTGTCTATAAAGATACCATTTTATTCTTTTTTTTTTTTTTTTTTTTTTTTTTTTTTTGCTTATTACTAACTTTAAATCCTTCTCTGTTGCTCCTGCTAAAGTGAGATGCATGTTCTCACACTTTCAGAATGATAGTGAGGGCCTAACACTACACTCTGTGGCAACCTCTTCCATCTGCTGTTATTTTAAAGAGGTTTTATTTCCAGGAGGGATTTAAAAAGCATGGCTTCATACTTTCTGAGATAACCTCCTTTGCTCCTTTGCCCTACTCTTGGCTACAATTTCTCTTTTTCTTTGCTTTACCTCTGAGTTCTAAATGCATTCGCTCCTCAACACAGGGTTTTGTCCAAAAATCAAGTATCAGTTGGTCAGTTCCAAGAGCCTGACAGTCACGCCGTCCGTCATCAGACCTGACATGGCCTCCTTTTGCTCACCTTCAGTGGGGTTCTAGAATGCCCCTTCCATGAGCCCATTGACATTCTCAGTCAACCACTGTGCTTTTCAATGAATAGTATTGAAGATCTGGACTTCTCCATCAAGCAAGTCCATCATAAGTCTCAACTCGCTCCTTCTGCTTCCTGCTCAGCTTTGGTGATGTCACACAATTCTTTTTGCTCTCAGACTTTTACACAGTCATATCTTACGCATACTTCTCTAGGACATCTAGGAATAATAAAAGTTAAGAGTTGGCAAAACTTGAAATAAAACATACTTTTACCTATACTGGTAAGGGCTGAGTTAATTTTCTAAATGTAATTTTTTTTCACTGTGAAATTTTTAAATTTTTATTATTTTTCTCATAGAAAAAATTAGGACTAATGACATTGTGAAAGTCATGCCTTTTTTTTTTTTAATTTTTCCTTTTTGGTGATGCTGAGGGTCAAACCCTAGGTCTTACACATGCTTGGCTAGTGTTCTATGACTGAGCTACACCCCTACCCCCAAATTATGCATTTTTTAAAAAATCACTCTGTCCTATACCATGCGACAAAACCTTTTTAAAAATTTTTTGTAAAGTACAAAGTACATAAAAAGATCACATAAGTAAAGTTTCACATACTCAATAAACTCTAAATGTAATTTTTAACATTCTATATACTGAGATGTGGATGCTATGGAGGCTTGAGGAATGCTGATGATATTAAACTCTTTAGTTCTCTATATGTCCATTCTTTTTTATTGTTTTGGATTTTCTCTAACTCTAACATTTCACCTTCCCTCCCCCCCAAAAACCAGCCATTTCTTCCAGCATATGTGCAAATCCCAATCCCATTATAATACCAATATTTAGCCATTGGCAATAGTGTCAAATTAAATGAGTTGCCTCATTAATGTACTTAGAACAGTTATTAGACATTATACCACATGCATATTAGCTGCCATTACTGTGAGAATGTTTATCATCTGTATTGTTTTTATCAAGGGAATACATATTCTAGCCCCTTCCACTTGATCTTCTAATGCAGTGTTTTAGAAGATAGCTGACTTGTTTGTGTCCCAAATATGTTCTATTGTCATATAAAAGAAAAAACTCTAAAGGGAGATAATATTTCCCCAGCACACTGTGGTTCCCTGTGTTCACCCCACTTTCTTCTGTTCACCTCCTCTCCTGCCATGCTGCCCCAAGAGTTGTCAACACTAGCAGTTTGCTCTCAGAGTTTCCATACCCAAGCTCAGTACTGACCTCAGAGGCAAATGTCAGCATACATCTCTTTGCCTCAAGGGAAACAATGGATAGAAGAGACACAGATGATTTCTAGGTTGAGCTGTTTTTAAAAAATGGAATTTGTACTGATGTCTGTAATTTACTACAAAACATCTCATATAATCAATGTAATATAATGTTTGACCAGCTTAGGCTTTAATTCTAAGGATGGTTAGCTGCCATGATATCCAGAAGGCACAGTTCATGGGTGGTCACCTCCATGAAAGCCATGTTTCACAGTGTCAGTTAGACACTGAGGCTCCCGTATCTGAATCAATAAGCTACTTTGCTTACTGAGCATCCTCAATATCAAAATGGGTTTTATTGGTTAAACTATTGAATATCATGATGTCTATTAGAAATGTGTCCACTGACAAAATCAGAAGTATTAAGATATGGAAATCAGCCAATGAAATTTAGAAACCCTCTTGCAGGAACCAAGTCTGAAAATCCAATGAATCCTGTGCTCTAAATGATTAGGAGGGATGCTTGATTACGGCAATTAGTTTCAGAGGATTTCTGATTTCCTGATGCCTACTGCAAAGTCTTATATTTGGAATATCGTGCTTAGAGTGTATCTTTCATAAAAGATGTGGCCAGTGTAAAAAAAAGAATGAGAACTTAGACTTCATCAAACATACAGGACAGGTTACAAGAGCTATTTTGTTTTTACTGGCTAACAAATGGCAGTATAATAAATGTAGAGGGACAGAATCTCTTCTGAGATGTATTTTCATTACACTCTTGTAGAAAGTTTGTAGGGAGGTGGTTAATCCTAGATACCTCAAATTTCTCTGGTAGCTATTGCTACCTACCAAAAGATTTTTTTAAAAAAAGAAAAAATGTTAAGAGTTCTATATTATTTAAAGTATTACTTTTGGAGGTGGTAAGTTGCCTGATAGTCAAGAAATTCAAAAAGACACTGAATCTTGGCTGCATTTTGATGACTAAAAAGGTATTAGCTAGACAGTTGTCAAAATGCCTTTCTTAAAAAAAGATAAAACAGATATTATTTTAGAGTCGCTCTAGATTTATATGGTAACTGAAAGTACAGAGAGTTTTTATCTACTCTATACCCAGTATCATTGTTGGTAACAGAATACCTGAAACTGAGTAATTTATGAAGAATAAAAATTGACATACAATTGTGGGAGCTGGGAAGTCCATGATCCAAGGGCCACATCTGGGAAGGCCTTCTTCATGCATTCTCACATAGCAAAAGGCAAGAGGCAAGAGGAAGAAAAAGACAGACAGACAGACAGATAGACATAGAAAGAGAGGGAGGAAAGACCAAACTTTCCATTTGACAAGGCTCTATTCCTTCCATAAAGGCACAGATCCATTCATGAAGGCAGAGACACCACAGCCTAACCAGATCTCTTTAGGTCAGCTAGTTCCATCTCTTTAGACCTGAGGTGAGGTGGATTATCATGGCTGAAGGGCCAGTGGAGGAGAGCTAATCACTTCCCAACACTGTTGCATTAGGGACTCAGCTTCTCAAACGTGCCTTTGGGGCAACATATTCAGAACATAGCACTGTTCCACGTTGTTAATGTCTTACATCTGTGTGATACATTTATTACAATATTAACATATTATTAACAAAAGTCCACAGTTTATTTAGATTACTTTATTTTTTGCCTAATGCCCTTCATCTGCTCTGGGATCCCAAACAGAACACCACATTGCCTTTAGTTGTCTCGTCTCTTTGGTCTTCTCTGTGCTGTAGCAATTTCTCAGGCTTTCCTTGTTTTTGATAACCTTGATAATTTTGAGGAGTACTGGTCAGGTATTTTGTAGGATACAGCACTACTGAAACTTGTGTGCTGTTTTTCTCAAGGACAGACACCAGTAATGGGTTATGGGGAGGAAGATCCTAGAAGTAAAGTGGCATTTTCACCCCATTATATCAAAAATACATGTTGTCAATGTGATTTATAACTATTGACCTTGGCCTTGATCACCTGGGTGAGGCATTATTTGTCAGGTTTCTCCACTGTAAAATTGTTCTTCCTTTCCCTTTACATTTCCACACTGCAATCTGAAAGGAAGTCACTATGTGCAGCCCATACCTAAGGAATGGGGGCTATGCTCCCTTTGCTTGAGGGGAGAGTTTCTTCATAAATTGTTTGGAATTGTTCTCCTTGGAGCCAAAGTGCCTTTTAACTCAAGTTCTTATGATTTTGCGAATTAGTTTTAGGAATCCTGACACCTCCATAAATGTTCTTCCTGCTTTTAAATGATTTGCAACGCTTAATAATTTTCTTTAAGTAACTATCAACAACACATCAAGATTTTGTATTTCACCATTTACTTCAATTGCTAGGAAAAATATTATAAGACTAAAGAAATGACTAAATTTCAACATAATGTAAAACATTGATCTCTCTATTGATAATTCCTGAGGTTGAGGGCAGCATCATTAATAAAAACATACATGGAGTACCTCACAAAAGCAGTCAGATTCTGGGGAAAACAATTATGCAAGACACTTACTTGTTACTGCAAGGCAATTTAAACTATCCAAAGACATAAAAATAGAAAGAAATCAGTAAGTGGTATTTTCTTTTGTTTTTGTTTTAGGAACAAGAATTCAACTATGATCACTCCATAAATTTCCAGCACTTAAGAAAACATAGTAAACTACTAATTTGGAGGCAGAAACCCAGTATTTAACCATAGAGACACAAGCCTGTACAATAGCTGGATGTTCTATAAATATCTCTTCCTTTTTGCACCAAGACAGTCAGTGGAGAGCCCTCCATGAGAGCAGCATAGGGAAGGTCAAACGTCAAGAGTCCAATCGTGAATTCCAGAGGGAGAAGACAAAATCCCACGAAGTCTGGAGTTTGCAGATGTTTGCTTCATGCCAAACAGACACCAGAAGCTATGGGAGGAAGTCTGAATAAGCAGAAGAATGTTATTTTCAGAGAAATGATTATTTCAGACCTGAACATTAAATGCTCCCATTCTCCTGGAGAAGAGGCTAAAGTAAAGTTAAAATAATGTTCTATGATCTCAAAATCGTACTCTTGCATAGATCGTTCATAATCAAGCAAGGAGTGACTGGGTCAAGTTAGGATAAAGAAGACAGTATAGTTTTCCTTCACCTATTTTTTAAAGTATTTCTTGTCATTCTTTCTTCTAAAATTAGAATAGAATGAATATTTGTATATAAAAAATAAAAATTTAAATAAGATTTAATACCTTAGCCAAAAATGCAAAAATTATGGTATTTAGAATAAGTGTATGTATGTGTGTGTATGGTGTTGGATATATTCAAAATACATGGTTTTTTGTTGTCTGCTTAAGGTAAGTTCAGGCAGGGGAGTTACAGTGTAATCATAATAGAATCTATTTTTTGTTAGCACTTTACAATTGGAAGAGATTTTTTACTTTGTTCTATGTAGATTCCAACTCTACAGATTAGTAAAAGGATGTTATTATTATTATTCTCATTTTACAGAGGAGAAGACAGCTCCAGTGATATTAAATGACTTGCTCAGGGTTTTGGAACTGGACCCTAGCTCAGCAGGAATTCAATTCTTTGAATTACTGCTCCTGGAACTTTTTCAGTACACTGTCCTGCTTTTCCTTACATGTGTATAAACTGAACTTGTCCCAGGCAAAAAGTGTGGTCTCTCAATTATGGAGATACTGATCCCAGTTCATTAGAACACAAGTAAATATATATATGCACACACGCGCGTACCTGCTCCTCTTAATATTAACAATACTGCCTTCACAAACACCATTAAGAACCATTACATCTTCTCCATACCAGTCAAAATCTTGACAATCTTTAAGTAGCTTATTTTAAGTAAATGAACATTGCTATTTATTTCTGAACATAAACGTGATGGGTTTTCATCACTGTGACAAAAACATCTGACAAGAACAAATGAGAGGAGGAAAAGTTTACTCTGATTCACAGTTTTAATAGTTCAGTCCATGGTCGGCTAGTTCCATCACTTTGGACCTGAGGTGAGTTGGATCATCATGGCTGAAGGGCCAGTGGAGGAGAGCTAATCAGTTCAGGTTGAGCCAGAGAGAGAAAGGGGCGGGGTACTGCAGGGAAGATGAATTCTTCCAGGGCATGCCCCCTCTCCCTAGTGACACACTTCCTCCAGCCACACTCCAACTGCCTACACTTACCACTCAGTCCAAACTAAGATGGGCTGATTCAGTCACAGCTCTTATAATGTACTCATTGTACCTCTGAATATTCCTGCATTAACACAAGAGTTAGGTGCTTAAGTGTACCCATACCATAACAATAAATATTAAAAAGCCATCTATGCTCCAGCCCCCATATACTGTTATAACTTTGAGGAGCATGCTAAACTTCCCTTCCATTACCTCTCTCAGTGAATTCAGGTTTCCTCCTTTTGCTAAGAAAAAATAAAATTGAAAGTAGAGCCCACTTATCTGAATACGTACCTAGCACATGTGTTTAGTTTGATGCATTGAAGGCAAAATCAAGAAATAGTAAAATACTACAAACCTTCTTTATTGAGACATGTTGAAAAAAAATCCTTAATCCACAAATTTGCTTTCCAAAATATCTAGAAGTTAGGAATGTTTGTAACATGCAAAATGATGTTGGAAATTAAAGTAATTTTCCAGATAATTTAAATTCAAAAACTTCCTTCCCCTCATTTTGCTGTGGCATTTTGGCCCAAATTAGCCAGGTGGTCATTTCTATTCTGTGCCTAACTTTGGAACCTGAAGAGCTTATACCTTTGTAAGTAATTGATACATGTTGAGCTCAGACCACATTCTGGCTAAATCAGCACAGACTTGCCTGGCATGGTTCCCTCCCTGAAAAGAACAACTTTTGGTTTCTCCAGCTTCCTAACCCAGTTATCTGAGAAGAAAGTGAGGGTGAAAAAACACCTTCCTGGGTCATCTTTAGAAACATGAAAGAACTTCTTATGGTGTACTCCCTGAGATTTTGCCTGAGCTCTCCTGACTCAAACAGAGATTCCATCTTGTTGCATAAATATGTGAATATATGTGTACACAAACACACACACACACACACACACACACGCATGACTTCATATACTTCACATTCTGTATTGGTGAATCACTGTTGATATTTTTCTCCATTTCTTTTTTGGAGATTTTTTTTGGTCCTACTCTCTTTTCATCTTTACATTTTCATTGTCTGCTGATAAATAACAATAGCTAATAACAGTGAGCGTTTACAAAGTGCTGTAAACACACTAATGTCTTTAATCCTCACAACATCTCTATTGGGTGGGTGAGTTCAATTATAAAGCCCATTTTACAGATGGTGAGATTGAGGCATAGAGGATTAAGACTGCACAGCTGGAACAGAGATAGAGTCAAGACCTGGAATCCTACAGTCAAGTTCTAGAGAATGTGCTATAGCCATTCCTCTGTACGTCCCCAGCAGGCTCCCTTATCTGTATGAGTCATCTGGTCACCAAAGGTGTAGCGTTCCTCATAAATTAATTCCTTTTCTATATTGTATTGTATCACCCACTAGTCTATTCTACTGCTTGATATTTAAAAGACTGATCTCGTCAACTGAATCCTCATTAGCCATGCCATAAGTTTAAAATCTGGTCTTCTGACAAGAATAGAGGAGGGGGACCAGGGGGGAGTGAGGAGGGAAGGGAAGGGGAAGTGGAGTAAACTATGTGACATGCATTTATGAATATGTCAAAATGAACTCCACTATATGTGCAACCGTAATGCACTAATAAAATATTTTTTAAAATCTGGTCTTCTAAGCATAATTTTGAGACAGATCCCCTTAAGAGAATAATAATAACAAAATGACTGTATTTCTTCTTCAGCCCAGCTCCTCAAGCAAATGACCCCAATGCCCTCCTTGGTCATTGGTATTGTTTTGCAGAAACCTACCAAGGCTAAAAGGGACATTTTGTTTTCATATTAAGCCTTATTTTTAAGAACTTTATTTCAAGTCATTGTTCTCTTTGTCTCTTCTCCCCAGTTTATATAATAATAATAATAGCATTAACTCAAACTGACCATATCACAGGTACTTTTCCAATTGCTTTACAGGGATTAAATTCTTTGTATGCAATAGATACTATTTTTATAATAATAATATACATTTTATATAGAAAACTGGAGTCGTGGAAGGGTTAAAAACCCTACTCAAAGTCACACAGCTTGTAAAGGGACCACTGTCTTCTGTATTAATTCTTGGGATTCCACCATCACTCTGTTCACTATTTTCCAGAGATAATAGTACTCCACAAATGTTCCACATGCTCCTATTTCCCAAGTGCCTTGCAGGTGGGCAGGGTCATCTGACTAGCTTTAACCAACCAAATATAAGTAAAAGTGATGTATGAAAACAAGTACCATTAAAATAAAAATGTTATTAAAATAAGCAACTGAGCATTTATGTGTTGCAATGGTTATATCCCACAATGGAGGGGGCCTGGACCCCAGAGCCTCTGTTTGGAGATTTGCTCTAGAAGGTTTTTTGACCTGAACTGGATTGTATGTAGCAAGAAATGAACCTTTATTATTAAACCACAGCATGTGGACATTTACTTTATTAATATAATAAAACACGGTAACATAGTATTACTCTAATATGTTATCTATTTCTCTGTTAGCTATAACTTTATGTCTTAAACTTTTAGCTATCATAATCTAATTTTATTAGGAAGGAAGTGACTTAAAGGACTTCTAATTTGACCAGTAATTAATAGGACCTTTGATTTAATGGAAATGGAAGAAATTTGTCTAAATGTTGGTCTTAAGTATAAATAGTAATTCTTCTATGGATAATTAATCTCTAATGGTTGTTAGTATTATTTTATTAACCAACTCATAAAAACCTCCAATAAATTAACATTTTGTGTTCAAATTTCTAATATATTTATTCCATGATGATGGTCCAAACAGAAAGAACAGTCAAGGAAGGAGGAAAAAATGGGAAGTTTGGCTTAACTGAATTATAGAGTGTTAAAAGTCCCAGAAAGCCAAATGGAGAGGTCCTTGCAGGCAGGAAAGGCAAACTGAACCTTTTTCTATAAGCAGTGAGGGTCACTGAAGGTTGCTGAGCAGGAGTGTGTAAGAGTTGTGTTAAAAAAACAAAAAAAAAAAAACCTGATCTACAGCTAAGCATTAAATGAACCAGATGGAGACTGAAGTCAAGTGAAGAAATTATTATTAATCTGAACTCAGGGATGAGTGAGGATGGAGAAGAGAGGGCTTGCAGAGATATCGAAGAATAAAAATTCAGCAGGATTTTGGTGCACAACAGAATGAAAGGAATAAGCAAAGACCACTTTGCATTTTAGAACGGAGAAGACTGGACTGGGGTTGAGCACTTACCTCACATGTGTGAGGCACTGGGTTCAATTCTCGGCACCACGTACAAATAAAATAAATAATATAAAGTCCATTGACAGCTGAAAAAAAAGAACCTGGAAGGGTATCAGGATGTTGGTGCCATGAATACACAAAGGAACACAAGAAAAGAAGCAAGATGGTCAGGAGGAGAGGGCTGTGTTCAGCTCTATCTTCCTATCAAGTCATTGGCTGTATACTTTAACACTGTGTCTTAATAGAAAGCAAGAAAGTTCCTGTCAGAGATTATGAGATGAGTCCTCAGAAATGTCATATGTTAGTTTCTCTCTGGAATTCTCTTTCTTTTTGCTCTAATAAGTTCTTTTACCAGAAAAAGCCTAACTCCTGTGGCAACTACCACCTAGAGTCTCCCCGCCACATCCCTTCCTGCATGATTCTTGCTGATGGTACCCCTCCTACTGGCACTTAACCATATACACATCTATTAGGTTCCAAGTCTCTAGAAGAGAAAAATGTATGCTTCCTATGTGCTTGAATCTCATCCTAATTGTGTGATGAATATGTACATAGAGCGAAACTTGCCATGATGAGGCGGGATTTGGTACTATTCATATGTTTGTACTATGCATTCTTATGCCTGTTAAAATACATGCTCAATATTGACAAATATTAATATAGCTCTACCATATATAATTTGTTCCAATTATTGAAACATGTGAAATAATGGAACAAATTAATGCAATAGGTGAACTTTCCCTTGTGGACCAAGAGGCCACCATTAACACCCAGCATGTGTTTCAGCAACCCAGGGCCAAGAATGCCCATAGAAGAAGAGGTTTTAGTTGGCAAAACAAATACAGAGATAACTTTCCTCAAAGCCTCAGTCATATCAAGAAGATAGTTTTCTTTACTTCCAACTCCAGATCCTTGGGCTTCTCTTCCTTTTGAACTTTCTAAAATGCTTGTACTACCCAAGAGATCATTTGAAGCATATCTCATGCAATCTGACACTTTGGGTAGATAAACTTATCTTCTCTCTCCTCAGCTATAAAATCAAAATGCAAAAGTGAAATGAGCAATCTGAATAACTTTTAAAAGCAAAGTTGCTTTGGGATCTGATGCCAGTGTTCCTCTGAGACAAGGCTCAGATTCACCACTTCTTTCCCAAACCATCTAAAATCAGGCTCAGAGCCCATTCCTAAATTCACTCAGAAGAGCCAAAGGGTTAAGAGATGATCCAGAAAGCATAAGTTCCAATTGAAATGCAATGTTTATTACTTAGATTTCCCCCTTTCCCTTCCCACCCTCCTTTCCCCAACCAAAGGCATTCTTTTATTTTATTAAAAAGAAATAAATTATTGTCTTAATTTAATCACACAACTAGCAGGAAAATGAATTCGATGGATAAAATTGTCACAAGGGGTAAATGATAGAATTCCCTCTTAGCCAAGCTTTCTGTCTAAAATTAGACGGCCTTTCAGGATTTACTGCCGTTATTAAGAAAGGTCCTCTTGACAATGAAGCGGTGCCTCTCGGATGGAGAGTGCTCTGGAGGGCGGACTAAAGTGCTTTGTGATGGACGACTTTGAAGGACTCCAGAGAGCTCGCCCTTTCCATGCTATACTCTGTTCTTTGTTAACCAGATGAAGAGACTGGAGTGGGATACACAGTTCAAGACCAGCACTTGGAGAAGGACAGACGTAAGGATGCAGAGTACCTTGTTTCTGCCATGCGAACATGATGAATTACAGTGTATTAGGAAAGTGTTGACACATGTGGGAATAAGCTCTTGACAGGCTTCCAGTAATTAAGGCACATTGTATGTAAAGTCACTACAAAACATTGCAGTCTGGGTCTTTGTTCAGGGTTTTCTGCCAAGTGGTGTTATTCATAAGCTTGATGGAAAATACTTGTATCTACAAACTCTTTGTGGTTCAGTGGAGGATGAGGGCAAGAAGGAAGAGTGACTGGACTCTTTTCCATGTTCCTGCAGTTAGATAGGTACAGTCAATGTTTTCCTACTGCTCCAGAGGGCCGTAGATGTTTCAAGATAAATCACCTGAAATGCACAGGACAGGAGAGGACTTAGGGAATGTTGGGGGAAAGGCAGAAGAGTTTCTGCTCCCATGCTTTTCTGTGATCATTTATCCTTATTATCCCCATCTTCAATGTTTGATGGAAAAACCAAGGACTATATAATAGAGCAGTGTTTCGTGTCCCATTTCTTAAGTCCACCTGGCTCCTTCATCGTTGGTCACTGCCAAAAAATTAGGCTTCCTATTTGTGATAATCACTAAGTTGACCTAGTGCTGACAAGTTCCATGCCCAGAACTGGGCTTCAGACCAGAGCCAGAAGCCTCCATCCAGAGCCTTCCCACCTGGCTTCCGACCATCTGCACAATCTCATTCTCCAGCCCAGCACAGGCCTCAGGACCTAGCTCCCAGTCAGGAGTCCCAAGGAAAGACAAGGCTGAGTTACTTCTGCTGTCCAACAAGATTTAGGACATGTATGATTTGTAAGGGCCATATCATATGTCAGTCTGGCACTTCTAAACCTTATTTTCCTAATAAATTGTTTTATTGAGTGATAAGAAATAGAATTGACGTCCAGGCCAGGTGTAATGGAAATTCTTGGGATTGTACATCACTAGAAACCAAACTAAACTTCTTGTTCCCTGAGGTTTGAACAGAAGAGCTCATGTAAACAACAGCTTCATACTGAGTGATTCTCACTGGAGAGCTATTATCCTAAATTGCACCTCAGCAAAGGACGGATATTCAGACTGGACACCTGGCTGATATAACAGTGACTTGCAGGCTCTGTCCTACACTCAAAGGACCAAAAAACAGACTGAAGGTGGGATGGGCTTTCACTTGCCTCAGCTTATCCTGCCAAAGGGACCCCCAGCTTCCACTTCCTTAGCTGCTAAAATGAGCCAAAATGTCAGAACTTTCTCACACATACTTAGTGAGCCTCTGACAATGCTTCTGAACCTAGCTGCATGATAAAATCACCTGGGGAGCTTTAAAAGTACACATCAGTGCTCAGGAGATCATTATTAAAGTCTCCCAGATGATTCTAATGTGCAGCCAGGGTGGAGGGCCACGGACCTTGGGGGAAGCCTCAAGTCCTATTAACAACAGTGACAACAGGTACTCCACGGAGACTTCTGCAATGCAAGTCAAACATTTGTCACAGAATTGGCACACTGGGCTGCAGTGAACTGTCACTCATTCTATTCACAACTACTTTCTTTCCTTCAAGAAAAGGAAATGCATTGAGTTTGTATAAAATCATGAAAATAAAGCAATGAGTATTTCATGTTTAATATAGAAAATTTGGAAAGTAAATTATGAAGAAAAATGCAAAACCCCAAATCCCAGCAAAGCCTTTACTATTTTAAGATATTTGTTTCCAATGTTTTTATATCTACATATGATAGCATGCACATGCATTTGTTTAAAAAATTGGGATCATATAAGATTATCTAGAAATAACTTATTTATGTCATAGGAATTCTTTGTTCCTTGAAAATTTAAGAGAATTTACCATATAATTCTATTGTTCTAAAGTGCTTTTTAGATATAATTCTTTCACATTAAAATTTTTCATTAGTGTATTTGTCCCTTTACTGTTTCTTTCTTTTAGAGTCAAGCGTGATAATTCATAATTGTCCAAACTTTGAGACCCATTTATTTAGAAATTTCCATTTTATTGGCATGGAGTATAATGTACTGTTTCCTTATACACCTTGCTGGTCTCGTGTGAGTTCTTCTCAACTGCAGTGGGACAGGTGGTACTGAGAGGAAAGGTGGACCCCATAATCTCCTGGGAGGTATTTCAAGAGATCATGCCCCAGCATTTTTCTAAGGTTCCCACCCACCCCTTGCTCCTGCCACCGTTAGCCAGCACAGAAGTGAAATGGACCCAATGACAGAAAGCCACACGTTCATATTACACAAATGGCCTGAAGTCATAAAGAAAGATACTGAGAACCATCAAGTGGACGCTCTCACTCCAGACCCCCTTTGAATGGAGACCCTTCTATTGCTGGAACAGTATGACTGTCATCTGCTTTGATCCATCAGAAGCGTGATTTGAAGGAACACGCTATGCACACAGTCATGCAGGGCTAACACTACTTATATTCAGTGGGGAGGAGAACATCCAAACTCATAAATTCTACACATGTTCCTGCTATAAACAATCGGGCTCCACAATTAGATCCAATTACTTTTCACATCCAAGAATTCAATCACCTCTGTCATAAGATGTTCATTACATCTGAATTTTTATTTTTGCTTTCTTGGCAATTTACAATCCTTCTTAACATTGGCCCTGAGGAAGACATGGAGTGCTTCCAGACCTGTAAAAAAAAAAAAAAAAAAAAAAGCTAGGCATCTTTGTAGACAGCTCGATGAAGATGTATGCTCAATACTCAATGGCAGTCCAGAAAGTGTCGGGGAGCGGGAGGGCAGCGGGCAGCAATGGAAGTTACAGGGATTTGGAAAAATATGGGATATATTATCATTCTGTTTCATAAACCACTCCTGTCTTAATCTTTATCATTCAGAATCACCCTCTCCCAAAAGGAAAAAATGTTCCACAAAAGATCAACAAAAAGGAAATAAGGCAGGATACAAATTTTCACAGACTGAGGAATTGGAAAGCTAAGTACATTTTAGGAAAAGGAAGACATCACTTTGGAGTAATTAAAGAAATCTGAAATAACTGGCACAGGTGTAACAAAATTAAAACAAGTGAACGTATGGTGATTGGCATTCTATCAGATTAATCTATGGTCTTAAAATCTCTAGCCACAGTTATAACAATGATTCAGATTTTTTTCTCCCCATGTTTTTTTGGCATATTATAGCAGTACATAATAATGGGATTTCTTGTTACATATTCGTACATGCAGACAATGTAACAATATAATTTGGCCAATATCTCTCCCTAGAACTCCCCTGTCCTTCCCCTTCTCCCACACAATTCAGAATTTTTAAGCCAGTTTTTATTAACTGACAAATCACTAGAGGATTCATTTAAACTGAATTAAAGATAATGATAAATTCATATAAAATTCCAGTTCCTAAAGACAAGCAGAACAAGTTACTGTCCACATTTTTCTGTACTAGAAAGACTGTCAACTTCTAACTTAAATGTTATCAGCCATACTTAATAAATTATGCAAATAGATCAAATAAAGTAGTTGCCAGAGAAATACAGTCTTACACAAATGAAGGACCACCATGAAAATGTCATTTTCCTGGAGGACTCAACATAGTACATAAATTGAAACCTGAAAAAATCATACAATGAAATAGAAACTTTGTTAAAATGAGACTCACTGGGAAATGCTTAATAAAGATGATTAACTCCTACTTGGAAGAACTGAAGGACGAGAGCTTTGGCACATTTATGAGAGTAATGATGAGCGGCCTCACATAAATGGAGCACACACACAGCACTGTGTATAATGTGTTTTCCCTACTTGGACATTCAACTTGGCCCATAAATGAGTTAAGAAGGTAACTACATGCATTATAGATGCAATATTTAAAAATTAGGACTAGGTCTTCCACCACTAGAAATTCACCAGCCATAGACAACTGTCATACCGCTATGCTTTTCTTCCCACATTTTTGTTGGTACTTTATAACTGTACATATTGATGGAATTTGCACATGCACACAGTATAACAATATAATTTGACCACTATCACTCCCCAGTGTTTCCCCCTCCCTCCTTGTCTCCCACCTCTTGGTCCCTTTCCTCTACTGATCTCCCTTCCATTTTAGGAGATCCACCCCCATCTTTATTTTCCTTTTCCTCTCTAGCTTCCACATGTGAGAGACTTTCTGAGTTTAACTTATTTTGCTTAACATGATGATCTTCGTTCCATTCGTTTTCCCACAAATGCCATAATTTCATTTTTCTTCTGGATGAATAAAACTCCATTGTGTATATATACCACATTTTCTTATCCATTCATCCATTCATGCCTCTATGCTTTAAAAGCAAGCAGAAAAACTCTGGGTGGGAGTTCCGGTGGGAGAGCAGTAGGAAGACTTAGGCTCACCATTTAGTTCTGCGGAACTCTAAAGAGTCAGAGGACCAAGAAAAAGCCTGCTCTGAATTAACAATCCTTCCAGAATGTCCAACTAAGACCCTCAGTCTTCTAAGATCCCAGTGTTATTCAGACAATGGTTCTTTTTCCTGTCTCTAGATAATATCCCCTTAATCCCTAGGTTGTATACCTAGCAACTAAAAGGAAGTCTTATAAATAAGAGCTTAAGAAGATATCACAGTGATTAGCACACTGACTTTGGCTTTAAACAAACATAGTAGCCAGCATGGAACAACAAGCAGGTTACTCAATCTCTGTGCATGTCCATTTCCTCATAGGAACAGTGAGAGCAGCAACCAGCCCACCCCATGGGCCTTCTGGGAAGTTTAAGTGAAAGTGGAAGTACTTACACAAAAGGCAAGAACTGGAAAATGCTGGTTTTTATTACAGAAAAGCTGTAGCTATTACCTACATCATTTGAACATACAGTCTCTCAAAAACTGCACACACGTTTCTATAAAGCAGTATGGCAACATGTCTCAGAAATCTTAAAAGTGTTAGTACTTTTGCAAAAGAAATCTCACCTCTAGGAATGCAGCTAGGGAAGCATATTCATAGATAGAAATGCACATTGCATTAATGATTTTTATTTTAAACTTTTCCTTTTAGATTATTGCTGATTATATTAAATATATGCAGTTATATTAAATAAATACAGAGCAGTCTTAACGGCCCTTTCCTATGTTTCCCCTGATGGAAATACCTTACAAAACTATGATCCAGTATCACAACCAACATATTAACACTGATATGGTCAAGATGCTAAGTCTTTAGATCACCACAAGAATCCCTAATAGTGACTTTTATAGCCACAACTACTTCCTTCCTGCCTCTTCCCTACCCCCAACCCCCCACCCCAATCCTTGACAATCACTGACTCTGTGTGTCTATAATGTTGTTACTTCAAGAATATTTTATAAATGGAATTACATATATACAACCATTGAGGTTAACTTTTTATACTCAAACTAATATCTAGAGATCCATCCAGGTTGTTGGGTGAACCCAGAGCTTCTTGTTTTTTGTTACTGAGTGGCTTTCTATGGCACACATGTACCATGCCTAGTTTAACCTTCGCCCCTTAAAGGACATCTAGATTGTTTCCAGTTTAGGGCTATTATGAATAAAGCTTCTATGAACATAAGTTTTTATGTCTATGGGAAGAATGCCCAAGAGTTCAATTGCTGGGTTGGATGGTAGTTCATATTTCATTTTTTAAGAAGCTGCCAAACTGTTTTCCAGAGCAGCTGTACCATTTTACATTCCTGTTAGCAATGTATGAGCGACCCATTACATTATTTCAAACACTAAAAATGGTAAATAATCCCTATTTCTAGTGGCAAAAACAAATTATGCTACAGTCTCAGGATAGACTGTTAATTCAGCTATTCAAGTTAGTTTTTAATATATCTTCATTGGAAAAAATGCATACCCTTTAATGCTAAGTTTAAAAATTCAAGTCGGGCTGGGGAGATAGCTCAGTTGGTAGAGTGCTTTCCTTGCAAGCACAAGGCCCTGGGTTCAATCCCCAGCAACAAAAAAAAATTAAAAATTCAAGTATAAGTATGCACAAGTAAATACAACCATATAAACATATATTGTACATATCTGTATACATAGAGAAAATATATAATAGGAACTAACTCTGAAAAACAAAAATTCAAAAGTTTTTCTTTAACACTTACTTTCTGAATTTTCTACATTGACTATGTGCTACTTTTATAATTTAAAAATATCTCTTTTAACCAATTAAATTATGATTGTATCACCCAATCAATATCCTTTTAAAAAGCAGATCCATAATATTCTACAGCATGTTATTATTTATTGAATGTATACCCAAATTATAAACATTAATGATTTTTCCTGCTTTTTGCCACTTCAAACAAGCTCCTAATAAGCATCTTTGAACATATACTCTTACATGCTGATGAGTTCATTTCTAGAGCAATTCTTAAAGATAGTACTGATGGATCAGAGAACATGATTAGTTTTTATTTTAACCTGCCAGATGACTTTCCCAAAAGGGAACATTTCACATGCCCAAGAGCAATTTATGAGAGCTATTTCCCCCACATTCTTTCTACTTCTGGATGTGATAAATTCTTCACATTTTTTGTCAATAAAATGCATAAAAGTGACAACTTGTAGCTTTAACTTGCATTCTCCTCTCAACATCTTTTCATGTGGGTACTGCCCATCTGATTTCCTCTTTTATTACCTGATGATACCTTTAGACCCCATTTAAAACTAGGTTAATTAAATTTTTCTTATCAGTGAGTAGGGTTTTCTTTTAAAAATATCAGAGCACAATCAGAAACCTGTTGCTTTCGCACACAGAGGACCACTTTCAGGAAAAATTCAGGCTGGGATATTCAGGAAGGAGATCCTTGGGAGAAGTCAGGTGCTGGAGAAGCTACATCTGGGACACTAGAGCTATTGTAGTTACCCAAGTTTAGGCCTTCAACTCAAATTCATAGGCAGAAACATTTCAGCACGCAGGCAGGGATCCTTCCCTCAGAAAAACTCCTCAAAGGGGCTTATGCTGATGGTAAAGGTACCACCTGTCACTTACTTAACACCCAGTCCCACAGACCAACGCTGACCTATGGATTAGAGGCACCCCAACAAATGCTATCAGACAGAATTTTCACTTGAGGCCAATGAAGAGGGATGAGGTCCTTAGGCAGTACCCTGTGGAAAGGACTGGGGCATCATGAACCCTTGTGAGCCAGGAGCCCGATTCCCTGATTTTGGCGGTGTGTATGGTGTGGGCATACAAAGTAACAGGAGCAAAGGGTATAATTGATGGTTATGGTTTGGATCTTAAATGTCCTCCAACAGTTCATATGCCTAAGGGCTAGTCTCTAGTCTGGGGTATTTTGGGGAGGTTGATGGAAACTTTAGGAGGTGGGATCTAATGGAAGGAAGTTAGGTCACTAGGGGTATGCCCTTGAAAGGGATATTGAGACCCTGGGCTCTTTCTCTCTTTGTTTCCTCACTGCCATGAAGTAAATAGTCTTCCTTCTGCCACGATGTACTACACCGCCACAGGCCCAAAGCAACCAGGTCAGATGACCATGGACTGACATCACTGAAAGTGTGATCCAGAAGAAATCTTTCCTCTTTTAAGATGAAAAAATTTAAAAATCAGAGCATTAACCCCTTAACTGTTTGCTATATGTATTATTAATACTATCTCCTAAGGAACTTCTTTTCAACTTTGTTTACTGCATCTTTTCCAAGACAAAGTCATTTTTCTTCTTTTTTTTTTTTTTTTTCCTTCTTTACAGTCAAATTCGTAGGTCTTTTTGGCTTCTGGATTTCTTATTTAAAAGTTCACTGAAGGTTATACAGAGAGCAGCGTAGGTTATCTTCTAGTATCTTTAGTACTTATATTTAATCCCTTCAATTTATTTTTGTTTTTCTATAATAGTCTTCATATACGGTACACAGCAAACATCTACATAGATGGGAAGGAAGGAATCATTTTCTTACCAATTTAAAATACCAAATTCCCATACAAACTTGGAATTATTCCTGGACTCTCTATTATGATTTAATTTTTGTGCTGACACCCACTATTTTGATTAAGTCATTTTTGAAGTTTTCATATCTGATAAGGCAATTTTGAAAATGGTCTTTGAATTTCAAACACACTTATGTTTCTATACGAAGCTTAAAATCATTTCTTTCCATGATATATTAAGTGAAAATTGTCAAATTGCTAAATAGCATACATTATATGATCTTCTGATCATATAAAACAGAAAACACTGAGAGAGAGGAGGCCAGTGGTATGCATGTGGTTTGCCTAAGTTGTATGAGTGTAAAGAAAGCCCAGAAATGCACAAACCAAGCTGTCAACAGTGGTTACTGCAGAAGGATGTGATCAGGAGGAATGGGGTAGGTAGGCCTCCCCCCAACTCCACCTATCATTTGGTTGCCTTGTGGTTTGACTTGTTGCAAAACCAATAGTTTGAAAGAAAGATCCAATTAAATATTTTAAATAAATAAAAGGTAATTGTGTTATTAAATCTGGAAGATACGTCAGAATTTATTTCTTCCAGCTCCTACCAGAACAGTAATCTCCTTGGCAACACCTCTACCAGATGGCCTTCTAGGATGTCTGAAAACTTCCAGGGACAGGGGGTTCTCTTATTTGGCATGGCTGCCTGCTCTGTCATTGGAGAACTCCAACTGTCCGTCTCTCATATTCTCCCAGGTCCTGGATCAACCTCTAGAGCAATACAGTATAAAATGATTTCCATTCCCTAAGCATTTATTTGCTGCACTACGAGTTAGGTCAGTTCTTCAACTGTATCATCATCACCACAATTATCATATGTTTTGAAGCATGTCATATAGTAAGCACTGTGCTAAGCATTTTACAGGCTTTTACTCATTTAATTCTTGCAACAACCAGTGATGTGGCTATTGTTACTATCCTCATTTCCAGATGAGGAAAATAAATCAAAGAGATGAACTAACCTTCCTGAAATCATTTAGCTAAGAAGCAAAAGCATCTGGAATCAAATCCACATCTCTCTAGCTCCAAAGAATATATTCTCACGAGTATACTGCATACCACTCTCCCATTATATAACAACATTATGGGACTTTTTTCTTAATATAAACAATGCTGCAATGAACATCTTTGCCATTCCTCCTTCACCCATGTGCCAGAAATAAAAATCCAGCTCACCCTTTAGTGTTGTACTTACAAGGTAGCCGTTCAACTTACATGCTTATTCTTTCTACAAATAGCTGAATAATGGATCCCCAAAGATATCCAGATCCTAACCCTAGAACTTATGAATATTACCTTGTAAGGCAAAAGAGATTTTACAGAAGTGATCAAAATGTGGAGAGGCAGAGGGAGATGTGACTACGGAAGAAAAAGAGAAAATCAACCTGATTACAGAAGCTGGGAGAGAAAAGATGATGGGACATGAGGAAGGGACCACAGCTAAGCAGTGCAGGCCAGGACATGAATTCTCTCCTACCGCCTGGAGAAGAACCATGTGCCAGCACCCTGATTTTGAAGCCTTAAAACTACTTTTGGATTTCTAGCCTTTTGGATTTCATGTTGTTTTCATTCATAAATTAACAAGTGTGGTAGCTTGTTATAAATAGATGTAAGAAATTAATATACTTTCTGTGATTGTTTTTTAAAAATCATAAGTGCATAGAATTTATCCCTTTTCCTATTTTATCTCTTCCTATATTCAATGAGATGTATTATTTTCTTCTTTGTTAATATTTTGAATTACATTGGTGGCATTGATGAGTTTTTGTTTGTTTTGGTTTGGGGTTTTTGTTTATTGGGTTTTTTTCTCTCTCTCTCTCTCTTTTTTTTTTTTTTTTTTTTGTATTGGGGATTGAACCCAGGGGTGCTTAATCCCTCTGCCTCATCCCCAGCCCTTTTTTTATATTTTTATTTAGAGACAGGGTCTTGCTGAGTTGCTTAGGGTCTCAATAAGTTGCTAAGGCTGGGTTTGAACTTGCAATCCTCTTGCCTCAGTCTCCTGAACTGCTGGGGATTACAGGCCTGTGCCACTGCACCCAGTCTGTTGAGTTTTTGACACCAAGTCTTCTCTACATTTCCAGAAAAGTCACACTTAGGACATATTTTTTCAGTGTGTCATAGAATTCAATTTGCTAACATTTTGCTTGCAATTTTTTACTGCCCAGCTACACCCTCCCACCTTATGGTCACATCTGCACATCTGCCCCTCTGCCCCCAGGTTCTTTTCCTGATATAATGCTGTCATTTCAGTCTCCCGCATCCTAAACTTGAAGTCATCATTTTTTAACTGAAGTGCACCTTCCTTTCATGTAATAAAAATTAACAAAGTACACTTTGAGTACCAGGCACAGAGATTGAAAAATAGAAGACATAATCTACTCCTTCAAATAAGTTGCAGTTTGGTGGGGAGAAACGCATAAAATGATAGGATAAAGTTATTTCTTTAACAGAATATAGAAAGAACAGCAAGAATAAAAGATCAAATAACCATGAAGGTACATATTTCTTATCTGACCACACAGGTCTGGTCTTTCTGTGGGTCTGCCTCACACTGCATTGCTGAAACAGTCCTGCTCTTTTGTTATGCCTTAAGAGTCTCTTGAAGATTGATTTTATCAGTCACATTTCCCCAGGCAGTCCCCCAAGGCCAGGAAGTCTTTTCTGACTTCCTGCCTGATCAGGAGCCAACTGCTCACAAGGGACTTCCTGCTGCCTAAGAGCCTTCTGTTTCTTTACCACTCCCTACAACCAGGTGCCCTCCATGCCTCCCTCCCCTGAAGTACAGGTGTCTTCCCCTCCCCAGCCCACCAAATAATGGAGTTCTCTTCTCCTGGTCACCCTCGAATAAAGGTGCCTTTTACCCATCATCTTCCTAAATGAAAACATCTTCGACTTCCCAACTAAAGCTGCCTCTCTTCACTGCACCCTCAACGAAGATTACCAACTGTTTTAGTCAGCTTTTTCACTGCTGTGACTAAAGGACTCGACCAAAACCACTGCAGAGGAGGAAACGTTTATTTGGGGGCTCATGGTTTCAGAGGTCTCCATCCATAGACAGCCAGCTCCATTCCTCAGGACTCAAGGTAAGGCTAAACATCATGGTGGAAGAGTGTGGCAGAAGAAAGCAGTGCACATGGTGATCAGAAAGCAGAGAAAGATTCCCACTTGCCAGATACAAATATATATCCCAAAGCCATGCCCCCAGTGCCCCACCTCCTCCATTCACACCCCACCAGCCTTTAGTTACCGCTCAGTTAATCCCATCAGGGGATTCATTCACTGATTGGTTAAGATTCTCACAACCCAATCACTTCCCTGAACCTTCTTGAATTGTCTCACACGTGAACTTTTCAGGGACACCTCACATCCAAACCATAACACTAACCTGTGGGAATGACAGCTGTATTAAGTTTATGCGATGCTCTATGGGACAGAATGCACTATGGCAAGGTTAATAAGGCAACTTGTTAATTGCTCAAGTTGTCATTCTGGTGACTGTTGTTGTTGACAGTGGTTCACACCACGTCTCCCTGACCCCCATTCCACCCTCCTCAGAAATGTCTCTGAATTTCCACTTTCCCAATCCTACCTCCATCTTATTTTCTCTTAGAAAAATCAGTGTGTTGATGTTCTCATAGTTTTACTCATATCACCCGTTACCTTTTCTTTTGTCCATAACTATAGATTTTTCCCTTCACCCTGTGTGTGCAATAAAAGTCCTGCCTCATCAGAACCAGTGTTTTCAGTCCCACTATAACTCATACAAGAAAAAGTGACCTTTCTAAAAGCAGATTTGCACCAAAAAAAGTTTAAATATGTTTAACTTCTAACCTACTCTGACAATTTCTAAAAATTTATCCTAAGGAAATTAGAAAGGTACAGTCAAAAGAATGTTCACAGAAGCATTATGTATAATTTTTTAAAGTAGGAAAAAACCTGTATCAATAAAGAAAACAAAATTTAATGTGTCTGTATAATGGAATATATAGTCATTGAAACTGATGAAACTATTAATTTTTGTTGACACACAAAAAAAATTCTTGACCTGTGATTGAAAAGGAAGAATGTAGAGAAGCATGTATAATATGATTTAACCTATGTAAAAATTGTGTATGTGTAATCTATCTGTTTATCTGTGTGTACACAGGGAAATGACCTCAACCACATTCAGCAAATATTTCACTGAGGTGGCTATCTCTGTATGGTGAAATTTAGAGTGATTTTTACTTTCTCCTATGTATATACCTGTATTGTTTAAATTTTTGGTCTTAATCATGTTTACTTTTATAACCAGAATAAACACGAAGGCCATTTTCACTTTGAGAACTATATCAGTGTATCAGCTATCTATTACCATAACAGTGTGTGTAACAAACAGCCACAAAATGCAAAATGGCAGGAAATAAGAAGCATTTATCTAGCTCACAGGTCAGGTGGGCAGTTATTCTTCCGGTCTTGCCTGAGCTCAGCTCTTCTTGGCTACTCTTCATGAACTTGTGGCAAGCTGATAGGACAGCTTGAAGCTGGCCAGTCTAGGTTAGTATCAGCTGAGGTGCCTCATCCCTGTTCTGTGTGTTCTCCCACTCTCCAGCAGGCTAGCCCAGATCATTCTCACAGTGGAGGTCGGGTTCCAAAAGGACATCCAAAATAGATACCCCCGAGGCCCCTTAATGCCCAAGTTTAGAACTGATCCACTTCCATTGCATTCCATTAGACAAAGAAAGTCAAGGCCAGCCAGATCCAAGAACTGGGAAAAACAGAACCTAGATTAGAGGGCAACAAAATTACATTGCAAAGGTCAGAATATGGGGCAGTCATTAACTGGGGCCATTGATATGATTAATTAACCAGAATCAGATAAACCCACAGCAGAATATTTGGCAGAGAAACAAGGAAGAGAACAACATTGGTTGGTGTATGGGAGGAATGTATGGCCTTCTGAGACAATGTTAAATAATGCTACCATTGCTTCATCCTAACAGGGGACAGGGTGCAACAACAGCTGTCACTTGGTAAATGGTCATGCCATTCCATGCTTTTTTAATATTGGCATCTCATTATATTTTTTCCTTTGGTGACTTACAGGCAGTGTTGGTAAAAATACTTTGGCAAACAAATGTTTTATCTAATACCACCATGTCTAAAGCATGGGAAACTGGCCTAGTTGCCCATGGATAAAGCCCCTAAAATTTCTAGACAGATCCATGGTTGAAAACCTCTACTTTCTATGCAAAATGTGTATGTTTTTTCAAGGTTCAGTTGGACATGACTTTCACATGATTGGTTCAGAAATAAACAGACAAGGATTTAGTAATTGTGTTAAAGCATGTCATCTGTTAACTTGTAAATGTTGACACTGACAGTTGACAGGTAGATAAGAACTGTTTATAAGAATTGAAGGCATTTCTGAGTGTGTATTTACTCAAGCTTTTAAAAATTAAACTTAGAATTTCTACAGTGTGTAATGTTAAACATACCATCTATTTTGAACTTAATATGGTATATAAACATGTTTATAAGAATTGTATTCATTTCTGAAAAGTTCTTTTCTATCCAAGTCAAAGAATTTTTATGTGTCTTGGAGCACAAATTTATTTAATCAAAGGTTTAAAAGTTTAAAGAAGTATAAAAATGGCTGAACCATGTGAAGGAATTAGGAATTCTGAGAAACCATGGGCGAAATCCTAACGAAACATTGGAGAAGAGGTTCAATCAACCCCGAAACTAAACTAAAATTCTAGGATGATCAAGACAGAAAGAACACTTAGGAAAGAGAAGAACTCTTGGAGAGGAGTAAAGGAAAAAACCATAGACAAGATCAAATTGGAAATACCTCATGTCAATAATTAAATTGGAAAAGTACTTCAAAGAAAATATATGGGCTAAAGTAGCAGCAGGCAAGGCAGATATTGTCAGCAAGAGTTATCCACATGGAATAAATAGAATCATGTTTTGTTAATAACTATTTAGAGCTGATAGACAAGCGTGCATTATGTCAGGGAGGGCTGGCGTACAAGGAGACATGACCACGTGCTGCTACTTATTAATCTGAAGGTTATAAATCACCTCGCATGTGTTAGTGAATTCTTACAGCAGCTCGGTTGATGTTGTGGGATCTTCAACAAAGCCAGGAAAATAGGACTGAGGCATGGACCCAGACACAGAGCACATTAATAGCAAACCTGGAAGAGAACCAAAACCTTAACCTATGAACCTCATTCCTACTTTTGGATCCACTTCACCAAACCAATCCCTTGAGATGTTAGATTGATTGCCCTTGAATTAAGTTGCCAATTTTTAACTGTTACTTTTATTCATGCAACCCTGCTGTGCTGTAGAAACTCAAGATTGAAATAGTCCCTTGCTTTGCCTATTAGGAAAGCCACAGCAAAATTAAGTGCTGGAAACCAACACCTCCACGTATGTCCTCACTTGATTTATTTGGGCGCAGTGGAAAACTCACATGCCTGTTTCTGTGCCTGGAAAGCCAGCTTGATGACCAAAGCTGTGTGAGACAGGGGACTCATGGCCATGCCTTCTGGTGATGCCAGACCAGCTCATCCTGTCACAAGGAGACTCTCAAGTTGACTTTGACGAGAAAGAATGCTCTGGCAGGAAATTAAATTTGTGCCTGAAAATATTCCTTACAAGACTTCAAAATTGTTTTTCAATAAAGTTTGTAAGTCACTTAAGAGCTAGCAGTGTAGCCGCAAATTGCACCAAGCAGCTAAGTCCAATCTTAGGCCCAGAGGAACTATGCCCATGTGCACAAGGCTGGGGCATGTCACTTCATAGCAAGAGACCTGAGAAAAGGTAAAGGTGCCCAGAGGCACTCGATTCAGAAGCGATGGGGCTCTCCCTTTGTACTTCATTGTATTCTTCATTTACCAAGAAAGGGGAAACTATCATCCCCAGAGTGGAAGGATTTTATCAGCAAATTTCAGCAAAGTTGAAGAAAATTGAGGCAAGGAAAGGAAGATGATCATGGTAATGGAACCTTCAATGGAAGTTATTATCACTACAAGAGGAATAGTGACAATTGGGAATGACATGTAAAATCACAGGAGGAAGACTGCAAAAGTTACAAGAGAGCAAAGACAGCCAAAATGTTCAACACGAAATTCATAAATATGTATGTTTGGGACAGAGAGTCAGAAGCGGCAATAGAGACTAGGATGTCACAAGTCCATGTCAACAGATGCTAGGATGTTATTCAGATGTCTCACAAGAGAGTGAGGGCGACTTGCAAATTCCGATTTCCTGCTTGGGTATACCTGAATACAGCAGTGAAACCATTGTCCAGTCCTACCCCTAAAGAGCAGGGACTAGAGCTGAGAATAGGACTGGAAGTTAGGAGCACTATGTTACAATTGGCTGTAGCTGGCTACAAATTGAAGATTGGAAGAAGTCTTAGAGGACTTTGGAGCAGAGAAAGTTCCCCCAGACCAAGGTATAGAGGACATTCCGATACCTGATGTTTGATCTGAAGAACACAGATAACCTGGGCTTCCAATTAGGCCATTTCTTCTTAGCTGACTATGGACCAACATGGTTTGATCACAGACCCAGAAAAGTATTTTCCTATTCATTTAAAAGCCCTGTGATGGTTTGAATTCCTGGTGTTGCCTGGGAAGTGATTGGATGAGACAGTGGCTTTTGCAGCTAGACCACACCGACCCATCACCTCATGGACTCAAGTCACCTAAACTCTTCCCTTTCACTCTCCAGGGTTTCTTCCCAATCCCATTGCCCGGCTGTCCCAGGAATGGAATGGGGCTCTATCAGTGTCTGGAGACCAAACTCATCTCAAGTGCAAGTTCAAACAGTAGCAATATCTGGTTAAGAGCACAAAACCAAGAGCCATAGCTGACAAGGACCTGGGGGGGTTGGGGGGGTAACCTTCCAAGAGAAGAGAAAAGAGAAAAAGGAAAAGCATTTAACATTGGGTTTTTCCCTGTTATCAATTCACTACTTTTATTTTTCCTCATTGATTATCACAAACTTTTAACTCAAACTCACAATTGTGTTTCTTTATTCCTTTTAGGACTTGTGAATTTGCTATGTCTGATTTTCATACTGCTCCTCCTTAGTTTACTTTCTTGAGTTTTTCTATCCTTTACTGCATGTCTTTCCTTCCAAAGTAGTTTATTATTATCACCAGAGGACTTGCCACAGAGGACATTGGCAACTCATTAAAAAATTTAGCAGCCAGTATTAACCCTAAGGTTCAACCCTGCGATATTGCATTATTAATACTTTGCTTTTCATTTGACCTGGCTGTTGGTCTTGATTCAAACAATGTGATTTTTTTTTCAATTCATAGTTCATCATTCTTATAGTCAAACATATTTGTACATGTGCCACCTATCTATGCATGTGCATATGAAATTATTTAAACAATGTTCTATTTTAACTTCATTTTTTAAAAATAAGCCTAACATAGCTGAAAAGTGTAGTCCACCCTCTGAAGGTGTGTTCCTACACATTATCTTACACATTTTGTAAGACTTTCTCAGGTGCTTTGGAAACTCAGAAGAGTGGGTAAAAATCCTGATCAATTAATTTACCACAATCCACAGATAATAAACTAAATAATCTTTCAATAAATCATACATTAAAAATGAAAAAATTTTTAAAGTCATACATGCTCATGGTAGGAAAACTGGATACAAGAGAAAAAAGAAAATGTAATTCCCCATCAACTCCAATGTGACTGATCTGTTGATGTCATCAGCCTATACAATTTAGGATTGCCACTGACAATATTGCAGGTGAACCAGATGACTTTCAAAAACAGTTGAAGGAAATGCTCAATTGATTTAATTATCCAGCAATTTCCTACAGAGTTAGAGCCATCGGCTTGTTTCTGTTTCCTAATAGTAGTAGTACTGGTAATAATAGTTCATAATAATGATCATCAGTTCAGCTAACATTTGAGTTTTTATCATATTAAGCCCTTAGTTAAACACTGTAAAGATACTATTATATTTAATGTTCATAAATGTTTCATGGGAGAGACATGATTATGCTCCCCCACTTTGCAAGTGAGAAACTGAAGTTCTGGTCCCAGCTTCCCACAGCTGTAAGTGGTGGGTCCATGCCTGGTGATCTGAGTCCAAGGGCAGGTTTTACTACCACACCAGTAGATTGTTGAACTTGAGCAGCTATAAAAATCACCTGGAGAACTTGTTCACATGCCAGATTCTCCAGCTCTAGTTGTTGACACTGGGATTCTGTAGGTCTTAGCTGGGGACTAGGGATCTACACTTCTAAGCCAGTCCTGCAGACTCTGACCAAAATCGTACACCAACTTCCTGCCCTATTATGCTGCTTGCATGAGGTAGAAACCATAAAGCACCTCCAAATAGTCCTCTAGTCTCAGAGGTCTTCAACCCCAGTGTTTTTTATCCTTTTGGGGGATCCCAGATCCCTCTAAGAATCTGATAGATGTTATAGACCTTCTCACAATCAAAATGCACCCCCTTTTATTTTGCATTTTTTTCAGGGATGTAAAGCCCTTAAACCCCAGATTAGGATTCCTGTACTAGTCTTTTTCCACCTCTTTTTTTTTTTCTCAACCTCATTATTTCCACTTGTGAAATAAGGACATTAATGCCACTGCCTACCTGTTTTGTAAGGCTAATATCAGGAATTTTTTTTAAATGTGGAGTTGTGAAATATAGAAACAGAAACACTGCAAGTAATAAACCTCGTGCTTGTAAAAACAATAGAGAAATAGGGAAGAACAGATTTGAGTAAGAAGGAGCCCACTTGAATCTTGAGTGATTTCCAAGCTCCATGTGCTAAAGGCTTGAACTCCAGTGTGGTGATACTGGGAGCTGATAGAGCCTTTAAGAGATAAAGCCTAGTGGGAGGTGTTCAGGTCATCGGGAGTATGCTCTTGAAAGGGGTAGTGGGACCCCTATTCCTCCCTCCCTCCCTTGCATTCTCTTTCGTTTCTGGGCCATTTGGTGAGTAGTTTTGCTCCATCAGGTGTCCCCTACCACAGGCCCAAAGCAATAGGGCCAACCAGTCACAGACTGAAACCTCTGAACTATGAGCCAAAATAAAACTTTTTTATTTATAAGTTGATTATCTCAGGAAGTTGCTATAACAACAAAAAGCCAGATAACACAGAGCCCCTGACAAGGAATTCAGACAGCACTGCTTAAGGGAACTAACCAACAAATAACCATAAACATATTGAAATGGCCATTCGCCCTTTGTTGAATACCTGCCATGAGCCAGGCACTCTGATTTGTACCTTAAAACCATTTTTCCCCCTAGTGTTCACAACAGCTCTTCAATGGTATCATCTTTGTTTTACTAACAAGGAAACCTAGGTTGAGAGCAAAACTAAATAAATTGCGTAGTACTACACAGCTAGTACAGTGACTAAAACGCAGGTCTGTCTGTGTGCAAAGCCCATCCAATTTCCATGATGTAAGGATGTGGCCATGGCTCCTTTTAAGACCTGATTCCATACACAGCCTAGGCAGAGGTTTCTGAGGCCAGTCCCTGGGACAGGGAACCTTAACCTCCCCGTCCCTCTCCCAGTCACCAGTTTACCTCCTGGAATGAAAATCTGCAACACCCCAACAGGCTTTAGTCCCTACTATCGATCAGCTTCTCTGTCCTCCCTGTGGAAGCCACTGTAAAGAAATAGGTCCTGAGGCACAGGGTCACCAAAAACTCCTCACAGCATTCTGAAGGTTAATGTCTCTAGGCTTGCTCCGTGGCCAGTCCTACTGTGAAGGCTCCTGAGAGCAGCGGCATGAGTCAGAGGCTAGTTGCTGTTCCAACTAGTAGGAAACAGCTTTTCCTTTAAATAAATTTCACTTGCAGAAAAGGATTTAAAGCACATTACAGATAGGGCCATGAAACATTTGGCTACATGTAAATCCTTCCACAGCAAAAGGAAACCTCCTCGTGTACCAGAAAAACTCAAACGAAGTCCAGGAAAGTCTTAGCCATAAGTGCCGAAGAGATATCTGGTGGAAAAGAGTGATTCATTGCTGTTCGGTTTCAAACCCACAGCCATTCTTTTGAAGGACTCTTTCTCACAATAGAAATTAATAGTGAGAACAAAGAGGGAAAAAAAGAAGTGTTAAGTGGGTTACTAAGCCCAGCAGGTAGTCTGCTCTGCTTCCTCAGAAGCCACCCTTAGCATCCTCTGCCACAGCCTCAGCACATCCTAATGTCTTTTCCTTACAGCTGCTTTCACATCCTTGTTTTATGGAATAAAGCCGTAACCCACGCTTGCCTCAGCACTAACAGATGTTGCAAGGACCCACTTCAGCTTGAATCCTGTCTCTCCCTTGGCCTCAGGACTCCTCGCCCATGAATGCCACAGGACTTTGCAAAGAAATTGATACGTCTAAAGTTGCTCCCGCCTTTTTTTTTTTTTTTTTTTAACTATTCAGTGAATCTTTTTCAATTGCATTTTTTTTAAAAAGAGGAGATAGGCCCAGTAGCAATCTCAGTCTATGCTTGGCTAGATAGTGCAGGAAACCTGTAACATCAGGCAGTTGATTTTCATGTTTTTCAAAGATAAGTTTTTCTGACCCAATGCTATTTATTAAGTAATCTAGTAACATTCAATAAATTTTTATACTGCTCTACATTTGCAATTTCTCTTTGTAATGCCTTTCTTTCCCTACAACATAAAAAGATCATGCTTTAAAAAAATCATAGAAAACATATGTATATATAATACTTCATGCTGGGTGTGATGGCACATACCAATCAATAATCCCAACAACCTGGGAAGTTGAGGAAGAAGGATTGTGAGTTCAAGGCCAACCTCAGCTCAGTGATTAAAGCATCCCTGGGTTCCAACCCCAACACCAAAACATAAATAAATAAAATATTTTATTATAATGGTTATTGGTACTGATTTTATGTTATACCTCATCTGGAGGTTTCTAAGACACCCAGGACCAAAGGTTCATTAATGACAAGGCAATCCTAAACTCAGGGTCTGATTGGATAGTCTCAACATTTTTTCAACAGAATTTAATAGGTAACAGAGTCAACATTTTATTAAACAATAAAACCCAGAACCATGGATTTCTAATTGCTTACCATTTACCAGGATACAGTAGACAAATAATAGCTTGGAATTCAGGAATCAAAAGTAACACATCAGTGCTTTTGTAAATAATTGTCTAAAACCAAGGCAATAGAAACAAGGGAGGGCAATCCATGGTAATACCTAACTCAGAAAGTTTGATTCAACCTTTCATTGGCAAAGCCATAGTGGTCAGAGTTCCTCTGGAAATGGGGACAAACAAACTAGGTTCTTGTAGAGCAGCAGAAGCAATACCCCTGCCTCCCTCTGTCTTCCGAGTAAGTGTACATCTAAGTCACATCCACAATTGGCTGCAAAGAAGTCTGGGAAATACAAGTGTTTAGCTTTTTGGCCCCTGTAGTCTAGGAAGACCCAGGAAAAAGAGGTTGAAATGGATGCTGGGTGACAAACACAGAAGTCAATGCCAAAAGACTCATCTTCTTCACAATCTCTTCTCCTCCCACCCCCAGATTGCTGGAAAGAATATGGGAAAACCAGTCTATCAATGTAGCAAGGATTTGATTGTACTGATAGAAGGTGAGGAATGAGCAGAGCTGGTTTCGTTAGGCACTCTGGAGAAGGAGAGGTTATAACCAAGTGAAGGAAGCATTATCCCCCATCAGGCAGCAACACTTAAGAAGGAGCATTGTCCTCCTTTGTCCAAGCTCATTATGCCCCACAACATGCCCTACCCACAAGCCAATGAAGGGTAACTTCTCTTCTGAATGAGGCAGAATTACTTAACCTGTGAGTGACTGAGTCCTATGAGGCAGTATGGAGAGCAGATGAATCCCTGGTCATTGGCTGATCCTGTGATATCAGCAAAAACCAAGTCTGGGAAACATTTCTTTTCAAAAGGTGAGGCTGTTAATAGCCTTGACACTCAGTTCTGACGCTGACAGTTATCAGACGTTCCAGGACGATGGGCTTCCTGGGTACAGCAGGATAATAGCAGAATATTCCTAGCACTGCAACAGTTGGATAGCTGCAAAAATGTTTCTAGCTCTGTGATTTTTAGTGTACAAAGAAGCCTTCTGATAACTTTCAAGACTTGAACAATTTACAAGTCCCCTGTATTTTAACTTCCTAATCATGAGACTCTCTATAATAAACTTGTAGAACTAGTTCCAAGTCACTATTCCTCCATCAAAGTGCATTGTCCCACCTGGCACCAGTTACTTGAAAATGTCTCTGTGTTTTCTCTGCCTCTGTGTTTTTCTCCATCTCCAGTCACCCCTACTCAAGATCCTTGGTTGATGCTTGTGTGGCAGAGCAGAACTCCCGGGCTCACCAATGGGTTCCTGGGAGAGGAATGGGTAGAAGTCACCTATGTATTAATTAACACCTAGCCAAAATAGCCTTCTCTCTGCAAGGAGTGTAGTCATAGTGTTGTTGATATTTGTTCTTTGCTTTCAATTTCACCAGGATAATATAGGGGCTATGCATTCTTTCAATTGACTCTGAATCCCAAGTTCTCACTCTATGAAAAAAATTCTAATAAGTGCTATCATGTATCAGGTCCAGGAGACATAAAATTTTAAATAAATGAGACAGATACAGTTCCTGCCCTTGTAGAGCTTACAGTCTAGTGACAGGTTCTAAAAATATGCTTAGCATGATAAACAATTTCCTTACAGCCCTGAGATCAATGCAGAATTTCTGAGAATGAATCCCTCTCACCTTTGGACTCTGTTCCCACACATTAAGAAGTCTCAGCTACAAAACAAAATTACTGAAGTCTTTGAATTTGAAGAGTATTCTGGGAGAGCACACAAGGTCAGGTCTATCTATAGACCAAGCAGAGCATGCACAGCCCCTGGCTAATGCTGGGCAAACATTTCTGCTCTCAAGGAGAGAGCCTGTGCTTTGGGAGTCCTGTTAAGGAAGTCTGGTCCTAAGTCAACATGATGAAGATTTGGACCTACTTTTTTTTCTAGTAGGTGCAAGGTCTCTGGTCTAATTCCTTCATCCATTTTGAGTTGAGTTTGTGCAGGGTGAGAGATAGGAGTTTAGTTTCATTTTGCTGCATATGGATTTCCAGTTTTCCCAGCACCATTTGTTGAAGAGGCTATCTTTCTTCCATTGTATGTTTTTGGCACTTTTGTCTAGTATGAGATAACTGTATTTATGTGGGTTTGTCTCTGTGTCCTCTATTCTATGTTATTGGTCTACCGTCTATTTTGGTGCCAATTCCATGCCTTTTTTGTTACTATTGCTCTGTAGTTGCTTCACTCTTCCTGCTAAGGTTTGCTTTGGCTATTCTGGGTGTCTTATTCTTCCAAATGAATTTCATGATTGCTTTCTATATTTCTATGAGATGCATCATTGGGATTTTAATTGGAATTGCATTGAATTTGTATAACATTTTTGGTAGTATGGGATAGATTCAAACTAAAAAGATTTTTCTCAGCAAAGGAAACGATCAACAATGTGAAGAGAGAGCCTACAGAGTGGGAGAAAATCTTTGCCACACACACTTCAGATAGAGCACTAATCTCCAGAATCTATAAAGAACTCAAAAATACTTTACACCAAGAATACAAATAACCCCATCAATAAATGGGCTAAGGAAATGAACAGACACTTCACAGAAGATCATCTACAAGCAATCAACAGATATATGAAAAAATGCTCAACATGTCTACTAATAAGAGAAATGCAAATCAAAACTACCCTAAGATTTCATCTCACCCCAATTAGAATGGCTATTATCAAGAATATAAGCAACAATAGGTGTTGGCAAGGATGTGGGGGAAAAGGTACACTCATACATTGCTGATGGGGTTGCAAATTGGTGCAGCCACTCTGGGAAGCAGTATGGAGATTCCTTAGAAAACTTGGAATGGAACCCACTCCTTGACCTATATCCAAAGGACTTAAATCAGCATACTACAGTGATGCAGCCACATGAATGTTTATAGCAGCTCAATCACAAGAGCTAGATTGTGGAACCAACCTAGAAACCCTTCAATAGATGCACGGATAAAGAAACTGTGGTATATATACACATGGAATATTATTCAACCATAAAGAGGAATAAAATTATGACATTTTCAGGTAAATAGATAGAGTTGGAGAATATCATGCTAAGTATGCCAATCCCAAAAACCAAAGCCCAAATGATTTCTCTGATAAGTGGATGATGATATATAACGGGGTCAGGGAGGCAAGAATGAAGGAAGGATGGATTGTATAGAGGAAAATGAGGGGTAGGGAGGAGGCAGGCAGGAAGGAAAGATAATAGGATGAGACAAACATCATTACCCTATGTACATGTATGATTACATAAACAGTGTGACTCTACTTCGTGTACAACCAGAGAAACAAATGTTAGACCCCAATTGTATACAATGAATCGAAATTTTTAAAAATTTTTAAAAATGTAAAAAAGGAGGGAGCCTAGAGCTGATGGGACCTATATTGGGACACAGTGCTCCTGGTAAAGGCTCTGCAGGAGATATATCAGTGCAGAGCCCTCCCCGAAACTCCATGCCACTCAATTAACAGGCCACAAGTCATTTCACTCATCTTCCTGGAAAACAAGAACTACAAGCAAGCAAAACTAACTCAGCCATGGTTTTCTTTACTGTCTGGCTAGTAGCTGCTTTCAGTTAACTAGAGAAAAAATATTTTTTTTTAAATTAAATTATCATCTAAATTCACATGGGTTTAGATTAGGGGAAAGTGTTATACAAACAAACAAATAAAAAGGGTAGGGGAGTTTCACCAAAAAGATTTAAAAGTAGTTCTCCCACAGAGTGTGAGAAATCCATCAGACTGGCCGGTACCCTCAACTCCAAGTCAATTCTAGTGTGGATGATAATAAGCTGGAATTTGGGGTAACCTTTCATGCTACCCTAATATGATAGTCATGCGGGCTTTCCGGTTTCCATGTTAGAAGACAAACAACTTAACCCAAGTGAGTGGAACCTCTTTCCCTCTTTTTCAATCATTTTTATTATGAGCTAAGCTAGTGGTAGGCACTAACAATACTGGGTTGGATAAGTTATGATCCCTGCCTTCCAGAAAAGTAGCCTGCACCTCACAAAAAGAGGTCAAGTGAAGTTCCATTAAAGACAAAGGACCCTATGAACTGTCCAACAAGGACTTGAAGCAAGAATGAAAATGAACAAAGACCAACCCAATGAGGAGGGCAAAGCCTATTTATTCAGAGCTCCCTGTAACAGGGAGTCAGTTGGCCACCATCATTTGAGTTTGGGCAAAGACTCAAAGGCAGCAGAGGAGTGGGGAAGCTACAGAGTGGAAAGAAGGGAAGGCTCAGGTGTGCCTGGATGGAAGCTATTGGCAGGAAAGCTGTGGTCAGGCCACCCAGAAGCAGGCCATCCTACGGAGTTGGTGAGGGGCCATATTGTATTGTCTCTGGTCGGTCCAAAGTTGGAAGTAGGTGAAAAATTAGAGAAGTTGTCAGTCTTTCATGAAGTCTTGGTCAGTTGAGGCTAATTATTATAGAAGTTATTGTTAAGCTTCCTGAATTATTAATAAAGATAACAACCTGGCTTCCTGAAAACCTGCTTATAGCGGGTATTTCTTATAGATAAGGGGATTGGTTTCCTAGGCAGGTTATGGATCAGAATCTAAATTCTATTTTTATATATGGCCTAGCTATGTCCAACTGTAGCCTATTCTGTCTTGGGCTCAGATGTCACCCTGTCCCCTTGCAGAACTTTACCTGACTTCCTTGTGCCTCCTGACATGCTTAGCTGCTGAGCTTCAGGCCATTCCAGGAGAAAGTCTCTGATTTCCTCCAGATACAGCTCTCCCCACCTTAGTACACTAACTCCACTCTGTGTAAGACAAGGATAATCACACTCACTGAAAAACAAACAAATTATTTAAACAGCAAGTCATTGAATCATACATGACTCTGTGGCAAGGGCCTGATTCATTTTTAATGGGATTAAACATCTGTGGGTATAAGCATCCAAAAGCAAACATAAAAGCAATGCTATAGCAAAAATGAAAACACAAACATTACCAAATGAAAAGGCATTTAAAGAAAAATAATATACAGTATCCTATTTTAAATAACATATGTGTGTGCATGTGCATGGAAAAAATATGGAAGGGAAGGAAAAAATTTCAATAAGTTCTCTCTCAGTTGGAGGATTAAAGGGTTTTTCCTCTTTGCTTGTTTAATTTCCTAAAAATTTTATAATCAACATGCATTTTTCATGAATTAGCAATAATAAGTTTTAATTTATTGAAAGCCTATTGAGTAATAAAAAAAGGAATGCTTTCATTAACAACGCATCTGACTCATTGTTCATTCACAACTGCCACCTGTCATTCTCCACTTTTCAAGTTATTATAAGTATTATATAAGGTAGATGTTTCAATCTGTCTTATGAATGAGGAAACCAAAGTGCAGGCAGGGTGACGACTTGGCCAACTTTTGTGGCCTCAATCACTATTCTGACCTTTAACTGTTCCTCCTCCTCCTAGCAGGTGTATGGCCAAGGAAAATCACTTCCATCTGCAAAGAGGGATGGTGATTATGCCCACCTCCTGTGGTGGACTGTAAGGACAGGAGAGCACACACACACAGAGGCCAACACTATGTCTGGGCCACAGGAAGTGTCCAGCACATGATCGCTGATGTAAGGGACCACTGTTGTCAGGGTTCTATGGATGCTACAGGGAGGGCCTTGTATTTAAACTCAAAGAAACAACAAGGGTAATAGGCATAATTTTCATGGGGATTAAATTAATTTGTATGAAGAGATTAGGGTACAGAATAAGTTAATATTAGGAATGAATATGAAGGATTTTAAAAAATTCGCTCTCGGGATTATCTTCTCCTTTGTTCATAATTTACGAATTTTAGAAATGAGTTGTGGATTATTTTGATAGAATAATAGAAGAAAAAGTTCTAACCTTTCTCAGGTCATCTCACCTGTACCTGAGGCCATGGGCCTGCGAGGCAGCTGAGAGTTCACAAGGTCCTGGGAGGCTGCACACCTTGACTTCTCACTCTTACCCTGTCTAATAAAATTGTCCAAGAATCTGTGAGACATTCTAACATACCAGACACACCCTAGAGGTTATGATAGAATTGGTCTGGGTGGGGCCCTGACAAAGATAGGACTTGAAAGCACACCACGGTTATTCAATGTGCAGTCAGCCAAGAACCACTCGACCTGAAAGCACAAGGAAATAAATTCTTTGGGACTTGTCAATCAAATATAGGAGATAAATATAAGTTCATTGGATTAGACGAGGGGAATGAAGGGAGGGAAGGGGAGATGGGAATGCAAAAGACAGTAGAATGAATCGGACATAAATTTCCTATATTCATATATGAATACATGACCAATGTAACTCCACATAATGTACAACCACAAGAATGGGAAATTATGCTGCATGTATGTATGATATGTCAAAATACACTCTACTGTCATGTATATCTAAAAAGAACAAATTTTTAAAAAATTAAAATAATAAGAGACAACAGTCACAATCAAATGATATTTTCCAAAACAATTAACATTCACCTTGCATTAAACAAATTTTCATTCGTTTTGTTTTAAACCCTCCACTGATGAAAATAATACCTAATATTTCTTAAGCACTTATAATGTAATTGGCACACTTCTAAACATTTCATAATAACATAGATGGTATAGGATTTGAATTCAGGAAGCCTGACCCAAGGATCTCATCCTGATTTTATGTTCTCAATAGTGTAAACATTCTTAAACTTTAATAATGGTTTAGTGCCGGAGGCATCACAATACCTGATTTCAAATACACTCCAGACCCATAGTTACAAAACATCTTGGTATAAACACACACACACACATAGACCAACAGAACACAATAGAGGACCCAGAATTAAACCCATGAAACTATAGACATCTGATTCTTAATAAAGGTGCCAAAACATACCTTGCAGACAAGATAACCTCTTCTAAAACTGGTGCTGGGAAAACTGGATAACCACAAATAGAAGCTTGAAACTAGATTGCTATTTCTCACCCTGTATAAAAATCAACTCAGAATGGATCAAAAACCTGAATTTAAGACTTGAAACTTTGAAACTACTAGAGGAAAACAGAGGGGAAACAATTCAAGACATTGGCAGAGGCAATGATTTCCTGAATAGGACTCCCAATAGGTCAGGAAGCAAAAGCAAAAATTGACAAATGGGATTATATCAAATCAAAGGCTCTACACAGCAAAGAAAGCAATCAACAGAGTGAAGAGACACCTACAGAAAATGGAAGAAAGTCTTTGCCAGCTACTCATCTGACAGAGAATTAATATCCAAAATATATAAAGAACTAAACAAATTAATAAAAGAATAATCCAATCAATAAATGGGCAAATCATCTGAACAGATATGTCTCAAAAGAAGGACAGATGACTAATAAAAATGTGAAAAAAAGGTTCAACATCATGGAAATACATACAAAAATTCATTGAGAGTCTATCTCAACCCAGTCAGAATAGCAGAAACAAAAAAAAAAGAAGGAACCCTTACATACTGTTGATGAGAATATAAATTAATATAGCCACCATGCAAAACAGTATGGAGGTTCCTCAAAAACTAAAAATAGTTCTAGCCAATAAACCACTCTGGGTATATAGTCAAAAGAAATTAAATGAGAGTACAAGAGAGATACCTGCATATCCATGTTTCCTGCAGCACTTTTGCAATAGCCAAGATGTGGAATCAGCCTAGGTGTCTGTCAGCAGATGAATGGATACAGAAAATGATATATACACATGACAGAATTTTATTCCACCATAAAGAAGAATGAAATCATGTCATTTTCAGGAAAATAAATAGAACTGAAGATTATCTTACTAAGCAAAATTAGCCATGTCACGTTTTTCTTTATGTGTGGAAATTAATAATATTAAAATAAGATGAACTGAAAATAGAAAGCAGACTATCAGGGTAGGGGAGGAGTCTGGGGGAGGACAAAAGAGAGAGGCTGGATAGGATCCAAGCACAAGATGTGAGTGTGTAAAATGTTCAAGTAAAGTCCATTCATGTGTACAGTTAATATGACTGAATAATTATAATAAAAGTGGTTTAGCCATTGAAAATGATCAATTTAAAATTTGTAAACATTACATTTTTTGCACTTTCCCAGTTTTTTCACAAATAAGCAGTTTTTACTTGTGAAAGCATTCTGCTTATCTACTAAAATAAGTTAATTACAGAAAGAATGCACCGCAACATAACAGAGGCTGTATATCATATCATAGTATCACACTCAAGGATGACAAACTCAAGACTTTTTCCTCTAAGATCAGGAACAAGACAAAGATGCCCGCTTTTGGTAGCTCTACTCACCACAGTATTAGAAATCCTAGCCAGAGCAATTAGGTTAAAAAAAAAAAAAAGAAGCATCCAAATTGGAAAGGAAGAAGCAAAATAGTCTCTGCTTGCAAATGCCATAATCTTATATGTAGAACACCCCACAGACACAATCAAAAAAATTGTTAGAACTAATAAATGAATTCAATAAAGTTGCAGGATACAAAATCAATATACAAAAATCAGTGGTAATTCAATACATGAACAAAAATTTTAAAAATTAAGAAAACATTCTGACAGTCACAAAAAAAGAATAAGATACTTAGAAGTAAATTTAGCCAAAAATGTGAAAGATCTGTACACTGAACTTTCAAACACTGATAAAGGAAATTGAAGAAGATACAACTAAATGAAAAGATACCCAGAATTCATGGATTAGAATTAATATCATTCAAATATCCATATTACTAAAACTGATATATAAATTCAGTGTAATCCTCCTCAAAATTTCAATGGTATTTTTCACAGAAATAGAGAAACAATTCTAAAATTCATGTGAAACCACAATAACCCCCAAATTGTCAAAGCAATCCAGAGCAAGAACAAAACTGAAGGCATGATACTTTCTGATCTCAGATTGAGTTACAAAGGTATAATCATAAAAAAGAAAGTGTGGCATTGGCATAAAAGGAGACACGTGGACCAACAGAACAGAAGAGGCTACCCAAAAATAGATCTTCACATATACAGTCAACTAGTTTTTGATAGGGTCACTAAGAGGGCACAATAAGGAAATGAGGGTCTTTTCAATAATGGTTTTGGGAAAACAGGATATTGACATGCAAAACAATGAAATTGGGCCCATATCTTATGACATATACAAAAGTCAACTGAAAATGTTCTAAAGACGTAAGTATCAGATCTGGAATTAAAAAACACTAGAAGAAAACATAGAAGGAAAGCTTCTTGACACTGGTCTTGACAATGATTTTTTAAATATGACACCAAAAGCACAGGTAACAAAACAAAAGTTACTTATAAATTAAGTACAGAAAGAATATACCTCAATATAACAAAAGACTTCAAACTAAAAAGCTCTGCACAGCAAAGGAAACCATCAACAGGTGGCTTATGGATGGGAGAAAACATTTGCAAACCATATATCTAATAAGGGGTTAGCACCTAAAATACATGTATGCAACTGTGTAACTCAGGGGGAAAAAGCCCCAATTAAAAACTGGGCAAAGGATTTGCAGGGCACAGTGGCTCACGCCTGTAATCCCAGCAGCTCAAGAGGCTGAGGCAGGAGGATAGCAAGTTCAAAGTCAGGCCCTAAGCAACTTGGTGGGAACTTGTCTCCAAATAAAAATATAAAAATGCCTGCAGATGTGGCTCAGTGGTTGAGCACCCTGTGTTCAATCCATGGTAACAAAAAAAAAAAAAAAAAAAAGTGCAAAGGACATAATTGAACATTTCCCAAAATAAAACATACAAGTGACTCAAATGGCCAACAGATATATCAAAGGTGCTGAACCTCATCAGGTAAAGCAAATTAGAACCACTCTACCACCTTATACCTGTTAGGATGGCTTTTAGTTAGTGTGTGTGTGTGCGCGCGCATGTGTTGTCAAGGACAGAAAGTGAAGTTTGGTACACTGTTGATAGGAATGTAAATTAGTATAGCCACTATGAGAATTCTCCAAAATATTAAAAATAGAACTACTAGATGATTCAACAAAACCACTTCTGGATATTTATCCAAAAGGAATTGAAATTGGGATCTTCAAGAGCCCTGCACCCTCGTGTTCACTGCAGCGTTCGTTATTCACAGTAGGCAAAACGCAGAAACAACCCATTGATGGATAAATGGATAAAGAAAATAAGGTATGTATGTATGATGGAATGTTATTCAGCCTTAAAATCATGTAAACCTACCATTCAGGACAATATGGATGGACCTTAGAACATCCGTTAAGTGACATAAGCCAAAAACAGAAAGTCAATAATTATATAATCTCACTTTTATCTGGAATTAAATATAGTCAAACTCAAACATATAGAAGCACAGAATGGTCGTTGCCAAGGGCTGGGGAGCAAGGGAAATGAGAAAGTGATGTGCAAAGGATACATTTATGAAAAAAGTTCTGGAAATCTGCTATACAGCATAGTGCCTGTATCTGTATGTTATAATGTATTGTATACTTAAAATTTTCTAAGAGGGTATATCTTATGTCAAATGCTCTTATAAGAAAAAATACTGATAATAAAAGGAACAGGAGGAAAATTTGGGAGGTGATGAACATGTCTATGTCCTTGATGGTGGCAATAGTTTCACTGCTGAATATTAGCCCCAAACTCATGGAGTTATACACATTAACTATATGCAGCTTTCTATATGCCAATCATACCACAAGGACATGTTTTTAAAATAATACTTATCTAACTGGATTCCTGTTATTTCCTCCCCTGAAAAATAAACTCTCAGATTACCTGATGCTTAATTTAGCTATTTTGATTTTTTTTATTTGTGAATTTGAAAAAAGGAATAGGATATCCACGGAAGGGATTCTGGTGTCAGATCTACCATTTAGAATGGGGAGTATAATTTAATGATGCAAAATGATCAAAGGGGACAACACTCAGGCTTATGCCCAATTTTAAAAACTTGTTATAAGGTTTTTGGAAACTGAAAATATTCTACTGCAGGTACCATATTCATATTCAGAAACTGAAATTAAAAACTGTGCAATTTTATAGAGTATCTGGCGCACACCCCAGGAGGCCACTTCATTTGCATAAACTAAATAAAAAAGATGAATGTTTGCATGGAGTTGGGGAAGGGCAAAATCTTGAGCCATCTGGGTAATTGTCTAATTTATGAAAATAAACCTCACCACAAACTGCTTGCTTTCTTCACCCACAATCAAGAGTTAGAAGTAAAAAAAGTTTGAGAGGAGGGGAGTATGTGTTTCTTATGTTTGTGAGAGAACTGAATCTTTTACCACAGGGAATGTCACTGTTAGGGTTGAAGGATAACATTCCTAAAAAATCCCTTTTGTTGATTGCTTATAAATACATGTTTTTTTTAAAAAACCTAGTTTCATTTTAGTCTTGAATGCTCAGAGTCGGTCACTACTCCCTAAGGGAAATTACTTTGGAGTAAATAAGCAAAATAGTCTTTAGCAAAATGTTATTTTTCACATTCAGAGAAAAGCACCTTTTACCCTTAGGATTCTTCCAAGATGTGCGAGTCCAGGACCTCAGACTTGGCAAACAGATTCAGGAGTACCAATGAAGAGAAGCCGGGTCAAACCCGACTCCACTAGCTGAGGGTTTTATTTAAGAAGCAAAGATTTTCATCTCCAGATAAACTGAGTGCCGTAATTGGAGTATTTCTGCTCGGTGGTGAAGTCTACTAGAAACAAAATCTCAGAGGAAAAGGCTACCAAGTAAACTGAACTCACTGATGTTCTCTCCAGACAATAACAGCCAGGTAAGCGAGACAACTGGAATAATTCATCCTCCTAGATCACAAAGCATGAAAGGCAATATGAAATGTGATATGAAGACTGTAAAAAGAAGTTCACAAAAATCAGGAGTATTCTTCCAAAATAAAAAATGTGGGTGGGAATTAATCAAATGTTAGAAGTTGCTCTGATATATTTTAGTCCACAAAGAGAATTCCTTCCTGCCAAGATTGGGTGTCAGGTAGCCACGTCAAGTCTAGCCACTTAGAAATACGCAGGTGTGGCAGCATTGAAAAGCAGTCTGCAGTGAGTTACATCCAGCTGACTGCACCTCAAATCTCCATTTTATCATTCACTCCTCACCCAGCACACAGCCTGGTGTGAATCTCCAGGCTTGGACTTGGCAAACATACCTGGCACTTCTTTTGTGTTAACCCTTGGCTTCTACTGTGAGAAAAAGTCTTTCTTCTCCACTTCTCTGCTTTCGGTCTCTGGTTGGCATCTCCTCCTAAACCCATCCCTAGGGGCACTTGGCTAGATTCACTTAACAAGATTACTTCAAAATAGATAAATTCTAAGTTGATGAGTTATAAAGAGAACCTGACAAATCACAACTCTGGAGAACAATTTTAATATCCCTAAAACAGGTCAGAAAAAAATAATTAAAGATCTAAAAAATGAACAACAAAATAAACAACCTTGATCTAACAAACATGAATCACATAGAGGATGCTGTGCTTTTGAGTATACATGAAACAATTCCAAAAACATCTTTGAAGCAAATTGAGGCAGACTCAACAAATACTAAAGAAATAATATCATACAACCCTGTTCTCTAGCCATAATGCAGCAAAATCAGGAATCAATAAAAATTTTAATTTATGTTTTAAAACTAAATATATACTTACAAATAATTTGATGGTCAAAGAAGGATTGTTGTGGAAACTATAAAAAATGGAAGCATTTTCAGGATGCAGCTAAAGCGGTATAAGAAACATATAGAATTAAATTCAAATTAGGGAAAAAATCAATGTAAATTAATAATTAATATACTCAATCCAAAATATTATTTTTAAACTACAAAGTAAGCCAGGGTGGAGGGGAGAAGAAAATACATAAAGAAGAAACAAATTAAACAGAAGAGGGAAAGAAAAAAACAGTATCAACAAAAGCAAACATTCTTTCTTTAAATAGAAAAATCACTGGTGCTGGGCACAGTGATGCACACCTGTAATTTCAGCAGCTCAGGAGGCTGAGGCAGGAGGATTATGAGTTCAAAACCAGCCTCAGCAAAAGCAAGGTGCTAAGCAACTCAGGGAGTCTCTAAATAAAATACAAAATAAAGCTGGGGATGTGGCTCAGCGGTCAAGTGCCCCTGAGTTCAATCCATGGTACCAAAAATAAAAAATAAAAAATAAATCTTTGGTAAAAGAGAAGAAAGAGTGTGTGCAGAATGAAGAATATTAGAAATGAAAAGAGGGACAAAGTATAGACAAAACAAATGTCTTACTCTGTTCAGACTGTTTTAACACAGTGCCTTAGACTGGGTTATTTATAAACAACAGAAATTTATGGCTCACAGTTACAAGGTTGAGAAGTCCAAGATCAAGGTGCCAGCAGATTCCATGTCTGTGAGGGCTGCTCTCTGCTTTGCCGGCAACTGTATCTGCTGTATCTTCGGCAGGAGAGTTGGACAAGCTCCTCAGGTCTCTTTTATAATCATCTCCTAAACTTCCCACCTCTAAATACTATTTCATTGTGTCTTGGGTGTCAGAATATGAATTTGGGGGGAACACACTCAGGTCAAGCAGTAAAGAATTCTGAAATTAAATGAGAATACCATAAACAAATTTGTCAGTAAATTTTTTAAAAATTAAATATCATGGAAATTTTCCTGGAAAATACTGCAGCTACCCAGAATTGTTTCAAAAAGAAGCAAAAGCAAAAACAAAAAATTAAAGAAACATATATCCTCTAAAGAAAGTGAATCAACAGTTTAAAGGTGGTGGGGGGCACTGTTTTACAAAGAAGCACCAAATACCAGAACCAGACAAGTTTAGGGCATATTTTACCAGACCTTTAAGAATTATATAACTGTATTCTCATTCAAACTATTTCAGAAACCAAAAGAGAGAAAAGCTCTCCAATTCTTTTTTATGAGACTAGCAAAACCTTAATATCAAAATTGAACAAACAGTATGAGGAAGTAAAATTTAAGGTTCACTCTTATGAGCATAAATCCTACATTATAACATTAGCAAAAAAAATGAGGAATGTAAAGATGATTTAATAAATGTAAAATCTATTAATACAAGTACTCTATCAACAGATTAAAGGAAACAATCTCAACAGATATAGACCATTATCTGGTTAACAAAGAAGGTCAACCTACTTTTGTAGTAGTTTTAAGAAACTAGGAAGAAAAAAAAACTCTTTATTAACCTAGAAAACAGTGAATGCAAAAAAAAAAATAACATCTTATATGCTGATCACCGATAGAAGTACCTGCTATAAAGTTATTAATGTAAAATAACTGTTCGACTTGTTGGAGATTTTTACCAATTCAGTAAGACAAGAAATAGAATGAAAGGAAAAGGGAGAAAAGTTCAAAATCACCATTAATTGTAGATGATATTTTTGTCCACAGAAAATCCAAAAGAATTCACAAACTATTAGAACTAACAAGAGGGTTCAGTAAGATTGCAAGATTTTAAGATATAATAATAATTATTATAATAATAATGCCATTTCCATACATAATAAACAGTAAGTTAGAAAATAAATGACAAATTAAAATGACCATTCCATGATAAATGGATGCTTTTAATATTTAGGGCCCTTGGAAATAAATCTACCAGAAGTAGCATATTACCTGAAAGATTTAAATTATAGGATTTTAATAAAGGATATAAAGTAAATGAAAAAGTATACTATATTTATTTACTAGATCATCTCACTATCATAAAGATGTCAACCTCCCCTAGATTAATCTATAAACTCAAGGAAGTCCCAATAAACATTGCTGTTTGTAATGAAAATGGAAAGGTTTATCCTGAATTTTACTGGAAAGATAGAGACAAAAATGACCAAGAAGATAAAAAAAAATAAAATAAAAACTGCCCCAGATGATATCAAAGATACTGCAAATCTGTAGTAATGAAAATAACATAGAATGACAGACCAATGGGAAAAATAGAAAGTTAAGAAATAGAAACTTTCTCAGAAAAAATATCTTTATGACCTTGAGTAGGAAACAGTTTCATAAACAAAACATAATAAGCCTGTTATGGTTTGGATATGAGGTGTACCCCAAAAAGCTCATGTGTGAGACAATGTAAGAAGGTTCAGAGGAGAAATTATTGGGTTGAAAGAGTTTTGTTTTGTTTTGTTTTTCGAGAGATAAAAATGGCATTTAATTTAAAATTCCATTGATACACTGATAATTTATGAGTTGAAAATATTTGAATACTTCATTAGATATTAATTCATTTTTCTTTTGGAACTGCTTATTCTTATTCTTGATTATTTCTGAACTGAGAAAAAATGTTTTTTTTCTTATTTATTTGTATGACTTCAGATAATAAAGACTTTCCCAATATGCCTATGGAATAGATAGGAATAATTTTCCAAAATATGGCATTTTTAAAAATTCCACTATAAATAAAATGTAGGAGATTGTATTGTGTTGTATTTTAACACAAGCAAGAAACTTAGTTAAAAGCAAAGAACTTGTAGAATTTCATTTATTTCTGTAAAAAAAAGTGCTGTAACAAAAAATTATATGAGGTAATAAAAGTTTCCTCTAAAATTTAAAATAAATTATGATATATATAAAGAGATTTCAATTCCCACATATTATTCCCACATATTGTTTGTGTTGAATCCCTTCTTTTAAAAGATGAAGTTCACAAGAAATCTGTTTTTGCTGCTTCTTTTCTTTATCGACTATGTATTTGTTAGACCTATTATTATTTTATATCATGAAGGCTCATACCTATTCTGTAAACACAATTTTTGATTATCTAATCTTAACTACATATTTAAATGAATTTATTTTATCATAATTCTTTTAGTGTCTTCATAGTTTTTTCATCTTCAACCATTTCTCCTTGTTTAAATGGTTGTTTTAGTGAGTTTTCAAAAAAAAAGATTCATGAATGCTGTATTATCTGAATTCCCACATATTTGAGATCATCTTTTAAAGGACAAGTTAAGCATGATAATATGCTTTGGTCTCATTTTCTTTCCTTCTGAACTTTGTAAACATGTCTACATAGTTTCACGACATTCACTGAGGCCTTAGGTAAGATTTGCCCACAAATTGTTTGCTCTGCTGGAATTCTTCATTCTCTTAACCATTGAGTTTAACAATTCCACCATGTTGTTTACTTTTATCAATAATACTTGATATCATTGATTTTTAAAATTATTTTGATCAATAATTGTCAATTTTATAACAGTAAACAATTTATTCAGATGTTTACATTTTTATTTTATCTCAAAACTTTTTATATTATATTCACTGTCATATGTTTCCAGTTTGTCTAATTTTTTTTTTTTTTTTTAAGGAACCTTATTATTTGAGAAAGAGTCTCAACCCAATCAGTGATTAATCCCCTGGTAGGGATTAACTGAGTGGTAACTGAAGTGATAGGTGTGGCTGGAGGAGGTGGGAATTGGGGAGGGGTTTTGGGTATATATTTGTATTTGGTAAATGAACTCTCTTCTCTGCTTTCTAATCATCATGTGAGCTGCTTCCCTTTGCCACACTCTTCCACCCTGATGTCCCGCCTCAGCTCCAGCCCTGAGGAATGGAGCCAGCCTTTTATGGACTAAGACTTCTGAAACTGTGAGCCCTCAATTGTTCCTCCTCTACAATTGTTCTGGTTGGGTCCTTAAGTCACGGTAGCAAAAAAGCTAACTAAAACAAAGCCCAAACCTAAAGGTAGAAACAACAAAACAAAACAAATAAACAAACAAAACCTATAAATTCAACAACATTAAAAATAAATCCTCTATATAATTTAGAAGTTAAAAATCAAACTACAGACTAGAATTATTTGCAGTCACTATAAAAAATCTTAATAATAAAAACATAAATAACTTTTACATTAAAAGTCTAACCAATAGAAAGTGGACAAATGGCATGAATAATCAATTCATAAAGGAGCCAGTTGACTGACCAAAATACAGGTAAATGATGTGTAACTTCATCAATGATCAGAGAAATCTAAATTAAAACAGTAACAAAATAGCATTTCATGCTCATGAGGTAAGCAAAAATTAATAAGTAATGAAAATTATGAAGGATGTATAAAAATGAAAACTCTACGGGTGTAAGTTTAATCTTATGTAAACTTTTAAAGACAGTAAATTGGGTCATCTAATAAAACCAATGAATAACCCAACTATTCAGAATTCCAAGCCTCAGCATACTCCATAAGAAAACTCTAGCACATATTCATTCAGAATCATGCACAAGGATGATCACTGATAATAGTTTAAAAAGAGAGAATCAACTGTGTATTGTCTGTGACTAATGGAATAGATAAATAAATCATGGTATATGCATTTATCAGAGCATCAATCAGCAGTTAAAATGAATTAACTATATCCACAAATACCAACGTGGATAAATATCGAAAACAAGATGGTAAGAGAAAAAAAGCAAGAACCATTCACATCAAATATGAAGCATACTAACTGATGTAATAGAGTCTATAGAAATAAATACGTAAATGTGTAGAGATACTAAGAGTATTATGAGGAAAGTGAAAATACACACCAACTTCAAAAAAGTGTACCCTGAAAGAAGGAAAGGGAATGAATGGGTCAGGGAAGGTAAAATTAGACACACAGCTGCTATGTTCTGAATTGTGACCTCTTCAGTTCATATGTTGAGGCTTCAACTCCCACTATGCCTATATTTAGTGATGAGACTCTAGGGAAGAAATTAAAATTAAGCAAGGTGGTAAGAATGGAGTCTTAGCCTCTTAATGGGAAGAGACAACAGAGAGATTGCTTGGTCCCTTCCTCTTGCTCTGGGTACATGTACCAGGAAAGGCCATGTGAGGTCACAGAAAGCTAGGAAGAGAACCCTCAAACAGGAAGGAACCAAAACAGGAAGTGCCTTGGGCATCCCAGCTTCCAGAACTATGAGAAAATAAATTTCTGTTGTTTAAGCTACACAATCTATGGTATTCTGTTATAGCAACCTGGGTGACTAATACAATGGAAAAACATTAATGTTTGTTAAATCTTAATAATGACGCTACAGGAGTATCTTATATTATTCTTTGTGCTTTTTATTTTATTCTAAATATTCCCTCTACATGTACGCAGTCATTGTATAATCCAACTGATACTACAAGGAGAACATCAGAATTTTAGTCACACTTAAAATGATGCTGCTGAACTGAGTTTTCCCAGGAGGTCATAAAAGTTTCATAACATTTCACTGAATAAAGACTCCTAATATGGAGGGTTCCTTTTGCAAACTAGTGAGGTCACAGGAGATGTCACCGGGAGGCTGGAGATCTGACAGGTACTGCCCTCCTCCTACATTGGGTCTCTTCCTGGCCAAGCATAAATGCTCAAGAGGATTGACACCATGGTTGGTTTTCTGTTCTATTCCTTAAATGTTAGGAAAACAGACAGTGCTTGTTCCAAACCTGTCACTCAAACCTGTTGACATGGGAGGGAGAAAGTGCCATCCTTCAAACAGCAAAAGGTATACTGTGTGCTATCCATATCCCAGTGTGCCAAAGACTGTGACACTTGGTGTGCATCCAGCAGGTTAACACAATTATATAGTAAGCACTCAACAGACAGTCATTAAGCAAAGAGTTTGCATTCTGTATATTATTATTTGATTTTTAGTCCAGCATTTATGAGTTGCTTAGGCATTACCGCATGAAGCAGGACAAAAACTAAACCAAGATGTTTTAGATTCAAAGTCATTATCCTGGAATGATAATGGATCTTAAAGTTTATAGTGCATCAGGATCACTAGGAAGATTCAATGAAACACAGATTGCTGAGCCCCACCCCCAAAGTTCCTAATTCGGGAGGTCTACAGTGAGGCTCAAAAAACTGAATTTCCAGCAAGTTTCTAATTGATGCTGATGCCACTGGTTTGAGACAACATTTTGGGAATCACTGGTCTAGCCCTTCAGGGATACCTGGAGAAAACAAAATAATATTTCCTTTCATCTGAATCTTATATTATTCCTACATGTATATATAAGTGTACATAATAAGTGATAACATAAAAATGTACAGTGGCATATATAACAATCATGTTAGTCCTCAAATTACAAAATTCATAAAATGAAAAATAATAATAGCTACCAATGATTGAGTGTTTATTGTAAGCAGGTTACTGTAGTAATTGCTTGGGATATATTACTTATTTTAATCTTCACAACTCTGTGAGGTGAAATCATCCCTGTTTTCCAAATGAGTAAGTTGAGCTCCAGTAGAGACACTGCAGTGTGTACCCATGTCAGGCTGCAGAACCCAAGCTCTCAACTTTTGTTCCACATTGCCTTTACCTCTGAAATAACCAGTGGGGTTTTTCCTGACCCCACATCAATCCACAAACCTGACAGCTGTTTACAATTTAGAGCAATGACGAGTCAAGCCATCCGAGTTTGTACTGAGAAGCTGGTAATGGGGAAAGGCAATAAAGAACGTGCTTCCTTTCCCCTGAAATTAACCACTCACCCTGCTGAGAGGAGAAGAGACTAGAAGAAACAAAACTGAAGACATTAATAAAATATCCAGGTAGCATTCTTCTTCTTGATCCCCCAAACCACAAAAAAGATTCCTATGCAATACATTCATTTCCTACCTCAGTCCCAATGGTATCATTTGCAAACACAGTAAAGAAAACAACTGCATTTTCAAGGAAATATTTTGGCATCCTTTGGTTTGGTTCTTTCTGGTTAGTGAGTTATTCCAGAAAATTTTTGAAGTCTCAAAGTTTATGAGGACAGAACAGAAGATACCCATAGTTTCTTAGTGGTCCTAGAAGTTTGCTGATAAAAAAAGAAGAACGAGGAGGAGGTGCAAGGAGGAGAAGGAAAGGGATGGGGAAGAGGAGGAGGAGGAGGAGGAGGAGGAAGAGGTATGCAGCCAGACTGGCCCAGTCACAAAGCTAGTAAATTTTTGAGAACACAGAGACTGGGAAAATTGAGACAAGCTGCTCTTTAAGCGAGGGGGAGCAAAGTGCCATCTTTCTTATTAAAGTTGATGGCATGTTCATTCTTCAGAATTTTATTGTTTTACTAAGTTTCGAGAAAGGAAAAAGTGAAAACATTAAATACTAAATGGACAGAGTGGAGCTTCCCATTAAAATGAATGCACTTTGTTTTATTGTTTGGAAAACCCTAATGAACTCCAGACTATTAACTACATTCTGTCAGTTTTTGAAAGAAGAAATGTCCAGTGCACTTCCAGAAGGCAAGTTAGATTGATAGCTATTTCATTTATCTTAGAATTATGAATTTTTTTTTAAATGTGCTAAATGCATAGAAAAATAGCACACCTTACTCTTCCTTAGGGAGTGTTCAGAGCAAAACTGTCTTGCTTTCTGTCTATAGTGAGGCTTGTTATGGTTTGGATATGAGGTGTCCCCCAAAACCACTCATGGTGGGCAATGGAGAACTATACAGAGGTGAAATTATTAGATTATGAGAGCTGTAACCTAAATGGGAGTTAATTCATTTGATCTATTGATCATTTTTTTTACATCCCCTTCAGAATGGTTTCTTTCCCTCTTTTTTTAATTTTTATAATTTTTTATTTAGCTTTTAATTTTTTACAGACTGCATTTTGATTCATTGTACACAAATGGGGTACATCATTTTGTTTCTATGGTTGTACACGATGTACATTCATACCATTTGTGTAATCATATATGTATATAGGGTAATAATGTCTGTCTCATTCCACCATTTTTCATACCCCCTCCCTCTCATTTCCTTCTACATATTCTAAAGTTCCTCCATTCTTCTCTCACTTCTCACCCCATCCCACCCCCATTATATATCATTCTCCACTTATCAGGGAAAACATTTGGCCTTTGGTTTTTTGGGCTTGGCTTATTTCACTTAGCATGATATTCTCCAATTCCATCCATTTATTTGCAAATGCCATAATATTATTCTTCTTATTTGAATAGATTACTGGGTGGTAACTGTGGGCAGGTGGGGCATGACTAGAGGAAATAGGTCACTGGAGGTATCCCCTTGGAGATTATATTTTTGTCCCTGGATTCTGGCTCTCTGTCTCTCTGCTGAACAGTGCTCCTCCTCCACCACACCCTTCCACCATGATATCCTGCCTCACCCCAGGCTCAGAGCAATGAAGTTGGTCAACCAAGGACTGAACCTCTGAAGCTGTGAGCCAAAATAAACTTCTCCTCCTCTAAGTTGTTTTTCTCATGTATTTTGGTCACAGCAACAAAAAGCTGACTAACATTAAGCTGTTAGCAATATTAACCTAAGAGAACTACTGCCTCAGTCTATAAGAGATCATTCTGCTACATGGCTGATGTTGTCAGCTTTAGTTGATATTGATCTTATATGCATCTTTGGGGTTAAGCAACCTAATATCTAAGTAGCACTAGTGTTCATGCGTCACTCAGGATTAAACCTTAAATTGATCCTTGATGCCTCTTTCTCATACTGAACTTGTAATTGGCAAAATCCTGTCAGATCTACCTTCAAAATGTAACTCAAATCCAGCCCCTCTGTGCACTTTCACTACTTGCACCCTAGGTCAAACCACTAGCATCATTCACTTAGATTATTGAACTAGTCTTCGTCCTGATTTTGCTCCTACAGAACATTCTGCACAGGGTGGTCAAAGTAATCCTTTAAAAACCAAAATCAGGGTATCTCCACAGCTCAAAACCTCCAATGGCAGCCCTTGTCACTCGGAATAAAATCCAACATCATTACAACAGACTGCAACATTCTCTTAGATCAGACCCCCTAAGACATCTCTCAGATTTTAATTCCTACCTCTCTTCCAGTGCTTTGTAGACTTGACCATCTAAATGCTGCACAGTAATTATGGTACTTTAACCCTATTTTACTTCTCAGAATCCTCCCATTCCCACTCTTAGCTGATACCTTTGCTCCCTATGTGCTAAGAAAGCAATACCAATTAGTAGAGAGTCCCTCGCTCCCACCTCTCTATTTACCCACCTATGAGCATCTGCACCATTTATTCTGTCCTCCTACTGGACACACTGGCCATGCTTCTGCTCAAAGCCAAGTTCTCCTCTCGTTCATGGATTCCTTCCCTCTCACCTCCATCAATTCTCTCCTCTCACTCTTATCTCCTCAATTTTTACCTCCCTCCTGGATTAGTCTCATCACTACAAAAACGAGCTATAATTTCTTCCTTTTAAAAAATAAAATAACTCTTTTATTCTGCATCCCATGTCTACCACCCAACTACAACAAAACTTCTTCTAAAAAATTTCTCTACTTTCTCTCCTCTCATTCACTCTGGATCCCACTACAACTATTCAAAGTAAATTTAAATCCATTGTGTCAGAATGTACCTTGTGTGACCCATCAGCATTTTTTTTTTATGTAATCCATCATTCACTTCTAATACATCTTCTTCACTTGACTTCCAGGATGACACAAAAATTCGGTTTTGCTCCAGGTTAGCCCTACTCTCCTTCTCCCACCCCTAGACTTGGCTTCCCTGACCTCATCTCCTATCATGTTTCCTTCTTTCTCTCTAACTAGCTACACAAGTTGACCTCATTGCTGTTCCTCGGTACATCAGTTTAGCAAGTTTTATCATTCTTACCTCTACTTGGGGTACTCTTCCCTCAACTCCTCTCAGTTTTTGTTCAAATGTCACATAATGAACAATACCCTCCCTGACCACCATATTTGAAATTGCAAAATCCATTGCCCTTCAACTTCTTTTTCTCCACGGAGCTTACCACCTTCTAAAATATGACAAAATTTACTTACTCAGTTTAGGTCTTTCCTTTGGCCAGAATATGGCCACTTCATCATTTTTTAAAAAGTCATTTACCAGATAGCTTTGATTCCAGACACCTAGCAATATGCATTTAGTAAATAATAATCAAATTAATGAAGATAGTCATCTTGGATTCTAACATAAAGTCTAAAACCATATCACAATTAAGGACTGTACATTAAAGAGAAAAGACATACTTAGGACCTCAACATAATGAGCAAAAATATTCAATAATAAAGTGTGTATACTAAGTTCCCAATAGATCACTCAAATCTAGTTGGGCAAACATACAGAATGATGTACATGGTCATGTTGGGAGATACTTAGCATTCTTGAAAAGAGATGCCCCTCAAATCATTAAATCAGTGCTCTATATAACTAAACGGGTAAAGAATTTGATCTTACATAGAATCATACAGTCACCGGTCCTTAAATGCTGTCATCCCATGAGCAGTTTGCTCTTAAATTTTTCCAACTCTTCACGTGAACATGGTTATTTATAGAAGTTCAACTTAGAAACAATTCTGAAGCAACACAAGCAGCCAGATAGTTTCATGCCAAACTAATGACTCCAGAACATGCAAGGCATGACTCCTCTGTACAAATCCACTTCAGAGCAGAGGTCAAAATAATTAAACTGATGGTAAACGTGACTCACTAGGTCCTGAGTGCCCCATGACTCCAGGGGATTGAGATTTGTAAGAAAAATGCTAGATGCAGGGACATGTATAAACACTCTAGAAGATTCTTTATACAAATGCCTTTTGTCTGAAATCAAAACTCAAAAAAATAGGACTCAAAGTTCCTACTTCTAAATGAGAAATAGTTTTTTCAAAGACTTTTGAGAGTTAATTGTAAAAGAAAAAAATCTCAGCATGGTGTAAGAAGATATCAGTGCTTGACTTAAATAAGTATTCTATTAAATCTTCTCTTTTCTGTTTAAAATGTTCACTAGAAAGGTCTGGTTCCTTTAAGTGTAAAAGTTCAAGATTAACAATTTTTTATATATTTTTTAGATGTTGATGAACCTTTATTTTATTCATTTATTTTTATGTGGTGTTGAAAATTGAACCCAGTGCCTTACACATGCTAGGAAAATCAGTACTCTACCACTGAGCCACAACCCCAGCCCCTCGAGCTTAACAATTTCTGAGAGATTTGGTGTTGGTATGATGAACAACTTACTCCAACCTTCCCCACCCCTCACCCAGGAAGAAATGTCTTCATTGAGAATTGAGTTGTGAGTGACTTGGTCATAAGATGTGCCACAAGAAATAAAGATGAGAATCTATGTTCACAGAGTTTTTACTTCAAATTTAAATATATGGAATGCTGTTACAAGGAAATCCTCCTCCACAGACACTAGCTTGCTCTTCCCCAAACCACTTCTGTTCCCCTTGGTTACACATCTATACTACATTCCCCAGTCTTTCTTGCAGTTAGGTACACCAGCCCATGGAATATAAAAGGAAATGGAGCATGCCACCCCCAGGCCTCACCTAGGAAAAGCTTCTCAGGCAATGTTGACTTGACGTCAATGGGCATGCCAACCTTAGAAATCCTGGGTCAGAGGCAGCAGAGCCACAGATGGAAGGACCCCATGAAGGAATGAAGGAACCATGAACCACTACTTAGAATTGTACACTTAAAGACAAACAATTTTTGGACATGACATAGATAATAAAATAAAACTTTGGTAAGTTGATGTTAATGCAGTTCTCATTATCTTAACAAACATAGCATCTAAGTTCAGAATGGAAAGACTTAAATTTCTAATGACTAATTCAGTTAAGGTAGCAACTATACAGCAAGCTCTGACATTCATTGTTTCTAGTATTTGAATCTGACATGCTTGTAACATCTGTAAGTAGACTAACAGCAGGGTCTGCTTTTCAATATCTAAAGCTTTCAATGGGCTAAGCCCTTGAGACTTCTATAAATAAGACCAAAGTTTGCTATTGTTCCTGTTGAACAAAAGTACTTAATACTTTTCTACTCTAATATATCTTCTCCCAAACCCAACCCTAGAGAAACCAGAAACATTGGAAAGAGTAAAGGAAGAAAAATAAAAGAGCTAGGAAGAAAAGGAATTGTCCTTGAATCATGGATGAGATCTGGGCAAGGTGAGGGAGAAGCTTTGGATTCAACATAAAATTGAGGTTCCATTTTTCATGAACAGGACTTTCGATGGAAAGAAATAGGTTAGTGATCAAAATGAGGAAAAGGAGAAAAAAATACCAGATGGAAAAACAGAAAACAAACATAAACAGATAAAAATCTAACCATTTCAATAATAATATTAAAAGTAAATGACCTAATTCCCTAATTAAAAGGTAGAGATTATCAACTTGGATAAAGGAACATAACCCAACCACATGCTGCTTATAGGAAATCATACCTTAAGGAATTAACAATATAAAGAACAAGAAAAATGACATCATTACAGATTTGACACATATTTAAATTATAATAAAATAATATTATAAGCAATTTTACACCAATAAATTTGCTATAGGTAGAACTGATCAATCATTTGAAACATACAAATTATCAAAGCTCTCTTTGTGAACAAAACAGATAACCTAATTAGTCCCAGATCTACATCAAATTTTGAATTTACACATTAAAAACTTCCCACAAAGAAACCTCCTGGCCCAAATGCTTTTACTGGTGAGTTCTACCAACATTCAAGAAGAATAAAATCAATTCTACACTAATTCTTTCAGAAAAGTCATCCAAATAGGAAAGGAACAGGCAAGCCAGTAAACCTTTTGTTATTCACAGATGACATACTCATTTATGTGGAAAATTCAATGGAATCTAAAAAAAAAAAAAAAGCCAGTAAAACTAACAAGTAAATTAAGTAAGATTGTAGGCTACAAAATCAATATATCAATATCCCCCCCCCAAAAAAACCTGTTGTATTTCTATATATTAGTAATGAACACTTGAAAATTGAAAATTGAAATTTTAAAATATTTATAATGGCAAAAATATGAAACTGGTATAAGTCTCACAAAAGATTATAAGACCTATAAACAGGAAACTACAAAAATTGCTGAAAAAATTTAAAGTCTACCCACTAGTTAGAGATGAATACCATGACCATAGTTTAGAAGACTCAATATTGTTAAGATATCAATTATCCCCAAATTGGTCTACAAAATCAGTATAATCTAATCAAGCTCCTAGTAAGTTTTTTTGTAGAAAACAGAAATTGAGGCAAAAACTATAAAATAGTTTTAAAGTAATTTAATAAGAAATAGAATCTTCTCAAAATATATAATACAGAATCTGAAAAAATGAAAATACATTTCATGTTCTTGAAGGGGAAAGATTAATGTAAATTTTTCAATTCTCAAAAATTAATATAATAATTAAATGCAATTTCAATAAGTAATCCAATTTTTTTTCCAGTTGAGTAAAGTATTCAAAAAATGTATGTGAAAGAAAATAAAACAAAAAACTGAAAAAATGGTATGGAAAGATTTTCCAAGCAAATGGAGCAATAAAACAGAACAGATATTCCAAAAATAAATCCCAGTATAAATAAGTATTTTATATGTCATAAAGGTGATGTATTTTCAATAAGTAAAAATAATAGATTGTTTAATATAGCACTGCTAAGATCCCAGGTAGTCATCTGCAAGAAAATAAAAATGGACTGTGTCCTATAATGAATACAAAAATAAGTTTCAGATGGATTAAAGTTTTAAAAAAATTAATAACATCTTTAAAAAAAAATCTCATAGCTCTCATTACCCAAAAGTATCTGGAAACCATGATTTCTTCTTAACTGTGACTAAAAACCTAAATCCGACAGCATTTGACTACGTAAAGTTTTAAAGTTGTTGAAGGGCAACAGATCTCATAAACAAAGGGGACAAAATTTGGGAAAACATTTGTAACATAGGTGATAAATAAAAGCCTATTTTATAATATGCAAAAATCTCTTCTAAATAGAAGAGAGACAAAAACCCAGTAAAATAAAGGGCAAAGAATCTGCAGACAAGTAAATCAACAAGCAAATGAAAGGATGTATAAATTCACAAGCAGTAAGTATGGGTATGCAAATAACAACATGATCATCACCTTATGCCCATCAAACTGACAAAATTACAGAGCCACAACCTCCAGTGCTGGTTAGGACAGAATGAAAGAATATTCTCAGATACTGCTGGAGGAGAGGGGAAGTGATTTAACCTTTGGGGGAGGCATCATCTCTTATAATTAAAACACATATTCACATTAAGACCATTCAGCAATAACATTTCTGCATTTCTGGTTATTCTATAATAATAAGAGTATTTCTTTGTAAAGATGTATATAAAAAGATATTAATTGCAGCATTGTTAGTGGGGGTAGAAGAAGAAGAAAAACTAGAAACAAAAGAAATGCCCATAAATAGGAAAATGGCTTTTTAAAAACTCCAGTCATTAAAAATAGTGAATTGGAGTCTACTAGATGACTTGGAGAATTTTCAAATGAGATATTTTTGAGTGTAAAAAGCAAGCTGCACAAAACACAAAACATATGAACCTACTTTCATTTAAAAAAAAAACACACATACAACCATGTTGTGTACATAATGTGTGAACGTATGCATATTTGCATTTTATATGAAGAGTATATAAGGATAGATAGGTAGGTATATAATTATATAGCATTTAAAAAGGTATTTTAGTATATATTGAATTTAAAATATTTTCAGGAAAAAAGATGAAAACACCAATAATAATAATAATAAAATAACTTCTCCAATCATCAAAGAAATTCAAGCAAGAATAATAGGATAGCATTTTTCCTTGGAGGATTACAGAAGATTTTAAAAATTGATAATATCCACTTGTTGTGTAAAGAATTAAACACTTTCAAGTGTTTTTAAATGTATATTGTCAGAACCTTACTGGAGGATACTTTTGCCCTATTTATGAAAAGGTTTTAAATAACCACTGTGCAATCATGCAGAAATGTATATAAAAATAAGAATGTGAGCAGTATTGAGAAACTGTAAGCAAATTAAATGAATGAAACAACATATATAAATTACATAACACAAGTTTGGAATATTAACTAGCACTCAGTAAATGTCCTGAAACTGAAGGATTAATTAATCTAAGGGGAGTCCAGCTCACTAGGACAGAAAAAGATGATGAAGTATTTTAACAAATGGTACTAGCATCCTAAAATGGATAATAATGCAAATTTTCAAAATGATACTGGGAATCTATATTCATGCCTTAGACACTACCAAAATACAAAATATTATTGAAGAGAAAAAGGAAGGTGCAAAGTTGAATCCATCCTTGAAAAATGTAATGCAATTGCACTTGTGTAGAAAAAAATCTGGAAAACTATGTACAAAATAATAGCAGTAGTCATATCTGAGTGGTGGAAATTTTTTGAGGTTCATTTCTTTTTTTTTTTTTTAAATCCATGTTTTCAGTTTTTCCATGAGAGTGCATTTTTGCATAGCTTTTAAACTTTCCAAAGCATAGCAAAGTGGATGAGTGTTGGGATACAGAGTAAGAATTCGTGCTCCAAACTTAATAGCAACGTGACATTAGATATTTGACTGTTAAAAATCCATTTTCTCATCTGTTCATTAATTACACAAAACCAAAGCAACCTATCTCCTGGTCTTTCCAAGACAACCAGCATTTACTGTACATGAACTCACAGGCAGAGTGGAAGGCGGGTGCATGCTGACCTTAGTTCACACTAGCAAAATTTTTATGTTGTTCTAGTACATATTTAAAAGACTGGAACAGACGTAGGAACTTGCGTGGTTATTTTCAAACATCTCATGACTTGAAAGAACAGGTGTTGGAGAAAAATGTGTCCACATTTTGCTAGGCAAGCATTCTCAGGTTTCTTTTCTAATCATGGAAAAGATGATACATTAATGGGACTATTACCCCTACTTTCTGAAAACAGTCAAGCAACCAGATGCATGAAACCCACATTCAGGAGCAATGAAGTCATGGGTAAGAGTCCCAAGCATTCTAGCAATGAAGCTAAAAGAGTTGCATAACCTACAAGTCTCAACAAGTTTTCCCAGGTCCGCCATGTACCTAATAAAACTTTTCCAAGGACTACTGAACAATTTCCAATTCATCTATCATGACCTTTGGACCAACTCCAACAAAATACAAAGTGTCCCTGATGGGGATGTTTAGGGATGCAATTCTTGCACGCTCAAGGTTACTTTGGAAATGTTTGATTCACAGATGGAAAGAGGAAAGGAGGAGAGGACATTCAGTTCTGGAACCAAAAGACTAGAGTGACAATGACGAATAGGAAGTGGGATGGATGCCTCCGGTCGCCTTGGGAGGCAAGGGGGGGTGGACAGTGAGACTTTGCAGGGAGCTTCTGCATCACCCACCAGTCCAGCACCAGTACCATTCTTGGATGCTGTGATTTCCTTTAAAATTGAAAACAAGTGATTCTGCTTCAAGAATAGAAAGAAAGTTGAGCGCTCAGGATGAATTCAGTGTGGAGTAAAATAAAAATGATGCAAATCAACCCTCTTTAAAAGTTAGCTGTCATGTGTAGCCTGGGCTTATGCCATGGCCTCCTCACTGGTCTCCCTATTTCTAGTCTTGCCTTCCATTAGTCCACCTTCCAGAGTGATCTTCTTAAACCACAAATCAGATCGTGTGCTAAAGATTTCTCTTTACAGTTACAATATCCAAAGTCTCCACTGTGGCCTAGAGGGTAGTTTTCCTTTAATAATCCTGGTTTATGGCTATGGAGGGTGGCCCCACCCCCTACTCCCATGGGCCATTCCTTTGCTTGATCCAGGTTTCTGGTCATACACCATCTCCTGAAAGAGGCCACCTCTGTTGAAGAACGATGTTCTATCTTCATTACCTTCTTATTTCTTAATATCTCACTGACTGGAATTATGCCCTGAGATGGCATCACTTTGTCATCTTCACGTCCCTGCTCCCAGCACTGACAGTCTGCATCTGGTAGAGGCTCAGGCAATATCCAAAAAATGAATGAATAGGAAAGTGACTAACTCTGGCCCTGCCTGCAAGGACTCATTCACACTGCACTTGTACTAAGCATGACTTGAGCTAGTGATTTGTAGAACCCATGGCATCAGGTACAACTGCACATGATCAAACTAAATTTGTATTTTACTTCTCATTATGTTACTAGTTTCCAGGTGTTATGGGCATTATCTGTGGAAAATATCTCTAAGACAAGGCCTGAGTATGGCTTTCCAGCATCAAGTTCTCTGTATGGGTGCTTCGCCCAGCCCCATGGTCCAGGCTTGAGGGTCTTTACCTACCTATTAGACACCCCTACCCTTGAACTTCATCTCTCTGCATTCAAGAGCTAAGCAAGGAACTAAGAGCAAACCTGACCTTGCGCTTGTTATAAAAATGTCCTGAAAAATACAGAACACAAAAAAAGAAGTCACCCGAATCCCAACACATCAAATTTCTGTTGAAGCAAGTCACACAGTGTCACTAAAGTAAGGAAACTGAGTCTTTGAGGGTTCAAGGGATGTGCCTCAGTTCACATAACTGATAAGTGGCAAGGCCCAAATGTCTAGATCTACATCTGTCTGGCACCAAAATCTGATACCTTCTAAAACATGAGGATGCCAGTTTTTTAAAGGGAAATGGATTTTCGTAAACTTTTTAAGTAGCTTATGTCCCAAAGGAGACCTGAAAAACATATTCTTGACTGGACGGTAAACAGTTGTCAACAACAGCTCCCCAGTGACTCAAATTCCAACAAGCCTATCTACAAGTTTCATTTCCCACAGCTTTGAAGACAGGTTATAGATGGATGGATGGATATACTTCAGCCACACTGCAGCCCAGGGCTCCTCCCTTGGCCCAGAATAAGAGGCACATCTGCCTTTGTTCTTCTGTTGTCAATAAATGGTTGCTCTTGAATAATTCTGCTAGAAGAAAGAGTTGGCTGTTTGTGCAGCTCTCAGGGAGCTTAACAGTTACCACTTAAATCACTCACAAACTAGATTTCTGTTTTCAGGTCTCAGAACCTGTCAGCAAGACTGCTGTGGGAGAAACTCCATCCCCCATAGGAGGTTCAGGGAGTAGGTCCCCAAAGTTCCTGTTTCGCTCTGTCTCAAAGCAGACATTTGAGATCCCAGTCAGGAGACCCATAGCATCCAAAACTGTAAGCTATGGAAAGCATCTGACATCCCTAGGCTTGCAGGGGCAGCAGGCGGGTGGCACCATATTGAGCCCTTCACTTGAAAAGTCTTAACCTAGGAATTGTTAACCCTTGCAAACAGAGAGCTGCACAAACCCTCTAGCTCAGTTCTCCCTGCACCCAGATTTGAATGTCACAAGGGAAGCCCACTGTCTGTTTTTGGTTGTCTCTTGGCTTCCCTCTACCTCCAATTTAACCCATGGTACCATTAATGGGTCTGAAAAATGGCATCTCGTCTCTGGAGATTCTTCATGATATCCACCCCAGAGAAGGTGGAGAGGACAATCCTGAGAGAATGAAGACATGGGGTGGCCGGACACCCAGGAGCCAACCTATGCTGAAAGCCCACCTCCAAGACCTGGCAGAGATGCTGCGCTCCAGGATGAGTGGGTGCAGGCTGAGATCTAGGGGGATGTCAAACAACCATTTCTTAGGGGTGAAGAAGGCTTGCCCTACATCCTGAAAGAACCGAGGTCACGTGGGGCAACTACTCCTCTGGTCTCTGTCTCTATGATTTTGCTTTTTCCAGAAAGTCGTATAGATGGAATTCTATAGTATGTAGTCTTTGGAATCTGTTTCTTTTATTCAACATTACACGTTTGAGATTCATCTATATTACTACTTGTACAACAGTTTTGTCTTTTTTATTGCAAATAGTATTCCATAGAATGGATATACCCATCAGTTGAAAGATATTGGGGTAAATTCTAATTTTTAGAGATCATGTATGAACCACTATTAATATCTACTGTTTCTTTTCTCTTGGGTAAATATTGAGGAATGGTACTGCTGGGTTCTCTAGTGAGTGTGTGTTCAACTTTATAATAAACTGACAAATTCTTTTCTAAAGTGTCTGTATTAGTTTGTTCCCACCAGCCATGTATAAAAGCTTCCATTACCTCTCATCCTTACCATCCATGATATTTTGTTAGTTTGCCTTTAAATTTTACTTCAACTATTCTAATATGATTGTAGTGTTATATCATTGTGGCTTCATTTTACATTTTCCTAATAACTAATGATGTTTAGCATCTTTTCATTTCATAAAGTATCAGTTCAAATATTTTGTTCATTTTAAAAATTGACTTGTTTTCTTGTTGAGTTTTGATAGTTCTTCATATAGTCTGAACACAAGTCTTCTGTCAGGTATGTGATTTGAAAATATTTTCTTCCAATCTGTTTCTTGTTTTTCATTCCTACAGCAAAAAGTTTTAATTTTGATGAAATCCAATATCAAATTTTCCTGTTATAGATTGTTCTTTGGGTGTCAAGAATTCTTTTTGATAATCTCAACACAGAATATTCTATGAATATCAAATACATTTCATAAGCATTATTAAAAATAAAAAGCACAGCCAGGTGCAATGGAGCACACCTATAACCCCAGAGTCTAGGGAAGCTGAGGCAGGAGGATCATAAGTTCAAAGCCAGCTTCAGCAACTTAGCAAGGCTGTAAGCAGCTTAGCAAGACCCCGAGTCAAAATAAAAGGGGCTTGGGGATGTTGCTTGGTGGTTAAGCATCCCTGAACTCAATCCCTGGCACAAATAAAAAAATAAATAATAAAAATAGAAAGATTAAGAGAGGTTGGGGAAGTGCCTCAAGACCTCACCAGAAGATAGCTGAATGGAGATCAAAACTTCACTCAGGAGACTCTTACAGGAACACAGCATGTTTAAATAGAACTTTATAGTCTTGAAAACACTTCCTTAGCCATGAACACATGGAGGTATACCAAGTGAGGGAAGAACATTCAGAAGTCCCTTTTCGCAGAATCGACATTGGTACTGGCCACGAAGGAGAAGCTGAATAAACATTTATTGAATAAATTACAGAATGGGCCAAAGGAAAGAGAGTCAAAACACCAGGCAGTTGGGAAGAGGAACTGGAGAGCGCACGCCTTAGACATGTTCAGAGAGGGAGCTCAGTTCCAACCGCTCACCTCTGCTGGCCTTAGGCCATGTCTAAGATCCAGCAAGGCTATGAAACCCAAACTCCCCAATAACTGAAACAAGTTTAAAAAAATAAAAGGCAGCTAAAGCAGCAGCTATCTGTCACTACTCTCATTTTCATATTCCTCTTTGTTTTGTATGCTTGAGTAGTTTCCTTACTTTTTTGAGAGCTCAAATATGCACTTAAAAGAATGTTTGTTATAGTCCATCCAGCACTTCCAAGTGCTTTTAGCAGGAGGGTTTCAGGTTATCGGGTTTGCCTGTCTTACTGGAAATTGAACCACATTTTAAAAATATATATATATGTTTTCCAGTGGTAATGGAATTCTACTTCATGTACTTAGCCTAATATTACTCACCTAAAGTCACCCTACTTCAATACGTGCTTGGAAAAAATACGCCCAGTGCATGCTCTGTCCTGCCTCCAGGTTCCTTGTGAATGCCTGCTCCACATATTACCATACGTCCACCTCCCTTCCCATACTGACACTCACTCAGGTCCATTCCCCCTTTCCTTTTCCTACCTTGCTTCAGAGATCCTTCATCCCCTGTTCTCAAACTTAGGGAATCAGTTGTCCAGCCCAAATCCAAAATAGCATTCTCCCAATAACAGCTCCATGCACAGACCAAAGCGGGTCACAGTCTCTTACTTGATAGTTTGTCAAATGTTTTTACAAACCATTATCTCATTTGAATCTTCTTAATATCCCAGGAACATGGGCCCCATTGTCCTCATTCTAGAGGAAGGGGAACGGCTCAGATGGCTTAGATAGCTTACCTTTTAAAGAGAGGAAGTGGTGGAGGTGGCTTCAATTCCAGGTCTCCTGAATGGACATCCAGTTACCCTGGGATCACAGCAGTCAGCACCGGACTGTAGCTCTACTCCCTAGTCTATGTCAGGGAGCAAGTGGTTTCTGAACACATTACATCTTTGGCACTCAAAGTGTGGTGGAGGGCATCGACTAGGAGCTTGTCAGAAAAGCTGATTCTCAGGACCTGCCCCAGATCTGTAAAATCAGAATTTGCTTAACAAAAACTAGTGATTTATGTGCATTTGAAACTTGAATGAAATCCACCCAAACCACTGAAAATCCACAGTGAACTTGCTCATTTCAGAGGTCTTTATTATTTCTTCTCTCTAAACACGGAGGATGGTGTTCGCTGGACTTTGTATACAAATTGAGCAAGGTCAGATGCTCTATTGGTTATTCAAAACAAGTGTTCCCCTTTAGACTCTCCAAAGTTATTTTCAACTTTTATTCACTCACCAAGTTGGGTGTTTCCTCTGTGCTTTCTTCTCTTCTCTTTTTTCTCTGGGGCACCAGTGAACTTTCATAGTTATCATCTGGGGTGAGTTTGGTGATGTCACCAACAAAACTCTCCAGCTGGAGAGACAGCCACAAAACGAAGAAGTTGGTATGTGGTCCAAATCCTGGCTGTACCAGAGTGCAGGAAACTTACTTTGCCCCTCAGTCTCCCCAGTTTTATCTGAAATAAATTTATATTTCAGAGTTTTGTTAAAATTCAAGATAACATAATAAGATACCAAACAGTACCTGATTCTTTGCAGACAATGACTGGCAGAAGGAATAAATACACCAAGGAATTAAGAAGGCACTAGGGGAAAGGAGGACTTGAATGGGAAGAGATCAGAGGTAGGGAAGGGATAACAACTAGAATGTTTTTTAAATGCTCTTTCCCATAACTAAAAGAGGGAAGATGATGAAGAAAATTTTGATATTAGGTTTACTAACCTGACAGGCTCTTGATTAATTAATGGCCTATGAATACTAGAACAGGGAAATATCCAAACTGAGCAAAAGCATCGTGGATATTATCAAGTACTTTCCCAAACATGAGTACTAGTATTACAGGTGACAAATAGAAGCACTGCTTCAGTTATACATTCTTTTTTTTTTTTGCTATTCTTTTATCCATTACCCTAGAGACAGCAACATTTACATTTCTGCAACTAATTAGTGTAAATCTGATACACACTAATGTCTGAGAACTATTTACACTTTTGAAGGAAGGTTCCAGAGGACAGCCAACAAATGTGGGGAAGGAGGTTTAATGTGAAGAAGGAACAATAAGAGCTAGATGAGGAGTGGGCTAAGCAATGGGGATCTATAGGGCCAGAGGACAGGGACTGGGCCCCGATCATAGTAACCTCCTTTGCCTTACTGCTTGGGAAATGAGTTGTAAGGAAACAGCTTCTTCCAGGAGGCTTAATTGGCTATTTCACAGCCCTGCCACCTTCTTACTCCTCGAGGTAGCTGGGCATCTCTTACTCTTAATCAGTTTGCTCTGAGGGTCAATGTTAGTTATCCTGACCATAATAAAAATATTTGGCTATCCTTCAGCCTATGTGTACACAGGGTCTTTAGACATAATTGTCAAGATTTTAGACAAAAGAAAATCAAAAGCATTGAAACCAATTTTTAGAGCACCCTTAGTTTTTCTTCAGATCTGTTACTAAGAATCTATGACCAAACTTGATGCCAACTGAAAGCATCAAGGAATCTGTGGATCATAGCTAGAGATGGTCAGGAGAAGCCAGACACAGACCAGGTTCCCAGAGCAGTGAGCTGGACTCAGGCTGCTGCATTCTCTACTGACAGAGGTGAAAGTCAAACAGATGTGCAAGTCAATTCTCTTTACATCTATATTTTAAAATATTAAAGCAAAGAATTACATTCTTGTTTAAATTTTTTTAAAAATCTCTTAAAACTAAGGAGAAATAGCACATTTTTTGACATGTATAAAGTTCCACCAAGGGCTTCCTATATCATTTTATCTTTCAGTAAACTTTCAAAACAAGGCTAATTTATATTTATTTAATTTGTACTATCCTTTATGATGGAATTTATTTATTTATTTTGCCATCAAATGCTCCTGTTTTTGTTTTGTTTTGCTTCGTGTGGAGGAGACCATTTTAAATTTTCTCTGCCACAACCATCTACTATTGGGGGTTGGAGGTGGGTTCTGAGACTCAAAGAATCAAAGGCAGGTGCCTGAGAATGAACACAAAGTAGGTGACTTTAGCCAGGCATTCAAAACCTAGGGTCAGCAACAAATGTAAATATCTTATCTGGAAGATTTCTCTTCAAAGACATGCTTGCTACTCTTCAAAAATTCACAACACAGCACCATCCAAACTGCATTTTCTAAAACACTGTTGTCTAAAATGTGTTCTGGAAACCACCAAATCCATGAGCTGCTTTGTAGGGGGGAGAAAGCAATCTGTGAACAAATCAACTTGCAAAGCTATGTTTTCTGACAATGAGGATAAAAACAGTAATTATAACAGTTAGTGGAGACTCAGGCCCTAGCAACGTTATTATTCACAACTAAAATAGGAACAGCAATAGAGATCACTTCACTCAGTTCAATTGCACAACCCAAGAGGAAAGACTGGGAGGGTGTCAACACATAACACAAAGAAATTGCTCCATAGCCTTGCACACAGAGAAAGTGCTGGAACATGAGCTCTGTCCTTCTTTGCTGCAAAAGCCACAATGTTCCCCAAGATCAGGACAGAGGGGTCAAGACTCTCTGACAAATGTTCTCCAGCACACAATCCATTTCTTTAAGCATCCAGTGTTTTACAATGATTTTCTTTCTTTTCTTCCCTCATTTACTATCTATTTCTCCAACCTAGAATGTAAGCTCCAAGAGAAAAGAATCATGTCATTCGTGTTCCCAGCTGACCTAGCAGCAAGCTTGACATAAAACATAAATATTTGTAACTAAGTAAATGGGTGAAGTTCCTGATTAAGGCCTGACTTTTTTTCTACATTTTCTTTTTCTTTTTTTTATTTATCTTTTAATTTTTTACAGACTGCATTTTGATTCATTGTACACAAATGGGGTACATCATTTCATTTCTACAATTGTACACGGTGTAGATTCATACCATACATGCAATCATACATGTACACAGGGTAATGATGTCTGTCTCTCTCCACCATTTTTCATACCCCCCTCCCTCTCATTTCCCTCTACATAACCAAAGTTCCCCCATTCTTCTCTCACTCCCCATCCCCCCACCCGCATTATATATCATTCTCCACTTATCAGGGTAAACATTTGGCCTTTGGTTTTTTGGGCTTGGCTTATTTCACTTAGCATGATATGCTCCAATTCCATCCATTTATTTGCAAATGCCATAATATTATTCTTCTTTATGGCTGAATAGTATTCCATTGTGTATATATACCAGAGTTTATTTATCCATTCATCTGTTGAAGGGCATCTAGGTTGGTTCCACAATCAAGCTTTTTTTTTTTTGGATACCGGGGATTGAACTCAAGAACACTCAATCACTCAGCCACATCCCCAGCCCTATTTTGTATTTTATTTAGAGACAGAGTCTCACTAGGTTGCTTAGCACCTCACTGTTGCTGAGGCTGGCTTTGAACTCACAATCCTCCTACCTCAGACTCCCAAGCCTCTAGGATTACAGGCATGCGCCACCACACCCAGCAAGGCCTGACTTTTAAGGGGTAGAGTTCACTAAGAGTCATCAAAGCGATAAATTTTCAAAAGGAACTGGAAAACCACATCGTGCCAATCCTGAGAATTACATCTAGACCATGTCAGCTTCTCTCTGCCACTTCCCACAAGCCCACCCTACTTGCATTCCCAAGGTCTGCTCCACTTCACGCCGAGAACCATTCGAAGGTCACAATATGGGGTCACAGGTTTTCAGCTGACTTACAATTTTTCCAGACAACTCTGCTTGTCTTTATATTTTAAATAAATCTTGTTGATTGATATTCAACCAGAAGGGCCAGGAGGGGGGGACTCTTCCCTGAGCTTTGCCCTCAGTCCCGGCCAGTCTACATGAGCCGTAGCTCAAAAGGACAAAACAGCCTTAGGCTTTCACACATGAGAAAGCACAGCTTGGTGGAGCCCTGAGGGAGGACTGTGTGCCTTGCAGAATGTGTGTCTCCTCCTTCCGCCACCTTCTCATCTAAAGTGGAAATCCCACTTACCACTCAGTCTTAGACAACAGTTCCCTTCAGAGCAAAGGAACTCAGTCTACAGGCCCAAATGCTGATCAGATCATGAAAGCAAGAAGCGTGATTATAACATCCAATGCTTAGGTGGTGTGTACCAGGAGTCTGTGTGCCCTGCTAGGCACAGCATATGCATGGTGATCACAACCGAGCCCCTCAAACACCCTACCATGCAGATTTTGCTGTTGCTACCATTTTACAGAAGAGAAAAGTACAATAACTATTAAATCAAATGACAGAAACCCAAGGTAACAATCAAAGCAACCCAGGCCCCTTGCGGGTGACAGAGAAGATGGAAGGACTAGAGTCTAAGCAATATCCGCCTCTCCTGGCCACCCAGTGGCACCTGAGAAAGACTTCATGGTATTGATTCAGCTCATGTCAGATGCATAGGCTATGGGTCTAAACAGACTCCCGTACCTGCATTAGTCACCCCAGAGCCTTGAATCCATTACTTAATGCATTACTCAGATCCTGGTGCTGGGGAGGGAGTGGAGGGAAATCGAGTTCAGTTATACATGGATGAAAACAATAATAATCTTGAAAACACCTGTGCCTGTGAAGAAAGAGCCATAGTCTGAAAACATCTGACTGTCTAAATGTTTTATAATTTGCATTTAAAATGCCTGCCATGGATCTTATTTTGAAGCACACAATATCTTCATGTGAGTGATCAAATTTTTAAATAATCATCCTCTAATTAAGAGTAACCCCCAATCAAAAGTGAGTCACCGACCTTTTCTTTATTGTTTCATTTCAGTAAGCCAGTGTAAACACATGAAATTGTTACCATGGAGCTCAAAAGTACTGAAGGGACCCAGCCTCTCATTAAAAAATTGACACACCAGCAGGAAAAAAAAAATGATGGATGTTGTAGTTATTTTAGGGAAAATCATATCCCAAATGTTGAGGTTAAGTCCCCCACCCCTTTTCCTCCAGGAAAAAAAAAAAAAATTTCCGATGCAAATGGTTTGAATTAATGCCATGGATATTTATAACAGTCTGGTTAGGGAACTTACTTGCTATTCATCAAGTAAATGTCCCCAAGGATTAAAAGAGCCCAAAGAAAATATTTTTGAAATAATAAATGAAATGTCTTTTGGGGTGGGAAGCAACTATGTTCATATTCAGCAACAAGACTGCTGGGCAGAGTCCTCAAAGCCCAAGTCACCAAGCGGGACAATTCTGCAGTGTCTTTGGAAAAGATAGCAGGACATGTGTCTCCACCCTCATGCCCATGGGACAGCCAGGGATTTCTTAAGCTAATATTTCAAGGAGTTAGAAGCCAAGAGTGCCCCAGCATGGTACTCAGATCTAAAATTGGAAAGGCATTGATGGTCTCTTCTTCAAGCAACTCCTTAGGTTTTAGAGAGAAAAGATGGAGTGAAAAGAGGCTTAACTTGTTAAGTTTATCATTGCAAAATGCCACCCTCACTTTATTGATTGATCGATTGATTCTTTTTAATTATACATGACAGTAGAGTCCATTTGGATATAATTATACAAGCATGGAATATATCTTATTCCAATTAGGACCCCATTCTTGTGGATGAACACAATGGTGAGTTCACTGTGTATTCATATATGTACAAGGAAAATTATGTCAGACTTATTCCATTATCTTTCCTATTCCTATTGTTCCCTCCCTTCCCTTCATTCCCCTTTGTCTAATCCACTGAACTTCTATTCTCCAGCTCCTGCCCCCACTTATTGTGGGTTAGCTTCCATATATCAGAGAAAACATTTGACTTTTAGTTTTGGGAGATTGACTTATTTCATTTAACACGACAGTCTCTAGATCTGTCCATTTACTAGCAAATGTCATACAGTCATTTTTCTTTAAGGCTGAGTAATACTCCATTGTGTATATATGCCACATCTTATTTATCCATTCATCTGTTGAAGGGCACCTAGGTTGGTTCCACAGTTTATCTAGTGTGAGTTGAGCTACTATAAACATTGATATGGCTGCATCACTGTAGTAAATTGATTTTAACTCTTTTTGATACATACCAAAGAGTGGGAGAGCTGAATCAAATGGTGGTTCCACTTTGAGTTTTTTGAGGAATCTCCACATTGCTTCGCAGAGCATTTGCACCAATTTGCAGTCCCACAAGCAATGTGTGAGTGTACCCCACATCCTTGCCAACATTTATTGTTACTTGTATTCTTTATGATTGCCATTCTGACTGGAGTGAGATGAAATCTCAGTATAGTTTTTCGATTTTTTTGGATTTTTCTAATTGGTAGAGATGGTGAACATTTTCTTCATATATATGTTGACTATTTATATTCTTTTGAGAAGTTGTTCAGTTCCTTTGCTGGTTTATTGATTGGTTTGGGGTTTTTGTTGTTGTTGTTGTTGCTGTTGTTGTTGTTTTGAGATCTTTGTATATCCTGGAAATTAGTGCTCTCTCTGAGGTGCAAGTGGCAAAGATTTTTCTCTCATTCTGTAGGTTCTCTCTTTATGTTGTTTTCTTTGCTGTTAAGGAACTTTTTAATTTGATGCCATCCCATTTTTTTTTAATTGTAAACAAATGGGATACATGTTGTTTCTCTGTTTGTACATGCGTAAAGGCATACCATTTGTGTAATCATAAATTTACATAGTGTAATGTTGTTTGATTCATTCTGTTATTTTTTTCCCTTCCCCCCCACCCCTCCCACCCCTCTTTTCCCTCTATACAGTTCTTCCTTCCTCCATTCTTGCCCCCCTCCCTAACCCTAACTCTAACCCTAACACTAACCCCTCCCACTCCCCATTATGTGTCATCATCCACTTATTAGCGATATCATTCATCCTTTGGTTTTTGGAGATTGGCTTATCTCACTTAGCATGATATTCTCCAATTTCATCCATTTGCCTGCAAATGCCATAATTTTATCATTCTTTATGGCTGAGTAATATTCCATTGTATATATATATCACAGTTTCTTTATCCATTCATCGATTGAAGGACATCTAGGTTGGTTCCACAATCTGGCTATGGTGAATTGAGCAGCTATGAACATTGATGTGGCTGTATCTCTGTAATATGCTGATTTTAAGTCCTTTGGGTATAGGCCAAGGAGTGGGATAGCTGGGTCAAATGGTGGTTCCATTCCAAGTTTTCTAAGGAGTCTCCATACTGCTTTCCAGAGTGGCTGCACTAATTTGCAGCCCCACCAGCAATGTATGAGTGTACCTTTCTCCCCACATCCTCGCCAACACCTGTTGTTGCTTGTATTCTTGATAATCGCCATTCTAATTGGGGTGAGATGGAATCTTAGGGTGGTTTTGATTTGCATTTCTCTTATTACTAGAGATGTTGAACATTTTTCCATATGTTTGTTGATTGCTTGTAGATCTTCTTCTGTGAAGTGTCTGTTCATTTCCTTAGCCCATTTGTCGATTGGATTATTTGCATTCTTGGTGTAGAGTTTTTTGAGTTCTTTATAGATTCTGGAGATTAGTGCTCTATCTGAGGTATGATTGGCAAAGATTTTCTCCCACTCGGTAGGCTCTTTCTTCACATTGCTGATAGTTTCCTTTGCTGAGAGAAAGCTTTTTAGTTTGAATCTATCCCAGTTATTAATTCTTGCTTTTATTTCTTGTGCTATGGGAGTCCTGTTGAGGAAGTCTGGTCCTAAGCCGACATGTTGAAGCTCTGGACCTACTTTTTCTTCTATAAGATGCAGGGTCTCTGGTCTGATTCCGAGATCCTTAATCCATTTTGAGTTTAGTTTCATGCATGGTGAGAGATATGGGTTTAGTTTCATTCTGTTGCATGTGGATTTCCAATTCTCCCAGCACCATTTGTTGAAGAAGCTATCTTTTCTCCATTGCATATTTTTGGCCCCTTTGTCTAGTATGAGAAAATTGTATTTATTTGGGTTTGTGTCCATGTCCTCTATTCTGTACCATTGATCCACCTTTCTATTTTGGTACCAATACCATGCCGTTTTTGTTACTACTGCTTTGTAGTAGAGTTGAAGATCTGGTATTGCGATACCCCCTGCTTCACTCTTTCTGCTAAGGATTGCTTTAGCTATTCTGGGTTTTTTATTCTTCCAGATGAATTTCATAATTGCTTGCTCTATTTCTGTAAGGTACATCAATGGGATTTTAATTGGAATTGCATTGAATCTGTATAGCACTTTTGGTAGTAGGGCCATTTTGACAATATTAATTCTTCCTATCCAAGAACATGGGAGATCTTTCCATCTTCTAAGGTTTTCTTTAATTTCTTTCTTTAGTGTTCTGTAGTTCTCATTGTAGAGGTCTTTCACCTCTTTTGTGAGATTGATTCCCAAGTATTTTATTTTTTTCGATGCTATTGTGAATGGGGTAGTTTTCCTAATTTCTCTTTCTGAAGATTCATCACTTATGTATAAAAATGCATTAGATTTATGTGCATTGATCTTATATCTCGCTACTTTACTAAATTCACTTATGAGATCTAAAAGTTTTCTGGTGGAATTTCGTGGTTCCTCTAAGTATATAATCATATCATCAGCAAATAGGGATAGTTTGAGTTCTTCTTTTCCTATTCGTATCCCTTTAATTTCTTTGGTTTGTCTAATTGCTCTGGCTAGAGTTTCGAGGACAATATTGAAAAGAAGTGGTGAAAGAAGGCATCCCTGCCTTGTTCCAGTTTTTAGGGGAAATGCTTTCAGTTTTTCACCATTTAGAATGATATTAGCCATGGGCTTAGCATAGATGGCCTTTACAATGTTAAGGAATGTTCCCACTATCCCTATTTTTCCTAGTGTTTTGAGCATGAAGGGGTGCTGTATATTATCAAATGCTTTTTCTGCATCTATTGAAATAATCATGTGATTCTTGACTTTAAGTCTATTGATATGGTGAATTACATTTATTGATTTCCTGATGTTGAACCAACCTTGCATCCCTGGGATGAAACCCACTTGATCATGGTGCACTATCTTCTTAATATGTTTTTGTATGTGATTTGCTAAAATTTGTTGAGAATTTTTGCGTCGATGTTCATTAAGGATATTGGTCTGAAATTTTCTTTCCTCGATGTGTCTCTGTCTGGTTTAGGTATCAGGGTGATATTGGCTTCATAGAATGAGTTTGGGAGGGTTCCCTCCTCTTCTATTTTATGGAATACTTTGAGAAGTATTGGAATGAGCTCTTCTTTAAAGGTTTTGTAGAACTCGGCTGAGAACCCATCTGGTCCTGGATTTTTCTTTGTTGGCAGGCTTTTGATGACTTCTTTTATTTCATTACTTGAAATTGGTCTATTTAAATTGTGTATGTCCTCCTCGTTCAGTTTAGGCAATTCATATGTCTCTAGAAACCTGTTGATGTCTTCAAGGTTTTCTGTTTTGTTGGAGTATAGATTTTCAAAATAGCTTCTAATTATGTTTTGTATTTCAATCGTGTATGTTGTGATATTTCCTTGTTCATTCCGAATTTTAGTGATTTGGGTTTTCTCTCGTCTTCTCTTTGTTAGTGTGGCTAAAGGTTTATCAATTTTGTTTATTTTTTCGAAGAACCAACTATTTATTTTGTCAATTTTTTGTATTGTTTCTTTTGTTTCAATTTTGTTGATTTCAGCTCTGTGTTTAACTATTTCCTGTCTTCTACTACTTTTGGTGTTGCTCTGTTCTTTTTCTAGGGCTTTGAGCTGTAGTGTTAGGTCATTTATTTGTTGACTTCTACTTCTTTTATTAAATGCGCTCCATGAAATAAATTTTCCTCTGAGTACTGCTTTCATAGTGTCCCAGAGATTTTGATATGATGTTTCTTTGTTCTCATTTACCTCTAAGAATTTTTTAATTTCCTTCCTAATATCTTCTGTTATCCATTCATCATATAATAGCCTATTGTTTAATCTCCAGGTGTTGGAGTAGTTTGTTTTTTACTCTTTCATTTATTCTAATTTCAATCCATTATGATCTGATAGAATACAAGGTAGTGTCTCTATCTTCTTGTATTTGCTAACATTAGCTTTGTGGCATAATATATGGTCTATTTTAGAGAAGGATCCATGTGCTGCTGAGAAGAAAGTATATTCGCTCTTGGTTGGATGGTATATTCTATAAATGTCTGTTAAGTCTAAATTATTGATTGTGTTATTGAGATCTATGGTTTCTTTGTTCAATTTTTGTTTGGAAGATCTGTCCAGTGGTGAGAGAGGCATGTTAAAATCACCTAGTATTATTGTGTTATGGTCTATTTGGTTTCTAAAATTGAGAAGGATTTGTTTGACATACATGGATGAGCCACTGTTTGGGGCATAGATGTTTATGATTGTTTTATCTTGCTGATTTATGCTTCCCTTAAGCAGTATGAAATGTCCTTCTTTATCCCTTCTGACTAACTTTGGCTTGAAGTCCACATTATCTGAAATGAGGATGGATACTCCAGCTTTTTTGCTGAGTCCATGTGCATGGTATGTTTTTCCCCATCCTTTCACCTTTAGTCTATGGGTATCTCTTTCTATGAGGTGAGTCTCTTGCAGGCAACATATTGTTGGATCTTTCTTTTTAATCCAATCTGTCAGTCTATGTCTTTTGATTGATGAATTCAGGCCATTAACATTCAGGGTTATTATTGAGATATGATTTGTATTCCCAGTCATTTGGTTCATTTTTTAAATTTTATTTATTTATTTATTTATTTGACACAACTTGGTTCCTCCTTTATTTGACAGTTCCTTTAGGATAATTCCTCCCTTTGCTGATTTGCTTCTTTGTTTTTTATCTCTTCCTCATGGAATATTTTGCTGAGAATGTTCTGTAATGCTGGCTTTCTTTTTGTAAATTCTTTTAGCTTTTTTTTTATCATGGAATGATTTTATTTCATCATCAAATTTGAAGGTAAGTTTTGCTGGGTATAAGATTCTTGGTTGGCATCCATTTTCTTTCAGAGCTTGAAAAATGTTGTTCCAGGCCCTTCTAGATTTTAGGGTCTGGATTGAAAAATCTGCTCATATCTGTATTGGTTTCCCCCTGAATGTAATTTGGTTCTTTTCTCTCACAGCCTTTAAAATTCTGTCTTTATTTTGTATGTTAGGTATTTTCATTATAATGTGCCTTGGTGTGGGTCTGTTGTAATTTTGTATATTTGGAGTTCTATAAGCCTCTTGTACTTGATTTTTCATTTCATTCTTCAGATTTGGGAAATTTTCTGATATTATTTCATTGAATAGATTGTTCATTCCTTTGGTGTGTTTCTCTCAGCCTTCCTCAATCCCAATAATTCTCAAATTTGGCCTTTTCATGATATCCCATAGTTCTTGGAGATTCTGTTCATGATTTCTTACCATCTTCTCTGTTTGTTCAACTTTGTTTTCGAGGTTAAATATTTTGTCTTCAATATCTGAGGTTCTGTCTTCCAGGTGTTCTATCCTTGGTTATGCTTTCTATGGAGTTCTTAATTTGGTTTATTGTTTCCTTCATTTCAAGGATTTCTGTTTGGTTTTTTTTCAATATCTCTAACTCTTTATTGAAATGATCTTTTGCTTCCTGAATTGCTCTGTTAACTGTCGATTGGTGCGATCATTCAATGCATGCATTTGCTCTTTCATCTCATCATTCAATGCCTGCATTTGCTCTTTCATCTCATCGTTTGCTTCCCTAATAATTTTAATTATGTACATTCTGAACTCCCTTTCTGTCATTTCTTCTGCCATGCTGTCGTTACATCAATAAAATCCAACATCTAGATTTGTTTGGGGCATTTTCTTCCCTTGTTTTCTCATATTGTTCAGGAATTAGTGGATCATTAAGATATTGCAGATCTCCTCTATTGACTTATAATGTCCCTGAAGATTGCTAGTATATCCCCTCTTATCCTTCAGTAGCCTGAAGTCTTGGAGGAAGTTGATAATGCGGTACTCCACAAGGAAGCTGCCTCTCTAGGGGTGGTGACCTTCAGGTGGGGTATATTCCCTGATAGTGGCCAGAGGTGCCTCCACTTGTTGACCAATGGTCATCCAAAGGGGAACTAGGCTGCGGGCTGAGGCAAGGCCTGTTTGTGCCTGTGTCTCTGGTTTTACCGTCCTTGTGGGAAAACCTCACCTGGCAGGGAAGACTCACCCGGTGGGGAGGTCTCACTGTTCAGTTCCCCTCCTAGAGGTTCCCCTCAATCTACAGCTACCGCCTGGGCTGGGCTGCCTTCCTCTGCAACGTTCCCAGGGGCCCGGACCTACCTCCTGGGCCTGGGAGACTCACCCTTCGCAGACGAGTCTCCTTAGGCTGCCCCTCCTCAGAGAATCTGCCCGCAGTCCTGGAACCTTCGCTCCACCCCTAAGCGTGTCTCTGTGCTGCTCTTCCACCAAGAAGCAGCCTAGGTCCTGGGACCCTGCTCTGCACCTAATCACCTGGCTATGCGACCCCTCCTCTGAGCCGCCACCTGGAGCCCTGTACAATAGCTCCGAGTCTCAGAGACCTGCCACACACCCCTTCCCCCGGACAGCTGCCCGGTGTTCTGATGCGGTCACTAGGAGTTCAAGCAACTCACTTCGCGTCTCCTGCTCCCGCCCACCGCCCATAGCCCTAGGCAGTCACTCCGAGTCCAAGTGACCCGCCCTGTTCCTCCTCCTTCTCGGGGTAGCCCCCCGGGTGTTCAGGAGTGGTCGCTCAGAGACTAAGCGACCCACTGCGCTCCTCCTCCAGGCAGGCCACCAGTGTTCAGGAATGGTCGCTTTGAGTCCAAACAACTCACCACTTGCCTCCTCCTCTGAGCAGCCACCTGGAGCTCTGATGCAGTCACTCCTAGACCAAGTGACCCGCCACGTTCCTCCTCTTCCTCCGGGCAGCCCCCCAGTGTTCAGAAGCGATCACTCTGATTCCAAACAGCTCGCCACACTGCTCCTCCTCAGGCAGCAGCCCGGAGCCCCAGTGGTTGCTCCGAGTCCAAGCGCTGTGCTGAGCTGCCTCCTCTACGATGATCCCAGTTGTCCGTGTTTACCGCTCCAGTGGGGGGAGGGGCGTCTCGCCGAGCAACTCTACCTCACAAAGTTCCCTGCGTTCCAGGGCTACCGCCCCATCCGGGTCGCCTCCCCAACGGGAGAGACTCACCCGGCGGCTTTGAGTTGGTCCCAGGTCTCTCACTATCTCCTCTTTTGAATCCTGCGTCCTGGAGCAACATGAAATACAGCTGCCCTCTTGAAAACCATCAAGTCCGCCATCTTGAAAACCATCCATCCCATTTATTGATTTTTCAAATTTTTCTTCTTGCACGTTACGAGTCTCATTAAAGAAGTCAGTTCCTGAGCCGATGGTTGGAGTGTTGGGCCTACATCTTCTTGTAGTATGTGAAGGATTTCTGGTCTAATACCTACGTCTTTGATCCACTTGAAGTTGAGTTTTGTAAAAATAGCAGGGAATGAACACTGTTTTGGTGATGTGAAGCCTACAGAGGCACCACCCAAGTTGTCCTCCGGCAGGGTGACTCTGTGAGGGCCACCTGAGCACGCAGCACATCCAGAATCAGGCCAGGAGGCCAACATGTTACCAAGGGCCAGAGAAGGCCTTGTGGGGCTGGGGATAGCATTGGGTTCATCCTCCTGCCTGGTCTTCTCCTAGCTGTCTGGTCCCAGGTGATCCAGGACCATGTTGACTCTGTCTTTATTTTAAATATTGATATTTCATTCAGGTGTGGATTTTCCTTCTCATTCATTTTTTAAAATTTTATTTCAAATATTGACCTGTTTATAAGTATTGCATTAAAAATATTTGTCTTGTTTATCACATTTTTGATGACCCCTGACTAACTGTGTGCCTAAGGCAAATGGCTCACTCACCTCACCCTAACACCTCAACCTGTGCTCTGCAGCCTATCAGGAAAAGAGAACCTGCTTCCCGGGGGATTCTGCTCAAGGTCAACTGCTGTCAGGGAGAGTCAGCTCCCCAGTTGCCCTCAAGGCAACAACTTCGGCTCACAGAACTTCCCTGCTCTTAACCCATCAGTCCAGAGTCCCCTCCAGCCCCAAGCTGAAAGGCAGGTCTGGAGGGCTGGCACTGGGGCCCTGTGCCAGCCTCTTGCCTGCCATTTGTTAGCCAGACCTCCAAACCTCGTGTTAACTAGGGATAACAAAGGCACCAACCTCCTGGATTTGCTGTGAGGAGTCAATGGGGCAATAGAGTCAATCACCAAGAAGTACAGAACTTTATTTTTGTACCAGGGATTGAACCCACAGTTACTTAACTACTGAACCAAATCCCCAGCTCTTTTTTATATTTCATTTAGAGACAGGGTCTTGCTAAGGTGCTTAGGGTCTTTCCAAGTTGCTGAGGCTGGCTTTGAACTTGTGATCCTCCTGCCTCAGCCTTCTGAGTTGCTGGAATCACAGGTGAATGCCACTGTGCCCAGCTATATGTATAGAACTTTTGATCAGTGTCAACCATTACTATTGTCCTCTAAACCTTCATTCCTCCACTAGTAACTTCACCTCCCAGAATCTCACGTTCCTCTTCTTTAAATGGGGAAATATTAGCAATAACTCTTAAGGTTGCTGTAAAGATTAAATGGGTTGATGTGCACAAAGTACCTAGAACGATATCTACATTTGGTTAACTACTGTTATTAAAACACAACTGCAACTGTTGTTATTATCACGAGTTTATTCTCCCTCCTCTTATAAGTACTGCTGTTGCTACCGCAGTTGCTGCTACCATTACTGTTCTGGAAGTTTGGGAGTGTTATGGTTTAGCTATGAGGTGTCCTCCAATATTCCTGTGTTAATGGTGAAATGATTAAATTATGAGAGCTATAAACTAATCAGTGGATTGATCCATTTGACGGGTTAATAATTGAATGGACTAACTGGTGGTAACTGTAGGTGGGTGGGACATGGCTGGAGGAGGTGCGTCATTGGGACCATTCAGGAAGCTTCATCTTCCCTGAGGCCCCCTTCCCCTCTCTCTGTGATTCCCAGCTACCAGGAACTGGGGAGCTCTCTTCACCACCAGGCCTTTTGACCATGATGTTCTGCCTCACCTTGGGCCCTGAGAAATGGAGTCAGCAGGCCATGAACTGAACCTCTGAAACTGTGAGCTCAATAAACTTTTCTTTTTCTAAGTTTGTCTTGTCAGGTATTTTAGTCACAGCCACGAAAAACTGATTAGCACAGGTAATTAATAGTTACAGTGAAGCAGCAACTTCTTCCTCCATGTGAGGGACACTTAGGCTATGTGTTATGAACGAACTATGACTTTAACAAGGACCAAATACATTTTTGTTTTTCCAGAAAACTAGAATTTACTGAAAAATAGTAAATTCACAAGCTACACCACTTTCATTGGCTGCAGTTCACCTAATACTCATAGATCCCCTGCTGGGCACAGGCTGAAAAATCACAAGTTATTTTATTCCACTCCAAACTTAATTTCTAATATTGATAAGGTTCAAGCCCCATATTATACTTCACACAATGAGATATGAGAGAGAGAGAGAGAGAGAGAGAGAGAGAGAGAGAGAGAGAGAGAGAGAGAGAAGAAAGAAATAGGAAGCTGACTGCCACAGGGTTAGAGGATGCTATGCCAAGAGCAAAGGCAGAGAGAAGTTAGGAATTCACAGAGTCACTGTAGGTGGTCAGATAAGGGTGCTAACAAATCAGTTCTGTACAGTTGCCAAGACTAGGGGAAGGTTCCAGACTGACATTAGTTTCAGAGTGCCAGTTTGAAGTGTCAGCTTGAGGTGTCAGGTTGCCTTAGCCTTGCCCTGTTGTCATTGGCAGGAGAAACTACACTGAGCTGAAGCCCAGGGACAGAGAATAGGAGCCTCAGCACTGCAATTTTCTGGGGCAGGACTCAGAATGAGTGACCAGGTGATGGGGTCAGGGTGCCACTGTGTGCAGTCTTAGGGGTCTCTTTATTTCATGGGTCTTAGGTGAGGGGATTGCATTTGCTCCTGTGTCTAGTATTGCTGATACAATCTGGGATGCCCACAGGTCCAGGTGCCCCTGATTTGATTTGATAAGTTGGTATGAATAAGTTATTTATCAACTTTTGCTGTATGGTTGTGCCAGGCAAGATGGTGGTTGTTGACTTGTACAAACAAGGTAGAGTTGTTCGACCTTGGCACTTGCATTCAAAAGGGAGTAACTCATGGCAAACTTGTTTTACAAAATAGAATAACTCGGGGTTAGGCTTTGGCCTGAAAACTACTATTCCATACATCGTGGGGTATTTCAGAGCAGGGCACAGGCTGCTCTCCTCACTGTGTTTAAACATTCACATTAATTTACCATATGCTATGCTATTTAAAATGTTTTAAGCTGTTTAAATATTTTTATTTTCTTCATTCGATGCCAAATAACCTGTTGGGTTGATTTGCTCCTTTTTTAAGCTTAGTTGTTTGGGTATGCTGTAGACAGAGCCTGAGACAACAGAAGAGTTACTGTACTTCAATTGTTTATAAGGGAGCAGCATAAAAATAATCTTTAAAGCTAAGGGAATGCTAATATTTAGATCCATCTAAGGGAAAATAATAACAGTTTGTGATTTCCTCCTTCCTCACTTCCAGGGCAAACATTTTTAAGGGAGGATCTTATTTTGTAACATAAATTGTTTTCTATATAACCCAAAAGACATGAGTGATTAACAGTGAGCTATAGAAAGAGATGCCCTTAATTAGCAGCTTGGATACAGTCAGATATAAACATATATTTTGTTTGTGAAACATGTAGGTTGGGAAAAAAAATCACATCTTGCTAGATGTCATAGTAGGGTCAAGATGTGAAGAAAAGGGTTATTAGAACAATGATATTTTTAAATAAAATCAAAATGCGATGTGATACATAGGCACAAACACATACCACAGTCAGCCTAAGACAAAACTGCATCCAGGTTTTTCATCCTCATCATCACTGTTGCTAATCATGACTTATATCAATACTGGTATTACCTTGTGATTCTTATTTAATTGGTATAACCTTTGTGTTTGTACCTTAATCAAACACAAGTACCTTGAATGCAGATAAATGCTTTTCATGTAATGGGTCAGTAACATTTTAATACTGTACAATGTATTCTATACAATTTATTATCACTAACAATAGAATTAGTAGCCACCTGGCAGTACATGCCTGTAATTCCAGTGACTCAGGAGGCTGAGGCAGGAGGACTGCAAGTTCGAGGCCAGCCTCAGCAACTCAGCAAGGCCCTAAGCAATTTAGTGAGATCTTGTCCCAAAATAAAAAATAAAAAGAGGAGGGGATGTGGTTCGGTGGTAAAGTGCTTCCTGGGTTAGATCCCAGTAGAAAGAAAGAGAGAGAGAGAGAGAAGGGAGGGAGGGAGGAAAGAAAGAAAGAAGGAAAAGAGAAAGAAAGAAGGAAAAGAGAAAGAAAGAAAGAAAGAAAGAAAGAAAGAAAGAAAGAAAGAAAGAAAGAAAGAAAGAAAGAAAGAAAGAAAGAAAAGAAGAGAAAAAGAAAGAAAGAAAATCCACTATATTGGCACTAAGATGCAAAGACAATTAAGATGAGGAGCCTGTCTTGCAAGCCAGAGGAGAAAACAGATACTACAACACGAAGCAAAGTTCTATCAAGAAGAACTTCCTAGAACTAGGTTCCATTTTTTGTGTTAAATGATTTTGGACTAATTAAATTTAGCAGAATTTATTTAACAATAACAACAAAAAAGCAGATCAGCCCTCAGAACAGAACAGGTTTAGAGAAACTTGCTCTGATATGCAGTAAGAAAGCATCTATGAACAGAAAATAGAAGTGAGGCACAAAAAAAGGAAATAAGGTACAGAAACAGTCCCACTGCTTGCAGCTTGATGTCTGCCCTATTTTGATGTATTTAACACTTTAGGCGGCCTGAAATGACTGCAGCTTGGCTACTGTGACTGAGACTCAACTATGGTTATAAGAGTGTACTCCTGAGTTAGTGTCTCCTGTTGGTTTGCTTAAGCTGAGTTGCAGTTCCTTGCCTAATGGCCCAGTAGGGAGGCCTCCTCAGACAAAATTTAGTTTAACTTAATATCCATATTATGTCGCAGGACTAGGCTCATCATCCATTCAGCCTCCACAATGGCCCCAGTTCCTTTCCTCCAATTCAATCCAGATTACATCCGTCTCCTGCAAAAAACCTCAGTGGTTCCTGAGGGTCCACAGTGGTATTTCCTAATCTAGGTTTGGGAATGCTACTTTCAGGAAATCTAATCAGGTATTACGCAGAAAGGGGGCTTATGGTTAGTTCCTAAGTAGGTGGATCTCTTGCTTGAGTTTTTACCTATAGCTCTCCACTTACAATGCTCCTCAGCCTATTCCTTTATTCCACCTCTCTGTTCTCCATGTGAATTCTTACCAGTACTGCAAACCCCACGCAAATGTCACCTTGTCCATACTGCCTTCCCTAATCTTCCAGTCTGGGTGAATCAGTCCTTTTCTATATTTCTGTCACCCTATATGTTATAGAATGGGTCACTTTGTATGACACATGTCTTTGCCTCTATCAATAGATTATAAGCTCTCTGGACTTCCTCTTTGTACCACCCCAGCATCCAATGCATTGTTTGACACATAAATGTTTGCAAACACTGAAAATTTCATGCCAATGTTCCACACATTTGGAAAAAGACTCCCTCATTTCTTTTGAAGTCACCAAAAAAAAAAAAAAAAAAAAAAAAAAAAAAAAAAAAAAAATGCAGGTCTCAATTTGATCTGCACCTTTCACCTAAATTTAAATTCCATGTTTGAAAGAGAGATCTTATCAATAAATAGGCATCTGCGGTTACTCCATAATGATTCCTAGGTCATGCACTGCCTCTCAGTTTTTGTTTTTCTTCTGGCTGATGATAAAATGACATGTCATTAATTCCCATAGTATTTTAAATTTAAAAGTTTGAGTTGTATGAAATTGCTCAGTATCTTCCTGTAAACAAAAAGGAAAAGAGAGGAAGTCATACTTTATGTCTTCACAGTATATGTTTCAGTGCCTGAACCAACAAGTATTCGTTGAATATGTTTAAAAAAAATAAAAATGAAAAATAAAAAGTTATACTCTCTTGAGAAAAAAAATAATCCGTCTAAATCCCAGATGGAAGAAGCCAACCTGCCTGCTGCCTGGGTTCCCAGAGCTTTTCCTTTAAATTTTCTTTCTTTTGTGTTGTATCCTGCCTCCTTATTTCCAGACACCTCCAGAAAATCAGAGAAATGGTGGACTGTGGCAGTCTCGGCCCTCTCCTCCTCCACAAGCACTGTCCTTCCTCCTCCAGTGCCTTCTCATTGAGATAAAGGCAATCTGTTCAACTTCATCAAATAATTTGCAGACACTTTCAACTCGGCAAAGACGTTGACTTATTTTGCTTGCTGATTGGCAAAAGAAAAAAAAGGACCTTCTCCTTATTGTTAAAATACAACTTGTTCTGGTCACCAAGGGAAAAACCTGCATGCATATTGGTTCCCAAATGTTAAGATGATCAGTTAAACGGCACTGTATTTTAGTCAACTTTTTCACTGGCTGGGACTAAAAGATCTGAGAAGAACAATTTTAGAAGAGGAAAAGTTTATTCGGGGGCTCACGGTTTCAGAGGTCTCAGTCCATAGACAGCCAGTTCCATTCTTCTGGGTTTGAGGTGAGGCTGGAAATCATGGCAGAAGAGTGTGGGTGAGGGGAGTGGTCCACGATGATCAGGCAGCAGAAAGAGATTCCACTCACCACATGCAAATTATATATACCCCAAAGACACTCCCCCACTGCCCTACCTGCTCCAGCCACACCCCACCTGCCTCCAGTTACTCAGTTAATCCCAACAGGGCACTAATTCACTGATTGGGTTAAGACACTCATAACCCAATCATTTCTCCTCTGAACCTTCTTGCATTGTCTCAGACGTGATCTTTTGGGGGACACCTCACATCCAAACCATAACACACTGTTTCTCCACCTCTAAACCCTCAGGCTCTTGCATATACATGCAGTTTCTCCCAAGGCTGTACTCCTTCGCCTTCCTTCCTACTATGCCCAGCTCCCCAGAACTAGCTGGAAGCAGGGTGCAGCTTGCTTGTCAAGACCTCTGCATCTGGGATTTCTGCCCTCATTCCAGACTTCCAAACACAGCTCAGGAGCTCCTCCAGGAAGTCCTTGCTGACTACAGGGCACACAGTGATCCTTCCCTAATGCGCAAGGTATTTTATGCACTAATGTCTGTGTGGGCATTCAAAATGCTCCTAGCCTTATGTTCATTGTTATGTCTTGACTCTCCGACCAGCCAGGCAGGGAGCTGAAGGAAGGTCATGGTATCTGAAGTCAAGCAGCTGTTGGTTCTGGATCCTAATTTCTGAGCTACATGAGGCTCAATTTCATTTCTGTAAAAAGGAAGAAATTGACTAGGCCTTAAACAAAGTTCAGGGTTGCTATGAGCCCTATGCAAGGTCTCCCATGTGAAGCACTTGCTTCATGCCCTTTGTGAGCTAGCTGTCTTACTGCTTCCCTGAGGGCAAGACCATATCCTTCACCAGCTCCCGGATCCACGGAATGCCTAGCACAGTTATGCAGGACCTGATCAGCACCAATTCTTGATATGCCCAGAATTAACAAAAAGCTGGAAACACAATCCCAGTTAACAAGGAAATGAGACAGATCTTTAACCACTCAAGACCAATGTGCTGCTAGAGTGGAAGTGGAAAATGAGATAGCATAAAAAAAGCAGACCAGTCATTGCACACAGATCATCTCAATAGTTTGAAGCCTATTCTATTGAGCACACATAGAAAAAAAAAAAATCTAACACCTTTTGTAAGGGCTGCCTTGAGTCTTGCTGGGATATACAATAAAAAGATGTCTCCTTGGTTTTTTTAACTAACTGAGGTCTTCTTAGTTTCTATAATACAGCAGATCAAAAGACAGGGATTTGAAATAACAATCAGATATGAAGTACATTTCTTCAGTTTCTATGTGAGCAGAGAAAACGCTGCACTGTTAAGTGGTGGGGTTCACTGACTAACACTTCCTCTTCACCTCAGAGGTCAGAACAAAACCAACAGAACATTACCAGCTACACAATGGGTGTGAGGCGAGGACTTCCAATTTACATGAATCCTTTAATTTCCCATCACTAAATAGAAGAAAATGCCATCCATTCACATAAGGGGTTTCATTGAAAAGCAAAGCACTTCTCTCTGCTTACTTAAGCACTGAGCTAGAATACAGAAAAGCACAATAAATTCTAAACATGGTGCACATCTGGTCCAAAAACCACAATCAATTTATTGCTGCATCTGAAACATTTTCAGCGACTGTCATATAATATATTTTCACACATTTCTAACAAGACATTTTCTTGGAAACAAAATAGACAGGTATATCTGTCAGTTCAATTTCTTGCAAATGAAACAGAAATATGTTTGGCTCAGATGTCTGTATGGTCTTTGGAGCAGCGTAACTATCATATGAGAAGAGTATTAGTCAAAGATGCCAAAAGCTCAGCGATTACTTCCAAAGGGTGGAATCACTGGCCATACAGAAAAATGAAAAGATAAATGTGTGTATGTGTGTGCCTTCCCTTTTTTCCCATTCCAACATAACCATTTATTGAACTTACTTAAAAGAGTTGTGCCCGCATCTTGTTAAACCCATCTATCTCTGAGTACTAAAATATTGGAGTCCTTATTAAATGAAACCTTTTGATCCCTGTGGCTTTTTAAACAGAACTTTATTAAAAGTTTCATTAAAAATTAAAATGCAATTGAAATCACATTAAAATGCTTAAAAGCTCCATGTTTTCACCCTAACCCCTCATGGGTGTTTGCAAGGAGAGTAACAAAGGTATCTGATAGCCAAGGAGTCCCAAGCCCAATAAAGAGTGCTGCCAAAATGTCCCAACATTGGCCCCAGTGAAACCATTTACTGGCTCACTGTTGGCTGCGTAATCTGCCTTTAAGCACTTTCTCTTCGGCAAAAACCACAGGACTCCTTTAAGAGCTGTGTCTCAGTGCCTGAAACTTTCAAGTGACTCACCCTGCCCAGCCCCCAACCCCAACCCTAACCCCCTTCCATACAGGCTTAGACCTTTCCTGATAACCCACTCAAACCCATGTTCTATTTTCAGGGCTGGCAAAACATGAGAACAACATTCCTGGACCCCTGACAAGGTTCAGAAACAAAAAGGAATGGTCAATCTCATGACAATTTCTGAGCCCTTGTCTGGGTTGCTCCCTCTACCTGCCCTGGCTAACTTTGCCTAGTCAATGCCACATCATACTTCCAAAGCTCAGTTCAACTAAGACTTTTTGATGGTGCTTTCCCAACACTCATCCATGCCCTGAATGAGGTGGTCTGTTCTCCAGCATGAAATGAAGCATCCAAGGCCCCCCGACACCCTCCCTCCATTATACTTGTATCCAATAGACGACAATGTGTGTCATCGTGTCTGTTTTCCACATCAGCCTGCAAGTCCCTTCAGGGCAGCCCCAATCATACTCTTCTCACATCCCCAGCACCTAGGATACTGTGATTTATAAGAAAGGGGCTCAACAAATGTTTATTGAATGAAAGAACCATCACAGCAAGCCAGAGAATTCCTAACTATGTTCAGACTGATGAAGAGCTTCAGTTTCAGTACATGAAACTTTCAAGTGACTCACCCATGAATATGAAAGAGAAACTCAGCAAACAGCCAGCTCAGAAATTTGGGGGTTTTTGACCAACAAGAGATGACAGTAAGGAAGTCTAGCTGATTGTGAAGAAATGAAGGAGAAAGACGTTTGCTTTTACAACTGAGGCCCAATGATTTGCTACCAGAAGTAGAGAAATAGGAAGGTGATCAAGGAAAGCATCCAGAAGGGAATTTAAGGGATCAAAATGAATAGACACAATGGAGCACACACTCCACTCAGAAAGACAAGCTGAAGACAGGATCAAGTGAGGAAACCAGGCAGGGGCGGGCAGGATAGGATTTATTAGGCAAATTTCAGCACCCTACAAAAGGCCTCTTGAATATGAAAAGAGGTATATTCAGGGAAAATGTTAAGACTCTCCTTACATTAGCAAACAAAAAAAAAGAAGAAGAAAAGCAAAGAAGGAGACTAAAGGGAGGTGGGTGGAAGCCCACCAAACAAAGTGACCCCACGTTGTGCTCATTTCTGTTGAATGAACTGTACTGATGAATGAACGTGGGTCTGATCTGGTGCTGAAGTTCACAGAGGATAATTCCAATGGAAAACAGAAAAACATATGGGTAGTTCCAGGAGTACAGACGGGTGCCCACGCACGTGTGGGGAAGGGGTGGTGCAGCCACAAACACGTCGTGTTCTGCCTGCGGGGGCAGGGTCCATAAAGCAGAGCAGGTGTGTTTGTAGGAGAACGCCTTACAGCAGCTGAAATAACCAAAAACAAGGTGGTGAATGGCTTTCCTTGGCCAACATGGGACAAATTGGCAAAGTAGGTCATTCCACACAGAGCTCTCTCCAGCTGTTTGAGATTTCTACCATCTCTCCTGAGAGGCCCTGGAAAAGGTGGAGGGGAAAGGTAGAGGCTTTTAAAACCTTCTATGGTTTCTCAGGCATCTGAATTTTTAACAAAAAGTTCTTAATAATGTTCTGGATAAAAGACTGGGGTACTTAAGAGATCCTTTTTATAATGCCAAACTCTTTGTGCAGTGTATATATATATATTTTTTTAAAGATCGTGGTCTGGCAAATACTGACAGCCTCTAACACACACCATATTCTCCTTCTGTAGATGGAGCTGCTTGATGCTGTGGCCAAGGGCGAATCTGTTCAATGCTCTGCTCTGACTTCGCTTCATGTAAAGGTGAGGAGTTTAAAGTGAAACGTAACATAGTGGTTGTTTCCAGTAGCCTTAGCCACTGATATGTGTTCACCCAACAGATGCTGTCTAATGCTAGCTTCTGACACATTCTGAAGCCCAAGCATATGAGTGGCATGTGTCTTGGGTGCATTTCTGGGGGTGAAGGCCAGGTGGGAGTTGACCATCACAACTGCCTCTCATAAACACAGAATGGAATCCTTGACACTTTTCTGTCATTCAGTTAATGCTTTACAATTGACAAACTCCTATTTTTGAGGCTCACAGAAGTTTCATGATTCATCAAGACTCTGTGGCTCAATGCCAGGACCCGAAGCTTCACAGGCTTTCTTCCTGCAGGCCAGGTTCTGAGGACCATCTGACTAAAGCACCTGCAGCCAGGGGTGAAGGCAGAGAGAGTATGTAATGATTGACAGCTCAGTTCTGGAGTTGTGCAGAAAAGTGGCCCTTGAGCTAGATTCAAGGGAGGAGTCCAAGGCACCTCTCAAGGATGGATTAAACATCGTGTTCAAAGAATAACTGAGAAACCATCCTCATCACAGGAGAGGGGTGGTACCACAGCATGGTCAGGAATGAATAACAGGGATCCACATTACAGAATTTAAACATTTTGGAAAAGAAAATAACATTTCATGAGTCCTAAGCATCAGGAAGTTGCTAAAGGTTTAGAAATATAGACAAATGTGCCACTCAGAAAATGAGTCACTTGATTAAATCTTATTGCCCTTTGTCTGAGGAGGAAGTGTCAGGGAAGCTTGAAGAGAAAGACAAGGTTCCCTCAACAACGAAAAGCAACACAATGATTTTTTTTTTTTTTTTTTGCAATGTTGCAAAAGCAATACATTTTCCCAAGCTATTTGTATCCTGCTTGCGAAACCAGATTTTCTTTTAGCTTCCTGAATTTATGTCATGGGTTTCAAAATTCTTATCTGAATTCAAAGTTTAATTTTTTTTTCTTCAAAGAATTAAGAAGTTAACAATATCCTAAGAACACAGACCAAACCGGAGAAGGAAAATCAAACAATAAGAAAGTGGGAACTTTTCCATTCATTCATACATGTGGAACTTGACTCATCTTCTAAGGGAACAGCACATTGATCCTACTCTGTAATTTAACCTTTTTGTTCTCATCTATAAAGAAGGAAAAATAATAGTACCTGCCCATGCCCATGGGTTGTTGCTATATATTACTTGGAACAGTGGCCAACATAATAAATGATAAATAAATGTTAGCTATTATTCTTATTCCAATGAGTGTTTTGGTTTCTATAAATCATAAAAAGTGATCCTTGCACACATGGGTGCAAGCAGTTTCCAGTGGTTCTTTAGGTCTATGAAATTTGATCTTCCTTGCCTTTCCTTGGCAGCAATCTTAACTAGCAAAAGTTATTGATCCAGGTAGCAAGATCCACAGCTCTACATGACTGTTTCCACTCACTGAAAATTTCCAGAAGGTGATCATTTCAGGCTGAAATTGTCCACACTTGGTCTCAGCCCAATGGAAACACACTTGCATTGGAAGATGGAAGCAGAAGCTACGCCCTGCTTAGGAGTACCTAGAGTTGAAGAGCAATAGACTAATTTCTATCCCAAAATCATGGCTAAAATTTAACCGAACTTTAGAAATTTCACTGAAACATTATAAGTTTAAGCTTCCCTGATCCCTCATTTAATAAATGTGGGACCACCCACTCGGTCACTGATGAAGACACTTGTCTTGAAGTTCCTTGTTTGGAGAGTAGGTCTCACTATGTTGCCCGGGCTGGCCTTGAACTCCTAGGCTCTAATGATCCTTCAGCCTCAACCTCCTCAGAATCTGGGACTACAGGCACATGCCACCATTGCTGGAACTCCCGTCATTTTTAAGGTGTATTTTTTCCCCTACAAGACAGAGTGATCCCAGGTTGAAATTTTGTTTTTCAGGTCCCAGTTTTTCAGCTAAAATACTTTAGATTTTAATAGTTTCTTCTCTGATTTTTCTCTCTTATTTAACTTTGCAACATATTATACACCTCTGAGATGCTGGTAAACTGGTTTTGGAAAATATTTTTACCATACATTAAATGCCAGAAGCCCTCCACTCTACCTACCAGACCTATGCAGCCACAGTTTTTGGTCTTCATGGTGCCAAGATTAGAGCCCATTTTTCAGTGGTCAGACAGAACACAGTCTGCACCTAAATCATCAACATCCTCAGCAACTGGCCCAGCACTCACTGCACTGATAGGAGGTAAATGTGTCTAATGGATAAAGAAACTATGGTATATATACACAATGGAATATTATTCAGTCATAAAGAAGAATGAAATTATGGCATTTGCAGGTAAATGAATGGAGTTGGAGAATATCATGCTAAGTGAAATAAGCCAATCCCAAAACACCAAAGGCCGATGATTTTTCTGATAAGTAGATGATGATACATAATGGGGGGAAGAGGAGAGGGTAAGGGAAGAATGGAGAAAGGATGGATTATGTAGAGGGAAATGAGGGGTGGAAGGGGGAAGGAAAGACAATAGAATGAGACAAACATCACTATTCTATGTACATGTATGATTACACAGTGTGACTCTACTTTGTGTACAACCAGAGAAGTGAAAGTTATGCCCCATTTGTGACAATGAATCAAAAATAATTCAAAAAATCATGGTTGTAAAAAAAAAAAAAAATGAATGGGCTTTAAGTAGGCCAAACTAGCAGATGGTTTGCTGAATATTTTACTTATCTAGAGATGTTTTCGATCTGTTGTAAGGTTTCTTTCATTATAAGCACTTTATTTCTCTATCATGAGGGTCTCTTTTCTCTTTGACCAAGTTATAAAAGCAGTGGCTACACATCCTCAAACCCATGACCATTCAGGGTATGGTGGTTTTGACTGCATGACAATCAAAGTACAACCTGCTTAAGAAAAGTGACTCTGAAATGAAAAATGAAACCCCTCTGGCTTCCCTTTTCTCTGCCACAGTTCCATAAATCAAAGAATCTACTCAGATCTAAATTAGGAAAAAGCATGGATAGAAGGAATGGAAGAGGGACAGGGGCAGAGGGACCTTGACACAACAGAGCACACCCAAGCACCTCCCCTGTTTTGATTCTGCATCAGAGCAGTCCACCAGGACTGTGCAAACTCCCAGGTGTGAAGGATACAGAACTGTGGCCCAAAAAGCCTGCACCCCATTCACACCACCACCTCCACAATACGAGCTCTGGTCAGCCTGAAGTTCCTAAAAGGTAAAGTCCAAGTCTCTATTTCCTGGTATTCTCAGGAACCTAGTGCAATGGGGGTGGGAAGGGGAGGGAGAAAGGAGGGTTGGGCGTCTTGAGTATTTTGGGGATGAAGGAAAGATGGAATGAGAGAAGCAAGAAATAAATTAAGCTTCCTTGGAACCTGCATATTACTAAAATATTGCTGTCAACAAAGCTGCCTGATGCCTTGGAAGCAAGTTAGTTCTTTCTCCTTTCTGCACTCATTCATCATCCCTAATTTCATCTTTCCCATGCTCCTTTTACAACAAAGGAGGCAAACTGTCAGCCATCATCTGATCTACAGATATGATCTGTGTTCCACCACTGTTGCCAATTCTCTTAGTCTCTTCTAACAAAATGCCACATACTGGAGGACAGAAATTTCTTTCCCCATAGTTCTGGAGGCTGGGAAGTTCAAGATCAAGGTACTGTGCTAGTTGGTTCAGCTCCTAGAGGGGAGTCACCCCCATGCAGATGGCCAGTTTCTCACTAAGTTGTCATATGGCCTTTCCTCAGTGCTTGCATGTAAGGAGAGTGAAAGGGATCACTTCTTTTCCGATAAAACCACAAATCCCATCATGAGGGCCCCAGCCTCATGACCTGATCCAACCCTAATGACCTCCCAAAGCACCATCTCCAAATGCCATCCCATGGGAGTTAGGGCCTTAATATAACATTTTGTCTACAACACCATTTTCAAATCTGGAATCTTCACTCAGGTTCTCAGCATCTCCTGAAGAATGAGAATATGAAGCTATTTGTCATCCCTTCACCCAGTTGTCATCTGGCACAAACGGGTTGCAACTGAATATAATCTGCCTCCTTTAGGGAGGGCAAGTCCCTGCCAGGTCACCATAGCCATGACAACTTTGTAATGTCATGCATCCACCTCTCTAATTTGTGCCTGGATCATTTTCAGTATTCTGGACAACAGGAGCCAGGAGGAAGACCTGATATCAGGTTGTTATCTTATGTCTCCATGTCTGCCTGTGTGGTTTCCTTTAAACACAGTGTTTGGCTGGAGGTAGGGGTTGATACAGAATCCTATAAAACATGGAATCATATTGTGGAAAATAATGAAGCCTTCCCTTGAATCTTCAAGATTTGTAGGCATGGAAAATTAGACACCTGAAGCCCATGACATTATCTCTGAACCAGAAGGCCAGATTCTTTGATTGGGCCTCAGGCTCTTGGAATCTCCTAATTGTTCATCTCATCCTAATGATCTGGGGGAAATACTTGAAGGTGCTCATGCTGACTGGACTGGGAGGGAGTCACCTGAAATATCAGTGATTGGCTGAAGAAATCATTACAGGCTCACTGAATTAGAAACAATCTCTACAGTATTTCCCCACAAGTAAACAAGATTCAATTTATAAAATACTATGAAGGAAAAAAAAAAAAAACTACTATGTACATTTATCACTGTGCATCTTAGAAAATTGGCTACTTATGGACCTTTAGCTATGTACTCGCCAGAGTAATATCCTAGACAGGTAGCCCCCTAAAACAAGATGCAACCCCCAAATAAGACATACTTAAAAAGGTAAACCTTCAAACTAAACCCACAAGAACTGAAGATGCTACCAGGTCCTTGACCACCCAGGACCCAATGAACACTGAGTGGTCACTAGAAGTACAGAGATAAGGAAGAGCTCATCTGTGGACTTCTGATTGGAGATGATTCTTCCCTGGGAGGAGAACAACAGGGAACCACATTTCCAACTTTAAAACCTCTGAACTTTGAATTTCCATGCTGGGGAGCATGCACTTAGTCCAAGTTCCTCTAACCGATCTTGTGGGGAATCCCCCCTTTGGAGTCAGGGGACACCCAGCCAGGTCGAGAGAAACTGTGAGCTGGAGACTGGCCTTACTCCAGACTGCTAGAGACGGGCATCTGTCATCTGCAACCATTGCCCCATCTCTGTCTGGGTTTCCCTTACAGAGGTTCCCAATGTGTTATGCACCAAAATCACTGAGGGAACTTTTTAAAAATATAGAATCCAGACCCTACCTCTGTCTTGTTGAATCAGAATGCCTGAAGTGAATAGAATCTACTTTTTAACAACCTTTTCAGGAAACTTTTATGTCATATTAGAGAACCACTGGGCAATACAAAGAACTTGGGTATTGGTGCCAGATAAACCAAGATGTGAAATCCAACACAGACACTTAATTAACATAATTAACCCTAGGGGACCTGGCTTAATTACTTAGCTTCTTTGTGACCCAGTTTCCTGTGTAGCAAAATGGAACAATGCCCAGTGTTGTTGTAAACTTAGAATCTAGTATGCAAAACACCTGTCACTGAGCTACTATGATAATCTCTTCCCACCTCTGTTAACACCTGCTCACAGGAAAACACATCAACATTCTAAAATTTGGTTCAGATTTAAGTTACATTTCTCCAGGATTATTGTCCTGTGGGTAAATTTCTAGCTGTACAAAGAAGAACTTTGTTGGTTAATTTTAACACTCCAGGAAACAGCTTGTAAATAGAAAAGATTCAGAGAACTGGGTTGATTTTAGCCATCAGGGTGCACTATGTGTACCTTTCCATGGAGAGACAAAGTCAGTTATAACCTGATCAACTGGGAGCAAGAGACATAAATCTGTTGCGAATTATGGGAAAGGAAAGAGGCCACCATTATTTCCCCTTCCATTTCTGTGATGTTACCATTTATTGTATGGTGAGAAATATTGTATACAAAAGGGCAATGAACCAGGAAACAGAAAACCCAAGTTCAAATCCCAACCAAGTGACTTTGGACAAGTCATTTCTCAGTCTCTTAGTCCATGACATGAGAAGTTCAAGGTGCTAAAATTGTATTACATGGCTTATCGCTTCATTTCTCTCAATCTTCTACCAACAGTCACATAAGTGAAGCGGGAGGGCTCTGGCAGCCACCAGAGCAATGAAGAGCAAGGACCACCCTCTATCTAGCATGGTCAACTCCCAAGAAGCATGGGTCTAGAATGTCTTCAGACAGCATTTACCCTGAATTTGCCAACCTCAATCACATGAGCACTCTCGAGAGTTAGCCTCAGTCCAAACCCCCTGTAAAAAGAAATGAGCAGAATGTTCTCAGGCTATCTATCCCTGGATGTTCCACAGGCAGTAAGCCCTCCAGAACATGCTGGATTAGAAGTGGGCCATATCCAAGACAATAGACAAAAAGCAAAAGTTCCCAGCTGGTATCCAAGAAAGTCTGGAAAAGACCATCAGGGGATGAGAAACCAGTCAACAGGGTCACAGGAGAGTTGAGAGCTGCTCTGGTGCTGCTGTGGTCGCTGTCACTCGTGACCCATCAGAGATTCAGACATACCGCTCCGTGTTGAGCCATCATGACTGTGGCAGGGTCTGCGACTGAATTACTCCTGGGAGGATGTGCCCTGATTGAGTAACCCCAGAGGAGGGCTATCAATGCAGTACTTTGAGAGAAAAAAATCAACGAACATTGTACTTCCTTAAGAATACCCAGGCCCTGGTACGGCCTCCCTCATCCTTGCCTCCTCTCCACTTCCTAATGGACTTGCTTTTCCTCACACCCTTCCTTTCATCTCTCCTCTCTAAGAGGATGAAATGCCCCCTCACTAACACCTCTGTATTCTTCCATCCTGAATAACCACACACCACCCCTTCCTAGGACCACAGAAAGATTGGCTCTTCCTCCTGGACATTCCTTCGATTGGTTTCCTTTAATGCTTTTTGGACTTTTTCTCCTCAAAAAAATTGTATCCACACTATGGCCTCAGCCACCACCAACCCCCAAATCAATATTAGAGTTCCCAAATTCAGGCTTAAGTTTCTGATTTCCAGTGTCCCTTTGTTCCCCCATTTTAGAACTAAAAGAAATGACCTGAGCTACAAGAAGGAGTCCAAAGTAGGATGTACCTCAGAAGGCCTTTCCTCCTTGGAAGGTAGTTTGGGGATATTTCTTGTTTTCCTATTCAAATCACTCCCCCTTCCCAACCAACCCACAGATACTAAAGCAGATAGAGGGATAAGAAGGTGTTGGCACCTAGATTTGAATCCCATCTCCACCCTTAGGCAACTTACCCAACCTCTTCAAGTCTTAGCTTCATCTTTTGTCTTGAGGGATTTGTAATAATATCCACATCAGTGAGTCATTATGAACATGAAATGAGATAATGCCTATAAAGTTCCATAGTGCCCAGCACTTAGAAAGAGCTCAATAATGTTAGCAATTATTGTATGGTTGTGGTTATTATGCAAAAATGGTGGTTCACATTCCAACTTGTGCTATCTCCATCAGGTAGAAAAAAAAGAATGTGTTTCAATGCTTTCTAAATCCCTTAACCCCTTCCTACCCCACAGCTACATATAATGCCAGGTCCCCAGGCAGAAGAGGCTCATGGAGGGGAAAGGCTCCATTTCTTTTGAGTTCTTCTAAACATAGGATTTTTCCTATTAACCAGAATGAGTTCATTCATGCTGTTTTAGTCAGCTTTTTCACTGCTGTGATTTATTAAAGACCTGACCAGAATAATTTTAGGGAAGAAAAGTTTATTTGGGGGCTCACAGTTTCAGAGGTCTCAGTCCATGGACAGCAGGCTCCATTCCTCAGGACTCAAGGTGAGGATGAACATCATGGTGAAGTGTGTGGCAGAGAGAAGCAGCTCACCTGATAATCAGAAGCAGAGAGAAAAAACTCCTCTCCAAGTACAAAATATATACCCCATAGCCCCGCCCTCAATGAACCACTTCCTCCAGCCACGCCCCCACCTGCCTCCAGTTACCACGCAGTTAATCCCATCAGGGATTAATTCACTGATTAGGTTAAGGCTATAACCCAATCATTTCTCCTCCAAACCTTCTTGCATTTTCTTCCACGTGAGCTTTTAGGGAACACCTCTTATCCAAACCATAACACAGGCCAAGTATCCTCCAACACAAGGTGAAGCTGGAAAGAAAGACATATGTCTGAATTCAAGTTGCAATGAACAAAAGAGATAAACATCAGGCAGAATCAGGGGAACAAAGTACCAAGTACGGGAAGCAAGTTTTTTGTGTAAGAGAATCCTTTTTCAAAATTTGCCTTGCACTCAAATCCCACATTTCCCACTTTAATTAAAATCCCACATTCTTTTTCCCAATCAAAAGGGGTGGGACAAAGAAAACTTGAGATCCCATAAGAGACAAATGATAGGAGAGACAAATTCTTGATCAATTAAAATAATGCCGTCACTTTCACCCTTTAACATTGGAGAAAAAAAAATTATAACAATCGCCCCACAGCTTCATTCTGCCCTCCTGACGCTGTGTTTGTTTGCATCCTGCCCTGCTGAGCACACGCCTTCCCTCCTGCAGAAGTTCCAGCTTTCATTTTTTTCTTTAGAAAGCAACACTTAATTCACTGGAGCCTGCTGATTATGAGGGTGCACAGGCCCAGATGAATCATAGAAGCAGGCAGATGACACAAATACAAATCCTCTGCATTGTGTCTCACGCCCACACTAACCTTCTCATATGGCCTCCCTTCCCAGCATCCCTTTCCTTGATGACCTCATCCACACCCCAAGCACAATCAGTGCATTCAGGCACTGAGACAGCTAACAATGCAAGGGAGAAGACAGGAGAGAGCCTCTGATTCCTAGATGCTAGGCGCAACACACAAGCAAAAGAGTTATAAACAGTAATGGACGAGGGCAAGTGAGGTGACTTGCCATCCCAACCCCCGGCAGAGCCCACGTACTCATTGCCTCAGCTGCCAGGCGTGCTGACTGCCAGCGGCTCAGCTGAGTCCTTTTCTAGGTTATGTCTGTGGACTAAGGGAGTACCCTTTCCCACGGTTCTCCTCCTTCCCAAAGACAGACAGTATCGCAGCCAATACCTACCTAGTCGATGTGGAGGGTTCAAAGCCTGATCTCCACCTAATTTCAGAGCAACTCTGAATGGCCATCTCAGGTCCAGCACTCTGAGCAGCACAGGTCAGGGCTATTATTTGGACCACACCACAGTTCTTCTTTTCCTTCTACCCAATCCCCCTCTCAGCACTCCCTGCAAAAATCTCCTGGGTGCAAATCTCCATCTGAGACTCAGTTTGCCATTGAACCTGTCCTATAACGGGAACTCAGAGAAGCAAACATTTCAAGGCACTTGGAGACTGATATTCCAGGAAGGAATATCAAGGAATATTCCAGGAAAGAATACCAAGGCTGGATGCATTCCTTAAGATCCATGGAAAGCCATGGGGTAGTCTGTGGTGTTGGAGAGACAGGAAAACTGGTTCCAGGGCGAGATGGATGCTTAAATTAAGCTCAGGGGGATGGAAAGAGCTGGGATTGAAGCCAAGATGCCCTGGGCCTGGTCCAGTGTCGCTGCTGTGTGCCCTTACAGTTTTTTTAGAGCAGTGCTTTTCAAATGATCAACGTTATGGGACCTTTTTCTTTTTCCATTCTTCAATATATCATGAACCGGTATTTTTATAAAGTACAATAAAATAAATTACAACTCCCACTCAAGTGTGGGCTGCACATGGTAACTTCCTTCAAAGATTGTAGTTTGGAAGGGGAAGATAACTTTAGAGTAGAGAAAACTGACAAACGCTGCCTCAGTCAGGTGATCAAGGTCAGTGACTACAGTGACAAGCCATGTCAATAGCATCTGGCTTTGATCTGATGTGATCCAAATGGCATTTCTGGTCTTCCTTCCCCAACCCCATAAACCCAGATTAATCATGAGAAAGATAAATCCCAATTGAAAAATACCCTACGGAACACCTGACCAAAAATCCTCAAATCTATCAAAGTTGTCAAAACCAAGAAAAGTCTGAGAAATTGTCACAATCAAGAGAAGCCTAGGTACAAGACAACTAAAGGTAATATAGTATCCTAGATAGGATTCTGGAAGAGAAAAAGGAGATTAAGTTAAAAACTAAGGATATATGAATAATGTATAAACTTAGTTAATAATACTCTATCAATTTGTTCACTGATTGTAACAAATGTACCATCCTATGAAATATATTAATCATAGTAGAAGTGTCCTGTCAGGAATGTGGGAACTCTCTGTACTATCTCCACATTTCTTTATTCTAATGCTCTCCCAACTGAGTTATTTTAGCTCCACTCCTCCATGTTTCTGTAAATCTAAAAACTTTTCTAAAAATAAAATTTATTTTGAAAAATAAAATAAATTACACATAAAAGAATTCTTAAAGGCATACAAAATATAAGCATAGACATGGTTTATTATTATTTTTTTATTTATCTTTTAATTTTTTACAGATTGCATTTTGATTCATTGTACACAAATGGGGTACATCATTTCGTTTCTATGGTTGTACACGATGTAGATTCATACCATTTGTGTAATTATAATGTACATGGGGTAATGATGTCTGTCTCATTCCACCATTTTTCATATCTCCCTCCCTCTCATTTCCTTCTACATAAAGTTCCCCCATTCTTCTCTCATTCCCCACCCCCATTATATATCATTCTCCACTTATCAGGGAAAACATTTGGCCTTTGGCTTTTTAGGCTTGGCTTATTTCACTTAACATGATATTCTCCAATTCCATCCATTTATTTGCAAATGCCATAATTTTATTCTTCTTTATGGCTGAATAATATTCCATTGTGTATATATACCAGAGTTTCTTTATCCATTCATCTGTTGAAGGGCATCCAGGTTGGTTCCACAATATAGCTATTGTGAGCTGAGCTGCTATAAACATTGATGTGGCTGTGTTACTGTAGTTTGCTGATTTTAAGTCCTTCAGGTATAAACTGAGCAGTTTAATATGAGTTGCCATAAATTTCTCTGTCAAATTGCTATAAAAGTTTCTAGGTACTTACTCTTGTTTTCAATACCTCTGGTGTCACCAAACAGTAGCAAGAGGCTCTCAGACAGACACCATCTGATGACTACATTCAAGGAGCTGTCAGTTTGACTCTAGGGCTCAGTTTCCTCATCAGTACATGGAATAAGAAGATTAGATCTCCTCTATTCCTTCAAAGATGGCCTGTGTCATGCCTTAATAAGAGTTTACCTTTTTCCAAAACCAGTAGGTGCTCAGAATGAAAAGTCCAGAACCAAGTCCTTCTCCTGACAATAACATAAGGTCCTCACTACCCAGCAGCTATTCTCTCCCCAAATCTTCTGTCTCTAGGCTTTTCCCTTTTTTTTCTTTTTTTCGTCTTTCTTCTCCCCTTCCTCCTCCTCCTTCCTCCTCCTCCTCCCCCTCCTCTCTCTTCCTCTTCCTTCTCCTCCTTCTTGTTTCTCTCTCTCTCTCTCTCTCTCTCTCTCTCTCTCTCTCTCTCTCTCTCTCTCTCTCCCTCTCTCTCTCCTCCTTCTTCACCTTCTTCTGTTTTTGTTCTCTCTTTCTTTTTCAGTGCAGAATTGGGAAAGGGAGAAACGAACCATAAAAATAATGCTGTGTCCAGGCTATTACAGATGGTCCTCCAGCCAGGGTGGTGAGTGTTCCTTTTCTCTCTTTCATTTGAACCCCCAGAAAGAGAAGCCTCTGTGCCAGGAGATTGATGGAGTCACGACCCAGCCGTGAGCCAGGAACCACAGGGTTGTCTGCAGGCCATGAAGTGTCAGAGCAGAGACAGGGCACACTGTGCAAGAAGACACAACACAGATGGGGAAGTTGGTAAAATGATTAGAAGGCAAGCCTTTCAATGAGTAAGAAAGAAAAAAATTAACCGTCAAAAACAGATGGTAGCAACCTGTCCCATCGAATACACTTTGAGACATGAGTGGTAGCTTTCAAAACAACCCGGGGAGACAATTATATGGCTGAGAGGGCTAGAGATGATTCAGTTACTTGTGGGTCTTGGAAAGCCTGGAGCTGATGCCTACAGCTGAAGCCCCAAGAAACAGGAAACACATGCAGCAAAAGCCAAAAGGGAGTTTAAAACAAGAACACATGCCACCACTCAGCCACACGAATGAGATAAAGGACAGTTAAAGATTGGAATTTGGGGGGATTTAAATATTAGAATATTGATTTATGTGTCACCCATATTATCTCTTATTAATTAAATATTATTTCTATTAACTAAACTGCTATTTCAATAATTCTGTGAGCCACCTTGGTCTACATATTTGACCTCCATTGCAGAAATTTCCAGAGATGTGTCAGTGTAGACAGCAGGCCGTGCCCTGCTCTGAGTTACTCCATGATGTATGGAACAGTTTTCAGATTGTTTCTCTCCCTGAGTTACTTTACTTTATGAAAGAATAGTTTGCCATGAGTTACTCCATTTTGAGTATAAGTGCCAAGGTAGACTGACTCTATACCTCGTTTGTACCAGTAAATAACCACCATCTGCCCAGCACAACCATAGGCACAAAATGAAAAATAAATCATGCTAATAAAAATGACCACCTGTGAACTTATCAACTTAATCAGAAAGCCCATGGATGCATGGGTGTATCCACCCCCAATAAGAAAAACCAGAATACCAAATGAAAAGAACCCCATCACCTGAGGCCCATAAAAGTAGGAGCAACCCAAGACTTTTTTATATAGTTGGACACAGCAACTTCCTGACCCCATCACCTGGTCACTGATCATGAGCATTGCCCAGGAAAATCACCACAGTGACAAACATTTGTTTCTGTCCCTGGGTTCAGCAATGTGAGGTTTCTCCTGCTCCTGACAGCCACACAAAGGCCACTCCAAGCTGACACTCTAAAACTACAACCCATCTGGACCCTGGCCTAGAATAAGTTCCATGCTTTGACAGCTCTGAGCCATGAACAAGTTCTTAGACTGGTTCTTAATCTTATCTGACCACCTATGTCTCTGCATTCCTATCTGCCTTTACTTTCTGTTCAGCCTCCTGAATCCCTCTGGCCACTAACCCTTTCTTAGCTTTTCTGTTTTGTATGTGTATAAACACACACACACACACACACACACACACACACATGCATATACACATGTTATATATACATATATTTCATATATAAAATATGTATACATATACACACCTATGTATGTGTGTATATATGTATGTGGATTTATGTATATGTGTGTAATATATACATGTATATATATATATATAGTTGTATAAAGTATGATGTTTGACATGAGTGCTATCTATAGATATTAGTAGTTAAGAATAGAATAAAAGAACTTGTGATGGTTCAGCTTATAACTACTAAGTGACCCAAAAAGTATTCAGTGAATTGCAACAGCTAAAAATGGTATCACTTGTGAATTTATTGTTATTCAATAAGTTCTGACTATGGAAAGACACAAATATGTTTGGTCTGTGTTAATGGCATAGCTCGCTCACCACCGTCAGCAAAGGTAATATTCCACAAGAGTAAAGTATTAGTCATGGTCTGCTAATTGCTATAATAAACAATCTCAAGCTCTAAATTTCAGTAAATTTAACACATCAAATGTGTTTTGATGCTGGTCAGCAATAGGGGCTCTGCTCCAGGTCCTTCAGGAACCAGGTTCCTTCCATGTTGTGACTCCTCCAACTTTAACAGAAACCAGAGGGCGAGTCTGGGGGAGTAGAGAATAGAGAAAGCCCACCTGCTCTTACCTGCTTTGGCCCAGAAATAACATTCTGTTTTAGTTACATCTCCCACTGGCAAGAACTAGTCACATGACCTCACTAGCTACCAGAGCGCTAGGAAATAGTTTGACTAAGTGCCCAGGAAGAAGCACTAGGTTGGGTGAGCACCGAGACTGCCAGAAGTAATTATAAGAGGAACTCACAGAGAGCTGCCCATGCATGTTGGTCTTCAATGGCTTCACACATCTTGGAGAAGGAAATACTCAGAAAACACAGGCACTGTCTAGACAGCTTTCTTATTAGCACTTGAGTCAGTGCCCCACCCATTAGCATGTATTCATAAGATTAAAAATGTGGGTTCTGGAGTTGGCTGCCTTCCTTCAAATCTGAGTTCTGCTACTTGCCTCCTGTTTCTCATTTCATAGGGTTATAATGTTTAAATGAGATAATTCTTATAAAACTTTCAACAGTGTCCAGCACATAGTAACTTCTTAACATTTGTTAATACTTCCTACATGCCAGGGGGTACCTTAAGAGCTTTACATTAATAAATAAGCAACACTCACTGAGATAGGAACTGTCTTCCTGTGCATGTATGGACATTTCACAATGAATGCCACTATTATGTATAATCACAATGCACCAGTAAAAAAAAAAAAAATTAAAGAAAAACAAATCTTGAGGGTTATTCAGTGCAAAGTCATACAACTAGCAAGTGTAAGACAAGAAAAATTGGTACCCAAGATGTTCTGGCTTCAGAGTTCAATCTCTCTACACTGTGATCACTCAACTCTCAATAAACATTTCCTTTTGTTATTGGTATTTAGTGCCCTATTGAGATAAAATTGGCATATAATAATCTGGACTTGCTTAAATTTCACAATCCGCTAAGTTCTCTCTCAGATGCACACGTAGCTGTGAAACTGTTGCCACAATCAGGATTGTGAACATTCCCATCATCCCTAAGAAGTCCTCCAGTCCCTTGGGAATTCTTTGCTCCCACCATTCCCACTCTCATCCATCCCATGACGCCGTCCAGCGGAGTCAATTTGGCGAGGGAGACAAGCGAATAGCGAAGCTTCTGAATTCAGAACGGTTTATTTAGATTCAGGAAACCCGGGAACCCTGGCACTCAAGGAGAGTCGGTTTATATCCCCTCCAGGGGGCGAAGGGTAGGGCTGACGCCAATTGTGCGAAGATTAGGAGCGGAGCTAGATGTCCCAGCAGGCACAATTAGGAGCACTTGGGAACCCCTACACACGCATTGTGTGCGTGGACTTAATTGAATACGGCCAATGACAAATCACCTGGGTGTGCTTATGTTAATCAACCTCCTCACTGCCAATGTGACCAAAACAACTTCTGACTAACTGCCAGGTGCCATCTTGGCGTAGTCCGTATGGCATAGCCCCCATGGCATAGCCCCCAACAATCCCAGGCAACTACTCATCAGTTTTCTGTCACAATGGATTATTCTGAATTCTCTAGATTTATATACAAATAGAATCATAGTGTACTTGTAATGAATTTTACTTACGTTGGTGCATGTATCAATAATCCATTCCTGTTCATTGCCAAGTATTCCATTGTATGGATAGGCCACAATTGGTTTATCCATTCGTCTACTGATGGACATTTGGCTTGTTTCTAGTTTTATTAGTATTATAATAAAGCTTCTTTGAATAATCGTGTTCATGTTTTTGTATAGACATATATGTTGATTTCTCTTCAAAAAACCTAAGAGTAAAATGTCTGGGTTGTATGGTGGCTATGACTTTAGCTCCTTAACAAATGATCACACTGTTTTCTGAAGTGATTGGGCCATTTTCCATATCCATGATCAGTGTGTTTGTTTCTCCACATCTTTGACTTACCACAATCAGTCTTTATCCTAACAGATGTGCAGTGGTATCTCACTGTGGTTTAAAATCGCCCCTAAAGAATTACTATATTGAAAATTTTAATGTACTTATTTGCCATCTATATTTCTTCTTTGATGGTGTCTTTAAATTTTTTGTCCATTTTTAAAATTTGGTTGTTTTCTTATTACTGAGTTATGGTAGTCCTTTATTTCTTACACAATCTTGTTAGATAATTGATTTTAAACTATTTCCTTCCAAAATATAGCTAAACTTCATTCTGCTAACAATGTTTTGCAAAAAATAAAAGCTACTGATTTTTGGTGAAATTTAATTTTTATTTTTTCTTTTACGAATCATGTTTTTGGTATGAAATTTATGAAAACTTTTGCCTAATACAATGTCATAATTTTCTCTTAGGTTTCTTTTTAGAAATTTTATATTTTTGAATTTTACTTGCAAAATTTTTATTGGATTTGTACACATTGTCAGGTTTGACTCAAAGGGTTTTGTTTTGTTTTGTTTTTGCATATGGATGTCCAACTGTTCCAGCACCAACTGCTAAAAAGACCATCTTTTCTCCACTGACTTACTTTTAAACTTTTATCAAACATCAATTGATGGTATAGGTGTGGATGTAGTTTTCCATTCTATGTATATATTTATCTATTTTGACACCATTACCACACTATCTTGTTTACTGTTAATTTTATGGTAAGTCTTGAAATTAGATATGATTCCTCCATCTTGGTTTTTCTTAAGTTGTACTTTGTACACTTCTATATAAAGTTTAAAATCAGTTTCTCAATATCTAAAAATAAAAACCTATTGGGATTTTGATTGGGAATGCTTTAAAATATTGATTTAGAGAGAATTAATGTCTTAACAATATAAATTCTTCCAGTCCAAGAATTCAGCATGTCTCTCCATTTATTTAGTTCTCTTAGCAACATTTAGTGGCTTGTAGAATACAGATATTGCTACTATTTTAATAACTCCTATCATACCCACATTATTTCTCTATCCAGATTGTCTGAATCACATTTTCTCTCCTACATCTTCACTTAGCTTCCATTTTCTCATCTTTGACAAGGAGATAAAAGCAACTACTTTGCACAGTTGGGCAGAACTGCACATGATATCACCTAACATGTGTGCCTACTGCACAATCCTACCGATTACAGGGCCAATCATCTTATTTACTGCAAGAATGAAGGTGAAAACAGAGGAGTTAAGGATGAGGCAACAAAGTATGCATTCAAAGCAAAAGACGTCTAACCTATAAGACAGAGACTAAGAAAAGGACCAATGACAACAGCAGCAGAAATTAACCCCAAGGCTCAGATAACCAAATGAGAAGCTGTTGTGGTGGCAGCATGGATACTCATGGCTAGATAGAGAACGTGCAGCAAGAATCTGTTTTGTGCACATACATTTAGAAACGAACAGGTGATGTGCTCATTAGGAAGGTGACTACCAAAGAAAAAGTCAGTCAGGAAAGGAGCTTGGGTATGAACATCCTCTGCATATCTGTAACTTTGTCCACACCCAGATAAGAACTTAATAAAGCTGACCTGGCATGCTTCTAAAAAAAAAAAAAAATTGGGGGAAGGGGTACTGGGGAGTGAATCCAGAGGCACTCAACCACTGAGCCGAGATAGGGTCTCACTAAGTTGCTTAGGGCCTCTCTTGCTGAGGCTGGCTTTGAACGCTAGATCCTCCTGCCTCAGCCTCCCGAGCCACTGGGATTACAAGCATGTGCCACCATGCCTGGTTAACATATCTTTACCTCTAGTCATTTGGTCCACCCAGAGTAAGAAAATACCCAGTGTAAAGTTCAGTGCATAGTAACCCACGATAAATTCTTGGTTGAGCAATCTTTTTCTAAGTGTATCAGAGTCCTAAAGGCTTTTTATTGACTGGTAGATGTGTACAGAACATGTTGATTAATCAAAGTCATCAGTATTTGTTATCATGAACAACAAACCAGAAATCTTAGAGGTTCAGCATGTATAACTATAGAAAGCAGCACTGCTAATTCACAGCCACACTGTCTGGAACACCTGGCCTCCCCAGTTGCCATGTCAAGGAAAGAGAGGCTCAGAGGAAACAACCTGGCTCTTAACTGCCTGAGTCAGAAGGTCTACCATAGCCCTGGGACCAGAAATAATCTCGAGGGAGACTGGGGGATACAGGGAAGCAGCGGCATTGCAAGCATCTATTACTTTACTGCAGACAAACCTAATTCCACTCCCTTTCTCCCTCCCTGAAGTGGAAGGGCACAAACTGTTTAAGCAAATGGTCTGCCATGAGAAGTGTGTGTGTGTGTGTGTGTGTGTGTGTGTGTGTACGCATGTGCGAGTGACAGAGGGGAAATCAGGCCACAGTGATGAAGGAGATAGCTCAGTGTTCATGGAAGGAATTTTGGAGAAGCATTGTCAAAATGACAGTATTTCTGTACCCAAATATTCACAACCAAAAAGCTCTGAATATGTTCCAGTGTACTAAACATATAACCAAGGTGTGGGAACAGGAGCGACCCCAATTTCTATCACCTCCAGTGATCCACTGAGAGATGTGGTCCTTCCTGACCCCAGTTCTGAACTCTTTAGAGTTAGAGGCTTGGCCCTAAAGGGGTCCATTCTAGGCAGAGTTCTCAGCAAGAATTGCAGTGAACTATGCTATTACTGTTGACATGGAGCAGCAGAACTCTCGTGCCCAGAAAAAACAGGCAAAAGCCATCACATCTTCTGATGTGTCTGTGGGATCTGTGGTTAGATTGTGTTTTTCATTCCTGATACTGTTAAGTTGTGTTCTTCCCCGCCCCCGCCTTAACCAGTCTAGTGACAGATCTATCAATCTTCTTGCTCTTTTCAAAAATCAACTTTATATCTCTCTATGTGTTTATATTTAAAATTATATTTAAGGGTATCTCTTAAAACCAGCAGTCTCTCTCACGTTGTGTCCTATTTTGTTGATTTCTTTTTTATCTTAATTAGTTCCATCCTTTGACTGAATTGGGACTTAAATTGCTCTAATATTTTTAGTTATCTAAGGTAGCACTTTAGGTCATTGATTTAGACTTTACCATTTTTCTAATACAAGTACTTAAAGATAAAAATTTACCTTAGGTACTATTAGTATAATTATTTAAAATTTATGTCTGCCAATCCTAATATCTGAGCCATCTCTGGATTTGATCCACATTGATTATATTTCTCTTAAGCATTAAATAAGAGTCTTAAATCTTGCTCTTTGTATCTCAAATAATTCTAGATGATATTCTCAATATGGGGGATGTTCTGTTTTATTGTGAAGACTCTATTATACTCTATTATACTTCCAAAAACTCTGATATTTTTGTTTTGGTATTATAAACTCTGTTTTTGGGGTAATAGCTCAGGTCTCGGTTCAGGTCATTTAGTGAGTAGCTTATGGTCTGACTGCCATATGCATACATGGTTCAGGGAACAGCTAGAAACTTGGGCACTTGATACACGGAATTTGGGACTCCCTCCTTTTAGAATTTTCCCCTCATTTTTCTCTGGCTATGGTTGCTCTGCACTCTTTCCTCCAGTTCTTCAGGCCTGAAAGACTGCTAGTATTGTCTATAACCTGCTCTTAAGCCAAAAACCATAAATTAAGAAAACACATTTTATCTTGTCCTTTCATCTATGTGTCTTCCATAACTTGCTTGCCTTGATTCACTTCCTGAGATCTTCAGGTAAGTTGCTCCTTGCATTCTTCATCTGTGGTCAGACTGGTAGCAACTTGGCCATCCCAGGAGCAAAAATAGTTAAGTGTATTTTTAAAATAACTATTAGGCATAAAACATTTAAGTGCGTGAATTAATTTCCTATATTAATATTTTTCACAAGAAGAAGATTTAGAGGAGCAAGAGAATACAAGAGAACTTGGAAGAAGAGGGTAAAAGTTTCAGATCCAAAAGTGGAGAAAATACAGAAGGGAAGCAGAGTCACCAAAGACAACCTATTTTTGCATGAGGTTGTCTCTGGACTGAATCTGACCAAAGTAAAGAAGGCCACTGGTTAACAAATAGGAGAGCTTTGTGACCAGGCTCAATACCTTCTGTTGGCCCGCAGGCCCACTCCCCACTTTCTCCACCTACCCTCTGCCCTGGCAAAGGCTGTTCTGTAAGCACCACATCAAGAGCTCCCAGGGCCTCAGGCTTCCCTGAGGATTCAACCAGAAGGGAGTACCTGCAGGAGATGAAAAGGAGGCAGGAAATTGAGATCACGATTCCTCCTCCTCCCCAAGATCTTTCCCTGGTAGGTTTCTGTGGGTTGATGGAATCTCTCCACCAAGGTCACAGTGCCTCTGCAAAAACTCTCTAGATTCTGGCAAACGCTCTCCCTCGTCCCCCTTCTGGCCTAGCGTTGGTAATGACTCCCTATTGGGGTACTGCAACATCCCTAGTCGCTTTTCCTAAATCCTGCACACACCTTTGTAAACAGTCCCTTTATTAAACTCTTTCCAGCATGAGTGCACCATCTGTTTCCTGCCAGGATCCTGATGAATTGAGCACTCAGAAAAATAACTTTAACAGGTCCTTAGAAACAGCGGATGGTAAAGCACCAGCCACCATCAAGCACGGGAGGAGAACTCAAATACCTCCAAAAATAATACTTTGCAAATTTCATTCCCATGTGTTGTCTAATGTAATACTAACAGCACTCTGATTGAGTATGTATTGATATCCTTTACATTATAGAGATGTCAAAACTGAGACTCTAAGACAGAGAGGGGTCACTGGAATCCCATGATCTTCTTTGGGTTATAAATCCCATGACCCTCCCACTACACCCTGCCTTGCCCTGTTGGGGCTAAATGCAGAAATGCAGAGCTCTCCAACTTCTGGTGCAGCCAGAACATTTTTTAAGTCCTTGAAGCCCAGGGAAGGAAATGACCATTCCAACTTTACTCTCTGTTAAAAATCCAAATGCTAGGGAAATACTGGGCCAGTTCAGAGACTTGAGTTTATTGTTCTGGGACCCCTCTTACCTTTATTTAAAAGAAACTATTTCAAAGAAACTACGAATAGGAGTTAAAGTATGTACAACTCATTTAAATATATCTTTAATATCACCACGTGATTCCCCAGGAGCTCCCAAGTTTCACTTTGTGTGCAGCTTTCCTAGTCTCCTGATACAGAACGAAGAAGGCAGAATAGGTGGAGACCTCCAGTTCTGGAGACAGGCTTTGTTTCACAACACTTGTTAGTAGCAATGTCCTAGGCAGACTGTATAGATTTCTGATCCTCCATTTCCTCTTCTATATGATGGGAACAATAGTACCTGTATCACAATGTTAAATAAATTAAGTAAGCTAATGCATTTTAAGTACTTACCACAGGGCCTTGACTCTCCAAAATCACTAAATAAAATGTACCCAGTATTAATACCCTTCCCAGATTCAAATTCACAGCAAAGATTCATCTTGCTATAAAATGGCATGTAAATATTAAAATTTTTCAAAAACCCTTCTAAGTACATATTACAGCTCCCCAATTCACAATTTGGAAAGAAAAAGTAAGCCCTCAGTGTACCCACATTGCTCCCATTTCCATTTTAATTAGAGAGAGAGAGAGAGAGAGAGAGAGAGAGAGAGAGAGAGACAGAAAGACTCCAAAAGTTGTTGGCCTAAATAAACCTTGTTACTTCCTAAAGTACCCTTTGTACCACTATGTATAAAATATAAAAGAAAGCTAAATGCTCATTTTAATTTATAGTTTCTTACCTATTCTTTTCCATTTCCTGTTTTAAAGTTGTACACACCCCTTAAATTGAAGTAAAAATTATTACTGTCATTGAATGCCTAATCTGGAGGACACTCAATCCCCCAGTGAACTACTAAGGAGTATGTTTTAAAATTAGGACTGGAATGACTTGGGAGGCTGAAGTAGGGGGATCACAAGTTCAATGCCAGACTCCAAATAAAACATATATATATATATATATATATATATATATATACATATATATATATATATATATGTGTGTGTGTGTGTGTATATATGTATGTATATATGTATATATGTGTATATATTTTTGTTGTTGTTGTTGCTGTTTTGTTTTATTTTTTAAAGAGTTGGTAATGTGGCTCAGTGGTTAGGGGATTTATTCCCCCTTAGCTCAATTCCCAATACCAATAAATAAATAAATAAATAAATAAATAAACAAGGGCTGTGCTGTTTGCTCTGCACATGGTTGTGGTCTTCCCACTCAGTGTGAGCTCTTTCTGCAGATGAAATTGCTCTAATATGCATTTTTGGATCCGGATTTTGACCATGGAAGGCATTCTAAAAATATTTATGGATTGATAGATTTATCAGAAAAGGGAATGTTTCTATAGTATTTGGTCATCTTCTACAGGGAGACCAGAGATTTCCCCCCTTCAAAGTCTTTTTAACATTTGAACTATTTCATCCCCAAATTCCATTAATTCTTTGGGAGAACCTCCAGTCTATCCTTATATGCCACAAAAGTGGCCTTCCAGGTCATCCTGCGGCGCTGGATCCAAGGCCAGTCCTTCCTCTCCCAGGAATTAGAACCCAGTTCAAATCCCTTACACACTCCCATAGAAATAACCATGAAATCAATGCTATAATAAAATATTTCATTATTTTTGTTTGTTAGTTGCCTTCTTCATAACCTCTGTTCTGAAAAGTTAGAAGAAGTAAGTTGCAGTGGTTAAGATTTTGTGCAAATGGTCTCCCAGATGGACAGCAAGACCCTGAAACTATACACTTGTGACAAATTTTATCAGTCGTAAACAGGCATAATCTAAACCACAATGACTTTCAGCACCCCAAGACTTGAATCAAGTAAGCTTAGGTGTCTCTGGGGAAGAACTACTGAATTTCACTTCAAAATGTTACAAGAACTTCAGTGACTCTGAAGACAGATATTTAATCTTTCCTTAATAGTACCACAGGCTTGTAAGACACAGAAGTCTTGGTGCTACCAGTATAAAGATTACTAAACTGTTGGATGAACTGTCTACAGAGAGAACCAAATTTCAGATTTCAATCACCCAAAAGAGCACATCACTGTGGCCACTGTTATCTCAGGTAGACCCACCACCGGGCTGGGTCTCATTAACAGAAAGGAAGCCATTGAGTGGTGCTTCTCAGGCCTGTGAGCTGCAAGTTTGGAATCCAGGAAGTCTGCAGATATGCAGAGCAGCTGGAAAGCAGGCTACCTGCGCCTGGTAGGGAGCAGACAGCACCATCAGGCACACTGCCCCACCCACCACAAGCTAAATATCAGCAGTTGCAATACACAGGGTGGCTTTGGCTCCCATTGCAACCAGGCCTCCAACTGTCTCCATCGCTGGACACACACCCCTGGCCCTGACCACTGGGAGGTGTCACAGGGAGAGGCTGTGGGGGCTCCTGCTGTCTACATATGGGAGGCTCTTTCAAGGGCTGCTTCCTCGGCCTTGTAAAACACCACCGGAAATTGGAAAAATCAAAACTTTGCAAGCAATGATAAGAGGACTGAGAAGAAGCAGATTTCCTGAGGCTTGAAAGGAAAGGTCATTGGAAGATATTTTTCTCACTGGCCCGCCTGTGTTTTCTTAGGCCCAGTAAACCCAAGGCTGGTCTCTCCCTATCTGAGACTCTCCAGAAAACTGAGGGCAGGCAGCTGCCCAGGGGACCAGTGAGCTTGCTGCCTAAGATGTATGGCCATGAGTCCAAGAAAAGGATACGAAACCCTCAGAAGAAGGTGTGTAATATTTTTGTTGAATCAAATCGTGGTTTTGTAAGGGGAAAAAAGACACACATAAAAGTCCATTTAATGTTTGGCAAAAGGATAAGGGGGAAAAAAGGGCTTTCTGTGTTCAGTGCAAACTCACTTCAAGGGAGCTGTAGATCAAATTACCAGCCTGTGACATGTGGAGATTGGCCGAGGAGCGGGTTAACAGTAACTCAAATTCCAATGCTTCTGGACTATTCCCGAACCCATAAACTACACAGAAAATGATCCTGTTTGCTGAATTTTCAGTTGCAACAGCTGCTATAACAACTCAGAGAATTTTAATATGTATATACAGGCCTGGTGAGTAACCACTTCAAATACCCGGTGATGGGGTCTTCTCCTTCCTGTCAGTCCTTTTAGCTGGAGGTAACAGAGCTGCCTTGAGGGACCCAGAAAAGTGACTGAGCATGGGTGCACATTCAAGGGGGTCACACAAGGAGCAGAATTAGCACTGGAATTCCAAGTGGAGGATTCACAGGAGGGAAATATATATATATATCTGGCATATAAACATACATACAATAAACATACTGGTGCCTTACTTTTATAATGTAAAAAAGTGAATGTTTTTTAAAAATATGAATAAACCTCAAATATCATCATGATGAAGATGCTATATGAAAAATAAGGTTCTCCAATGAGTTTGGAATTTACCAAATGAATGTGCAATTTACTAGGAAGTGAATATACAAGTGGGATTATGGATTCGGCAGACGAGGTTTGGTTGGTGCATGGATTTGTGGACCTCTTGTAATAATAAATCAAGGGAAGCGGGATGAAGCCCAAGTTGTGGTGTCCTGGAGTCAGGATTGGAAGGACATGTTCTGTTGGGTGGAACAGGGCTTTACAGTGTTTGAATATGAATGCCCCTAAGAGAACACACCCTTGTGTTGTCACAGCAACCACCACACCCCTTTATCATACACCCCTGATTCACACATCCACAGGCCTAATCCATAAGGCAGTTGAGTTTCCAAAATCTGCTGTCCCACCTTATCCCTTCCCATTCTGACCAGGAAGTCAAAAATCAAAATAATGTGGGTGAGTGCAAATGTAGACAACCATGATGAAAATCAGTGACACAAATTAATGGGATTGCACAATCTGAAGTAGCATTCCGGTGGTCTATTCGTTTTCCAGGGCTGCTGCAAGCAACTGCCACAGATTGGGTGTTTCAAACAACAGAAATGTATTTTCTTACAGTCATGGAGACTGGTATTCCAAGATCAAGGTGTTGGCAGGGTTGGTTTCTCCTGAGGCCTCTCTCCTTGCCTTGCAGACAGCTCTCCTCACATGTCCTCCCTGTGTCCTCACATGGACCTTCCCTTGTGTATCCATGTCCTAATCTTTGTATAAATACACCAGTCATATCAGATCAGGGCTCACCCATGTGACCATATTACCTTAGTTACCTCTTCGAAGTCTTTATCTTCAAATAGAGTCCCAGGATGTCAACACATGAATTTGAGGGGACACAACTCAGTCCATCACAGTGCCATCAGGTTCCTATTCTTTTGGAGTTTGCATTTCACATAGAATACCTGTGTTGATTTTGGAAATTCCCTCAGTTTTCCAGTCATTTGCATTGCTCTTTGTAATTCTGTAATTGTTGTTTTCATGTTTATTTCCTGGAGATCATTTTCACAATCCTTTCAATGGAAAGATGAGGAGAAGGCAAATCTTTCCATGTTAGGCTATTTAGTAACTTCTGAGAAAGATGTTAACCTGTGGTTTTCCTAGTTATATATGAGCTTTTTGAGAACCAATATTGAAGGGGTGGGTGAAGTGAGAAGGAGGCTTGTCAGATGACCAGAGAGAGTACCTGACCTGGGACCCTCCAGGTCAATAGATGTACTCTGTCCCTTCCCATCAACCACCCTCCAGACCAAAGTCATGACCTGACTTCATAAAAAGGCCTGAGCAAAATGTAAAATAAGATCATAGCAATGAATCATGTCACATTAAAAATATAGCAAAGATACTAACATAAATAAAAACATCCAAGTTACCAACAAAAGGTTAAAAACAACCAGGGGGAGGGAGGAGGGAGAGAAAAGGGGAAAGATTGGGGCATAATATTGACCAAATTTCATCATTATATCATGTGCATGTGCCAATATGTAACAACGAATCCCACCATTATGTACTACAATAATGCACCAATAAAAATATGAAAAAAGGTTAAAAACAGATAAAGGAAAATCTTTATAATGAAATTTTTTATACCTACAGAAAAGGTGAAGAATAATAAAGCCAATACCTATATTTTTTCTGTAGGTTCAATAGCAGTTGATATCTTGCCATATTTACTTTTTTTATCTTCCTTTTACATGGTCTGAGGATAAGAATAATCTCCTATAAAACCTTTATGTCATTATGACACTTAAGAAGATGTACAGTTATTCCAACAGTATGTAAATTTTCACAACTGTCTTAAAAATAACTTTGCTAGTTGTGATTTGTTTTGTTGTAGAATCAGCCTCTAATCATGGTTCAAAGTTACTTGTGGTTAATTACCTGTGATCTCTTTTAATTTAGGAAATCCATACCCTTATCTTTTTATTTTCCTCCATACTTCTGACTCTTTCCTGGATTTATCTGAATGTGTCCTTGGGCTATTGTTCAACTTTTCTTTATCTCCTGTATAGAAGGAAGAATTTTTTTAAAGATTAAAAAATATTTTAAAAAATTAAACCTGTAGCATTATAAAAGAAAATAACTATGATGTGTTATTAAGCTAGTAAAATACAAAAATTTTTTTAAAAAGAACTGAAAGTCAGTATCTGTGGGGAATTGGTTTCAGGAACACTCCTACCCCAGCATACTGAAATCTGCAGATGCTTGTATATAGATACTCAGTTCCTTGTATAAAATAGTATACTATGTGCATTAATCTACACACATCTTCCTGTATCTTCCTGTATTCTCTAAATCATTTCTAGATTATTTTCAATATTCCATACAATGCAAGTGCTACATAAATAGTTGATAGACTACATCTTTTAAAGAGTAATAACAAAAAACCCTACTTGTTCAGTACAACTTTTTCCAGAATTAAAATCCAAAGTAATAAAAAGAATGGTTTGAATACACATATATTTATAAAAGGGGACTCATCGTTGGTCTATATGTTTTGACCCATATGAGTGCTCAGAATAGTACCTGATACACAGTGACAGCCACATAACTTTTCCACTATACTCATCGTCATCATCATCATCATCACGACATAAAATGGATATTGAGTAAAAATAAATATTAAAACAGGAAACCTAAAAGATTCATGAGGGAGGGGAAAAAAGGAGAAGATAATACTATACTGAACAAGAATTTGAAAAAAATTAAGAGAAACTCAAATCATTATTAACCAAAATATTCTTATTGCCAAACAACACTAAAAAATGTTTTGATTATATAAAAAGTTAAGATGTGATAGGGAGGGCTGGGTTGTGGCTCAGTGGTAGGGTGCTTGCCTAGCATGTGTGAGGTGGGTTCAATTCTCAGCGCTGCATATAAATAAATAAATAATTAATTAAATAAATAGAAGTCCATCAACAACTGAAAATATATATATATATATATATAATTTTTTTTACAAATAAAAAGATGTGCTAGGGAGAAAAAAAAAAGCCACAGAAAGTGAAAGATGGGTCCTCTCAAGGGTCACCTAGCAAAGAACCTGGGCAGCTCCTTCATGAGGAGGGCAGCATCCTTTATGACCCAAAACAGAGATGTTCCCACATTTGCTGCACACAGGGGAGTCTCCTGTGCAAACCCTGGCTCTCCTAGAGTGAGGGGTCCTAGAGGCAAGTCCAGTCTCCCTGAGCAAGTGGCCATGTGCCCACACCTACCCAGCAGGCCATTTGTGTCAGGACACTTTCGTTTTATTCTCATCTGCAAGATACAGAGTCAAACAAAACTATTTCTAAGATATTTTTCGATTGCAGAAGTCTATAAATGTTCTCAGGTTCAGGTTTTATTATTCATCCATTTATTTATTCATTTACTCATTTCTGCAGTTGAATTTCCCAGTGTTTTGGTTATGTCTCGCTCAGTCAGACTTGGCTTAAGAGATGGAGACACAGACCTGAAATGGTAGGACTTCATACACCCTGTTTACATTCTGAGGACTGTTTTCCTCTTTTCATCCTCATCCACATATGGTTATAAAAGCAAACCATGAAAAACACCTCCAAGATTCCCATTTTCAAATAAAGACCAAATAAAAATCCCTGAGCCAGTAAAACACCTTTATGAACCTATTCATAATTCACAATGTTGTCACCCAGGAGAGGGAGATGGGACAAGTGCCTTGGCAAAGCCCACAAGGCAGATGCTGACAAATGGGTAACTATCTGGGAATTTGCAAATGTGTAGATACACCACTGCTACGGAATGACATCGGCTGTTTAGAGCAAAGGACACATAGCCATGTGAACATTTTGGAAATGACGGAGGACAAATCATTCATGAAGGTCTGCCACACAGGCACAAACCCTGCACCCCTGCCCCATAGTTGCTGACATGCAAGGCCCAGGGCAAGTGCCAGCCCTTAGAAGAGAAGAAAGACATGCTCTTGCACTTCTGCATCCTAGGGGCTGCACCAAAACCAAATGGGTATTCTTTTAGAGGAAATGGAATTGGCAGGTCTAAGACAAATCACCTTTTTTTGAGGTTCTTCCCATGTATGTCATACATAGCAAAAGAAAAATCTCCACGTAGAAATTCTGGAATTGCTTCCAAATATTCAAGTATGGCAGTTATTCCCTTCTCTCCTACACCTGGTCATCTTTCTCCAGCAACACCCACCTACCCCTTTTAACCTTCACCCGTCTCCTTTCCCATTGCTAACCTGTTAAAAAAAAGCATCACAGAGCACACACTTAGGGGAACAATCCACAGACCCACAATCCACTTGTTAAAAACAACAATTTTGAATAAATGTGCCCCAGCTTCAAGTTTCTCCAGATGCTTTTGTCCAGACATTATGGTGACCTAATCACGGAACTTTCTGGAGAAAGAAAATGATCTAGCTGGCACATCAATGACTGATAGCTGTCACTGGCAGCAACAGAGACACACATTGAAAAGAAGGAGGGCCTCGCAAAAGCAGTGAGAAGCACAGGTTGGAAAAGCCCAAGTCAGCTCTGCCAGCTACAAAGGCTCCTCAGCCCTCTACCAGCCAGAGTGTCTGGTCAGAGCTCCATTCAGACCCCAACTGCTCTGTGGAACTTTCCTGATTCTCCATTTCTCTAGCTGAGAAGGAAGAGATCCAGGGACGCTCCCAGTTCCCAAACGCTAGGATCTACATAGAACCTGAGTTCTTGTTCTTTTGATAACCTACACTACACAGTTTTATTTTCCATACTAGTTCTCTTGAACTTAAAGGTTAAGCAGAGCAGTAGTAATCCATCGACTAGCATTATTTAACAGGATGCCCCAGCTAGAGAGAGATTTTGTAAATCATTTCTGTTCAACACAAAAAAATTTCTCATTGGTGCTATTTTTTATCAGTGCTGTTCAATGTTTATTAACCTAATCATTAATAAATGAACCTATTTTCCACTCACCCAAGAAAAACACCTGATTTTATGACTTAAGTAAAAGGGTTGGATTCTTGGAAAACATTTCTAGAGGAAAAGCCATGTGCTTTCTAAGTCAATAAGAAAAGTTCACCAATCACAATTTAAGTTGCGATTTCCCTAAAATATAAACAAAAAGAATAGCAAGTGCTTTAGGCAGAAAACTTCTTGTTTTAAACAAAAACCAACTGCACCTACATTTGCAAAAGATATTTACCCATATTTTTACTTATTTTGTTGTTGTTGTTCTCTTTGCTCAACTTTTCTTCTGTCCCTCAAATGTTCCTTCTGGGATCCCTCCCCTTCCTCCTAAAGTGTACTCTCAGGAAGTTCCTTTCCTAAGACACTTAAGGAAACAAGGGCTCTCAGCTTTTGTGTGTTTCAAATTGTCTTTGTTTACTTTGACTAAGATAGTTTCCCTGGCTATAGAAACCTCTGACTGATGGTTTCTGCTGTTCTGTATTTATCTTCTAAGGGAGTAATTTAAATCAGGAATAGATGGTCCATTTATTGAGCTAAACACCTTCGTGGCTATTGAAGGACAAGAAAGGGGAGACCTCCTAGGCTCAATTTGGTTGTAGTAGGACAAATCCAGGAGAGGTGAATCCCCAGCTCAGTAAGGTAAAGGAAATTTTGCATTTCTAATGGCAGCCTGAAAAAGAATGAATATGCATTCTTGAATGAGGTAAGATAATGACATTAAGAGGTTCTACATAAAGAAAGAACTTCAAAAAAATGACCCTAATCAATGAAATTAAGAATGACTTATAAGTTTCTAGGAAGTTCTCATCAATGTAACTGTGTAAAGAAAATCAACCTTACCCAAAAGAGAAATTCTGGCTTTTGTCCTCTGCTGTTAGGAGGTAATGTCCCAGCTCCTGGAGTATCTTGCCTAGAGGAAGTGCCTTTGCTTACGTGGGAGATTTGGCCACCAGAGAAAGTAACTAGTGAGGATTTCAGAGTCTAACTATGAGGATGGTTGGAGGCCACCAGAACCTGCAGAGTAACTGCAGATGGAAGGAGTTAGCCTCAACCTCAGGGAGGGCCCGGAGACTAAAGGTCAGTCATGAACATGATCAAGCTCCAATAAAATCCTAGACACCGAAGTCTCACCAAGTTTCTCAGACAGGAGGAGATAATGCGAGCCGTAGCTAACCTGGAGTGGCACAATTGGACCCCTCCTGGACTGTGCCCTGAGTTTCTCTTCCTTTGGCTGTTGTCAGTCTTTATCCCATCCCTGCCATAAACCATGAGTGCAGCTTTCAGTGAATTCTGTGGCTCCTTCTAGCAAATCATCAAGCCAGAGTGTGATGTGGTGTCAGAAATGAGAGCAACCTGGGGGGTGGCTCCCTCGGCCCTTGTAGTTTGGCAAACTCCTCTTTAATTACTTCACACTACCCCCAAAACCCTCAGAAAACTCAGCTTCACACCACCGTCTACATTAGCAGCACGTTAGGGAAATAAAGAAAGAGAAGAGAAATCCAGCACAGGAAGGAGTGCCAAAACAAGTCCTCAGCCCTGCATCCCCACAGAAGAAACCTCTTGGAAGTACTGGGTGAGGCTCTGGCCCTTTGGTCATGCATGGGAGTAGGCTCACATCTTTTTATTTAATTAAAGAGCAATCCTTCAACCTTCCCACTCCACCCCCTATAAAACTAGAAGATCTGGAGACTTACAAGGGATAGATTATTAGGTTGTAATAAAACCAGGAATAATAATATATAAAAGTCTAAACTCCTTGCTTTTAGTGAACCTTAAATTCTTAAAATACATACAAATATTTTTAAATATGCAAAGCATGGTGCATAATACATATTGAATTGATGTTTTTGAACAAGGGAAAGTGAATGAATAAATGTATGAAAAATTCGGTTTATCCTCAATCACAAGAACTTATTAAGAAGGACATGAATAACTAAATTAGATAATTCACAAAAGCCCAATCTATACATTTTAGTAGCTGTCCTCAAATTTTTCCCAGAAGTTAGAACTAGAGAGGCAAACTGGCAGTAAAAATAACTGATCTGACAGGCATGGTGGTGCAGGCCTGTAATCCCAGCATCTCAGAAGGCTGAGGCAGGAGAACTGCAGGTTTAAGGTCAACCTCAGCAACTTAGCAAGACCCTGGGTTCAATCCTCAGAAAGGAAGAAAGAAAGAAGCGAGAGAGAGAGAGAGAGAGAGAGAGAGAGAGAGAGAGAGAGAGAGAGAGAGAGAGAGAGAAAGAAAGAAAGAAAGAAAGAAAGAAAGAAAGAAAGAAAGAAAGAAAGAAAGAAAGAAAGAAAGAAAGAAAGAAAGAAAGCCCAATTTTACCTCTTCAGCCTACCTTTCCTGGGTGCATTGGAACTGCCATTTAACAGCAAGATGCCCAAATACCTTTTGGACCACCAAGGGCAAGAGTTGGACAGTCCACAAATAGGATTCTCATGCCCTTCTCTTCTAAACATGTTAGATGAATGGTACACAGTGAGAGTTGCACTGAAGTTTTTAATTCTGTCCTAAGTTATTAATGCCTCACACAACATCTGTGACATCTTTGACTAGGGCCACAGGTGACTGACTTTAGCTAGTATATCAGGAACATAATCTGAGTTGTCATCATTTTTAACACATTTCAGCAATCAGAAATTATCTGAATCCTAAGCAACCATGTAATACCAAGCTGCATGCTATGACATTCTCTGGTTTTATGTTCTTAATTTATTTGCCACAAATGGAGATCTGTCATTTACCAGTGGAAGCAGATCATCTGAGGCTTCCATTTACTCTGCTGCTCTTGCTGCATCCCAAAGCTGTATAGGTGAAAATAAAACTTTATTTCTCCTCTACTCCTTATTAATAAGCAGCAGTTCAATGGAGGTAGAAAAAGAAAATGTGGGGTACTCTGACGCAAAGCCACAAGAGCCAGCACTGAAAAGTATAGGACAAGTGATTCCTTAGAAGCCTAAAAGCTTGGAGAAAAGGCTAATGCTCCAAAATCAAAAGGGTAGGACAAACAACTGTTAAAATCCAGAAGGTTCTACCAGGTGTTGGGGGTGGGAACTCCTGGAAAGAAGCCAAACAAAGCAAGCTTAATTAGGAGAGACTATTGGATTGCATGTAAAACAGACCAGACATTCCAAAGGGAAATTTCTATAAGTATCAAAATCCTTAAAACTGTATATACACTTTGACCCAATAATTCCAGTTCTAGGACCTTATCCTAAGAGATAATTGCAGATGTATGCAAACACTTACCTGCAAGGTTGTTGTCACAGAGTTGATTATATAGTAGTAGCAAAATAAATAAACAATCAAAATGTCCAGTATTGGGAACTGATTACTTTGGACACACAAGGATTATGGTGTGATCACTAAATATGTTGCAATTTAAAAAAAAAAAAAAAAAGGTATTTACCATAGTTAAATGAAAAAATGATACAAAACAGCATGTAAAATGTGCTCACATTTGTAAGTAGAAAGAAAGAGATAACATACACCCTATATAGATAGGGGACAAAATTTAAGTGATTATCTGAATGGGAGTAATTATATTTTTTATTGTCAGCTTTGTACCAAGTCATGCTATTAATTTCACAGAAAGAAAAAAGTTGTTTTTCAAAGAAAAAAGTCTTAAGAATAAGCCAGAGGCATTTGTTAGACTCTTTTCTAACTGCAGTATACAGAGTTGTCTGGTTACCTCAAGTTATGATGGAATTTACTGTATGTATGCACTGGGTAATAAGGAGTTACAATAAAAAGTCAGGGGAATAAGAACAGGAAAGTCTTGGAGCACCCAGGAAGTTGCTTAGCTGAGTCTGCAGAAAGCCAATTGGAGGGTCTCCTATAGAGTTAATCTAAAGAGAAGTTACCTCACTGCCCCTCTGCTGGCTCCCATTTCCTGTCTCTCCATCCACAACTCATGAAGCAACCAATCACCCCACGTCACCCCTCCTGCCCTGTTCACTATGCTTATCTTCCATCTAAGTTCTTGAGACTTTGTCTACACTTGACCGATTTATTCGGAGATTCTCAGAGATCCAGTGGCCTTATGGAGTCTTTGTATGTCTATTAATTGCTTGGCCATGAGCTTGGGCATCCTGGGATTGGGTGCCCACTTTCTGCTCTTAACAGCCAGGGGAAGAGGATAGTGAAATATGTCTGTCTGTGAGCATGATAACTGAATAGTTTTCCTTAGAAGAAAACTGTATCAAGCGACTGGACTGCCAGTAGACCAGTGCCAATATTTCAAACACCATATGCCTAAAACTATTGTGTCCCATGACATGATAGGTTTGTTGACAAAAGGAAGGTTTTTCATGTTCTAATATTCTTGGGCATTCCCAGAAACTCAGACCAATCTTGGAGATTCATAATGCAAATTAGTACACTACAAAGCAATAGTAACAAAAACGGCATGGTATTGGTACCAAAATAGAAAGGTGGATCAATGGTACAGAATAGAGGACACGGACACAAACCCAAATAAATACAATTTTCTCATACTAGACAAAGGGGCCAAAAATATGCAATGGAGAAAAGATAGCCTCTTCAACAAATGGTGCTGGGAGAATTGGAAATCCATATGCAACAGAATGAAACTAAACCCATATCTCTCACCATGCACGAAACTAAACTCAAAATGGATTAAGGACCTCGGAATCAGACCAGAGACCCTGCATCTTATAGAAGAAAAAGTAGGTCCAGAGCTTCAACATGTCGGCTTAGGACCAGACTTCCTCAACAGGACTCCCATAGCACAAGAAATAAAAGCAAGAATTAATAACTGGGATAGATTCAAACTAAAAAGCTTTCTCTCAGCAAAGGAAACTATCAGCAATGCGAAGAAAGAGCCTACAGAGTGGGAGAAAATCTTTGCCACTCATAGATCAGATAGAGCACTAATCTCCAGAATCTATAAAGAACTCAAAAAACTCCACACCAAGAATGCAAATAATCCAATCGACAAATGGGCTAAGGAAATGAATAGACACTTCACAGAAGAAGATCTACAAGCAATCAACAAACATATGGAAAAATGTTCAACATCTCTAGTAATAAGAGAAATGCAAATCAAAACCACCCTAAGATTCCATCTCACCCCAATTAGAATGGCGATTATCAAGAATACAAGCAACAACAGGTGTTGGAGAGGATGTGGGGAGAAAGGTACACTCATACATTGCTGGTGGGGCTGCAAATTAGTGCAGTCACTCTGGAAAGCAGTATGGAGACTCCTTAGAAAACTTGGAATGGAACCACCATTTGACCCAGCTATCCCACTCCTTGGCCTATACCCAAAGGACTTAAAATCAGCATATTACAGAGATACAGCCACATCAATGTTCATAGCTGCTCAATTCACAATAGCCAGATTGTGGAACCAACCTAGATGTCCTTCAATCGATGAATGGATAAAGAAACTGTGGTATATATATACAATGGAATATTACTCAGCCATAAAGAATGATAAAATTATGGCATTTGCAGGCAAATGGATGAAACTGGAGAATACCATGCTAAGTGAGATAAGCCAATCTCAAAAAACCAAAGGAAGAATGATATCGCTAATAAGTGGATGATGACACATAATGGGGGGTGGGAGGGGTTAGTGGGGTTGGAGTTGGGTTTAGGGAGGGGGGCAGGAATGGAGGAAGGAAGGACTGTATAGAGGGAAAAGAGGGGTGGGAGGGGTGGGGGGAAGGGAAAAAATGGCAGAATGAATCAAACAACATTACCCTATGTAAATTTATGATTACACAAATGGTATGCCTTTACGCCATGAACAGACAGAGAAACAACATGTATCCCATTTGTTTACAATAAAAAAAAAAATTGTGAGGCTTTCTACATAAATGAAACCTACTTGATTTTTTTCAAAGCAAAGTTTCACAAAGTTGATTGAGCACAGGATCCTTTTTGTTTTTCCGAAACACCTATTAATACCAGTGAACCACAAGACTCAGTCTACAGATTGCTGCTACGCGGGAGCAAACTATCAATACGGAAGGAAAGAAAAATTAACAATGACATTTCTTTCATTTTTTTCATGTCTGGAATCTTTTTTTTTTTTTTTTTTGCGGTGCTGGGGATCGAACCCAGTCATGTCTGATTCTTAATATAAATCATTTGGTTAATTAAGATCGTCCATCTTCATCAGAGAAATCACCATGAAAATATCTGACAAACCTAGATTCATTCTTATCATCAGAATCAGGAGACTTGAAACAAAACAGACTTATAAACAAAATGATGTTCAAGAGTTTATTGGCTTTTATCCTGTGAATGGTTCACAACATTATTGGGGAGCAGGGGGCACTTGAAGCTTAGAGAGAGAGAGAGAGAGAGAGAGAGAGAGAGAGAGAGAATCAGAAAAGGGAGAAAGTTCAGAGCTAAAATACTCTGCGGGAGAGGCTGAGCCATCTGCAGTCAGAAGAGAATCAGAGCAACGGGGCCCAGGAAGTAGTCATGAGCAGCAAGTCCATTTGGGTACAATTCTGAGTTGGTTGGTTGCTAGCCACTTGTGTGTCTTTTTCTTTTTTTTTATTGTTGTTGTTTTCTCATGCCAGTTCACCATGACTTTGGCCTGTACTCTGTGCTGATCCAACTGAAATCCCTCTGACTCAACCCAGACTGCCAACTCTGGAATTCCTGGTCATCAGAATCATTGTGGTTAGAACACTCGGGTCTTGCTGAGAAAGAAGGGCACAGAAATCTAAGACAAGTCAGATGCTGGCTGTTCATTTTACTATTTTTGTTTGGGTTTTTATCTTTTTGGAGAAAAGGCCGTCTGTCCATACACATGTAGATGAAGCTTAAAGAGCCCACCCAGCAACCTAACCAGGTTAAAGATGACCATTCCCATCACTTTTTATGTGCATGGATTTTAAGTCAAAGCCCTGTGTGAGAGAAGGAGGAAAAGAAAGAAGAAGGCAACAGGGACCAAAATAAACATCAATCCAAAGAATTCCCATACTGATAATATTAAATACCTTATTATTTTTACCTTAAAAAACCTAATAACATGGGGCTGGGGTTGTGGCTTAGTGGTGGCGCGCTCGCCTGGCGTGCGTGGGGCCTGGGTTCGATCCTCAACACCACATAAAAATAAAGGTATTGTGTCCACCTACAACTAAAAAATCAAAAAAGAAAACTAATAACAATAGCCACTGTTATTACATAGGTACTATATACCAGAACTATGTACAATATATCTTACAATATTTTATTCTTAGTGTATTTTTTGCAGTTAGGAACAAATAGATAATTTCTCATTTGCCATCTAGAAATCCAAAGCTCTTAAAAATGAAAGTTTTTTTCATAAGTCTGGAAGAAATTCATTGACAGCAAAACCTGATGATCTAACATAAGGTTACTTCAGTCTTTTATCCATTTGGTGCACATTTCAGTACAGAATTAATAATGTGTCTCATGGTGGGGGATACTGTCTTTAAACCCATCTTAAGAGTTCTAAATAATAAATTAAATATTCATTTTCTCACCATTCTAAAATATTAAGAATCCTGAATTCTGAAACTCATCTGGCTCCCAAGAGTTTAGGATAAAGGGTAATTTCTCCCTATCATACAGATAAAGAAACTGAGGCCATTTCGGTTTGTCTTTGTTGACCTATCTCTGATAATTTGTATCTTTGGGACTTTACTTTTTTGGTGATGGTTTAAATTGTTTTCCTCTGCACCAGTTCAGTTGGCTTCCTCACTGACAAGATTTTACCAAGTTCTCTTAGGGAAAAGTTTTAAAAGACATCGTTTTTCCCCCAAAATGGAAAATGCTGACATCCTCAGAAATTTTCCTTGAACTTAAGTGAACTCGTTTTCCATTCCCCCACCCTTCATTTTCAGATTACTCAGTGTATTTAATGCTACCCTTCCTCAATTCCACACCGAGCTCACATGGCCGTATTAAGGGCATTGGTTAGAACCCAGCAAGGAGACTGCGTGGGTCTAGACGTTGCTAAGCGCTCTGACATCTGTGGTGAGCGCCACTACATGACGATTACCCCTGCCGGGCTCCAGTGTTTCGATCTCAACCCCAGAATGAGCGCCCGGTCACTCTGTGGTCTACACTCTGAGAGAGGAGAGCATTTCAGATGACCCTGCATTTCATAAACAATGATTTGATACATGGAAGAAACCATAAATATTATTTATCTTACCATAGGCCTTAGAATGCCCAAACACCACAGCTAATTAGGGTTCAATAATAGATTCAATCAGCTGAAGCCTGGTTTTCTGGTTTTTCCTACCAAGTACAGCAAGGGTCATTACTTTCTCATTTGCAAGCATTTTGTCTGATGGCTCTGAGTGGAAAGTATTCTGGGTGGCTGGTCCTATAGCTGTCCATGCAACACCTAAGGCCAGCACTAAACTACATCTGTTGTCATTTAGGATTCTTTTTCCATTTGTTGAAGCACATTATTTGTTAGAACCAAAACATATATTCCAATACAGATGAGGCTTTTGCTAAAAGATAGCCAATCTTTTCTAACCAGCAACACGACCGTTAGGTCCAAGGAAGCAGATGAGAATTTCTCGTTCGATCAGTCTTTTCCTGGCAGTTGGCGTCTGTGAGGATTGTAGCTTATGTGCTACCAGTGAGAACACAATTGACATGATGAAGCTAAATACACTCATACATTTCACCTCTTCTGAGGAGCCCCGTTGAAACCTTTTAATCAAGACCTTTTGATCCAGAATTTCTCAACTTCAGCACTATTGACTCTTAGGGTCAGATAATTCTTTGTTGTGGGGTCTGTCCTGTGCCCTGCAGGATGTTTACAGTATCCCTGGCCAGTACTCACTAAGATGCCAGTAGCACCCTCCTTACCAGTCACAACAACAACAATTAAGAAGCATCCAAACATCACCAGTGTTGCCTGGGGTGAGGGTGGGAGGGCAATTACACCCAGTGATGTTTTTCCTCCCCTTATCAGTAACTCACAAATGATTAAGTCACCACAGATGTGACTTTATAACATTCATAACCTTCTTCTTTAACAAACATATACATGAGTGTGCACCCTTATTTAAATAAATGGAACACTTATTTAAAAATACATCATGCTATGGACTCTACCTTGCCTTGCATATTTTACATAATGATATATATTGGAGACTATTCCATTCATTTCAGAAAGGTCCACCTAATTATTTGTAATGGACACCTAGTATTTTCTTGAGTGGATATGCCAAAATTAAAAGGCCCCTGTCAAAGAACATTTAGTTCATTTCCAATTTTTTGCTACTAAAATAATTCTTCATACATAACCTCATAAACAAATCACTGAAACATCAAAAATAAAAGAAACAAATGAACAAAACTATTTATCCACACAGGTGAAACGAATCTCCAGAAAAGCAATCTCAAAAAGTTTCATCCTGTATGATTCCACACATTTAACATTCTGGCAAAGACAAAATTACAGAAATGGAGAGCAGATTAGTGATTGATAATCAGGAGTTAGAGGTGGGGAGATGGGGTGGGTGGCAGGTGGGTCTGATTACAGAATATCCTTGTGGTTAACAAACTGCTGTGTATCTTCACTAAGGAGTCACATACATGAACCTGCACATGTAGTCATATTCATGCACAAGGGAATACCAATAAATAAAACAGGAAAATCTGAACAAGATCAGTGGTTTGGATCAATGTTGATGTCATGGTTATGATATGCTATGATCTTACAAGATGTTACCCTGGTGGGGCACTGGGTAAGGCTTATGTGAGTTCTCTCTGTACTGTTTTTTACAACAGCATGTGAATCTACAGTTGGCTCAAAATGAAAAGTTCAATACAAACACACAGATGTCTCAAAATACGATGCAAGAAAACATCAAAATAGCAGTGGTTTGAGTCATATGTTGTGAATTTGTCTTTCAGTGTGTTTGTCTTTTGACTTTGGTTATGACATTGTTAATATCAAAACCATTGATTTTTATGTCATTCATTTCATTAATCTTCTCTTTAACAGCTTCAGAGCCTTGTGCCAGATTTATAAATACCTTCCCACAGTAAATTAGTACTGACATGGTTTCAACTGTATTATGTTTAAATCTTTGATGCATTTGATGCACCAAGTTAGGTTGTAAAGGTGTGGTGTTTGTATATGTGTTTACAAGTGGATACTCAAGGGCCAGGCTGTACTTCAGTACAGTACAGCACTTACTTAGCTTGTGTGAGGCCCTGGGTTTGATGCCCAGAATTGCAGAAAAGAGAAGAGAAGAGAAGAGAAGAGAAGAGAAGAGAAGAGAAGAGAAGAGAAGAGAAGAGAAAAGGGTACTCAATTACTCACTGTTATTTGTGGAATAAACTCACCAACTGTCCTGCCATTCCAACAATTATCTCCTTTGCCCTTCATCCTCATTCTCTTCAACTTCTGTGGAAGTTGAAATGCATTCAGTCATGTATCTTCCTCTCTTCGAAGAGATCTATACAAACACTGTCACCTTCCTTAGCAGTCAAAACTGCAGAAGGAAATCCCTACAACTCCGAGAGCCTCCTGAGTTTTAGGTGGAGATCAACCAGGTGCCAATGTATTCAAGACCAGGTTTAGCATGAAGGAAACTTGGGCTTTGCTGAAATAGCAGGTTAGGAACCTTCCTATGACATAACTTCCCGGTGAGATTGGCAGGAATAGAATTTCTGGGGTTTGAGGGCTTCAAAAAATTTATAACCTTCTCCCAAACCCAAGCCAGAGGCTGAGATTGATCTGCCCACCTCTGTGCTCTGGAATACTGTAGACCCTGGAGCAAATCCTGCTAACAGGGCTGTTCGTGTGGGGGATCCAGCCCTATTCTGCAAGTCATCTTCACAACATTATTTTCCAACTCTCTTGCTGGATCATAAAAGAGGAATTTCAGGGTAAGGAGAGGAAGGGGTGTCAGCAGCTTAAGTTCACACCTTATTATGTTTTTATTACTCTTCGTAGTCACATCTGAACAGTTCACGGTAAGAATGCTTTGGAACTTGGAGGTATGCTGTGGTTACTCCTCAGCCCTCAGCTCCCTCTCTCATGGGTTAGTCTTTCCGTCCAGTATGCAGTCCACCACTCTTCTCACCTCACACCTCAGTTCCTAGAACAGGCAGTCTCCTCGCTAATTTTCTTCCTTCATCTCTCCCACTCTACTCCATCCCACACACAGCTGTCAGAGTCATCTTCCAGGAATCCCACTTACATCATGAAACAAATTTAATTACTCCTGTCTCTCCCTCCCCACATCTTCAGGCTCGTTTTGAGTACTATCTCCTCCCTGAACTCTCGGAGTGGCCCCAGTCCTCAGGGAATTTTGTTTCTCAAAACTCTCATAACCTGGACTGATATTTCTGTTCACACCCTAAGTGTGTTCTGATGGGACCAGTAGTGACTGAAATTCAGTCTGATGCCTGTGCAATACTGTGACTATTATCCTTGTCTCTGTCACTGAGGTAGATTTCTGTCACTGTGAAAGAATACCTGAGATAAACGAATTAAAAAGAAGAAATGTTTATTTTTGCTCACAGTTTCAGAGGTTTCAGTCCATGGTGAACTGGTTCTATTGCTTTGGGTCTATGGTGAGGTAGTACATCATGGTGGGAGTGGGTGGTAGAGAAGCACTGTTCACCTAATGGTGGCCAGGAAGCAAAGAAAGAGAAACAGGAAGGAGCTAAGAACCCAATATCCCCCTCAAGTGCATGCTCCCAGTGACCTAACTTCCCTCCACTAGGTCCCACCTTCTAAGGTTGATTCTACCACCTCCAAATATCACCACAGGCTAGAGACCTAACCTTCATCACGTAAACCTTTGGGGGACGTGCAAGATCTAAACTGTAGCAATCACTCATCTGAATATAAATAAACTACAACGCCTTGTTATTTAAATAGTCCCAGGGTGCATGCTTTTTGACTTTCCTTCTAGATTATGATTTGTTCCCTAAGGGAAACCACTCCTCTATCCCAACCCCCTAGACGAGAGGCATCTGCAAAGCTGGGTCCTCCCACACTGACTAACAGAGTTAATAAATGAAGTAAATAAATAATTAACAATAAAAATTAAAACCCTGTGCTTACATAGTGTGTTACCTTCCTGTCACTATGACAAAATACCTGAGATAATCAACTTGTAAAGAGGAAAGGCTTATTTATTTATCTCTGGATAAATGTAAGTCATTTCTGAAAGACTTTAAATTCCCACTCAAGGCTCCAAAAAGTCAGGGAGTTCTGGGCAAAACACATATGCCAAGTAAGATATCACAGTTTCATGACCAACTTGCTTTATTGATGATTTATTTTAACTTTAACTGAAGGAGACTATAGAACTAACCATGCTGTTTAAAACTGAAAATATGCCTCTGCTTTCACAATCTTCCTTAACCTGTGCTGGTTCTTTCCTATATCATTCATCTTCTAATAGTTCATAATTTATATATTTAATCTATTTATCACCCATTATCTTTCTTCACCAACTAGAGCTATTAGCTCTATGGGCAAGAATTTTCTTTTCTTTTCTTTCTGTGTGTGTGTGTGTGTGTGTGTGTGTGTGTGTTTGTGTGTGTGTGTGTGTGTGTGTGTGTGTATGTGTGTATGTTACTGCAGATTGGACCCAGGGGTTCTTAACCACTGAGCCACATCAACAGCCCTTTCTTAGATTTTATTTAGAGACAGGGTCTCCCTAAGTAGCTTAAGGCCTTGCTAAGGTACTGAGGCAGGCTTTGAACTTGCAATCCTCCTGCCTCAGCTTCCCAAGCCACTGGGGTAGGCATGCGCCACCACACCCAGCAAGCAGAAATATTTTTTAATTGTGAAGTTAAATAAAGATGATGAAAGGCCATTGTTTCAGACTTAGCTCCGGCACTGGGTTCCAACAAACCTGACCAAACCAAAGTGGAGTCACTGGTACTAGGTGCTATGTAATTGAACTGATCTGTAAAACAAACCAGTTTTCCCAAACAATAGGAGTTCATAACAACCAATCCAAAGGAGCCAAGTCAACCTGAACTATCATGATGAGGTAGTCCCTTCTGCTTTAACTGAACAACAAAAGTAACCTTGAAATAACCAATCTGCTTTTTGTTCTTTGTTTCTACTTCTCAGCCTCTTCCTTCTTATAAAGCCAACCTCCTCTGCTCTGTTCATTAGACTACTGTTCTATTACATGAATGGGATGCTACCCAATTCACAGATTGCTGACAAAAACTAATTAACTCATCAAACTCAGTTGGTTGGAATTTGATTTTTTGACAGTGGTTAAAATACATATACCATAAACTTTAAAATGTAACCATTTTAAAGTGTCCAGTTCCACGGCATTAAGTGCAATCACATTGTTTTATGACCATCACCACCATCTAACTTCAGAACTCTTTTCGTCTTGCAAAACTGAAACTCTATACCCATTAAACAACAATCCCCATCCCTCTATACTCTTCCTGCATCTGGCAACCACCACTCTACGTTCTGTCTCTATGAATTTTGCTACTTTAGATACCTCCTATAAATGGAATCATCTAGTATTTGTTTCTTTGGGACTGGCTTACTTCACTTAACATAATGTCTTCAAGATCTGTCCATGTTGTAGCATGTATCGCAATTTCCTCCTCTTTTAAGACTGAATAAATTCCAGATGTGGTAAATGAATATACAATAGTCACTCCTTATCTTTTGAGGGTACATTCCAAGACTGTAGGGAATGCCTGAAACTGTAGAAAATACCAAATCCTGTGTGCTAATTTTTTTCTATACATATATTTCTATGATTAAGTTTAATTTATGAATTAAAATCTGGGTCACCATCTCTCACTTGCAGTAAATGACTTAGTGTCACTTGTTTCAGGAGGTTCTTTGCTGAAAGTCTTCATATAGGCTTAACCCTTCTTGTATAACACATTGACATCAGTTAGAATATATTTTCTGTTTCTTCTTCTGCCCACAAATTCAATGCCTTTTCAATGCCTTAACAAAGCACTTATCACACATTCTGGCTGTAACTTTTGCAATCTGAGGTTCAACAGCAAGACTAACATTAATTTATTTTTATTTTTTCAACAACTTTCCAGAAAAAAAAGATATTTCTTACTGCAAATCTTAGAAATATTAGCATACTTATTTTCCCCTTAAGTTGAGAACTTTCACCTTTTCACTTAAAGGAAGAATTCTATGGCATCTCTTTGGTAGCTGAATTGTTAGCACCACTACTCTAGCACTTTGGAGCCATTAATAAGGAAAACAAGGGTTTCCTGAACACAAGCACTGCCGTTCCACAACACCTAACCTCGTAACTGAAACAGCTACAAAGGCCCAATGGATATACAAACCAGTGTACACAAACCAGATGTGCTGGACAAAAGAACAATTCTGATCCAAGTCAGGACAGAGTGGGATGGCATAACATTTCATCATGGTACTCAGAAGAGTACATGATTAAATACTTATAAATTGTTTATTTCTGGAATTTTCCCCTTAATATTTTTGGACCATGGTTGATCATGGGTAACTGAAACTGTAGGAAGTAAAACCATGGATAAGAGGGACTATAATATGCCAAGTTCTGTTTATCCATTCATCTATTGATGGATATTGATGGATACTAGTCCATTTTTTGACTAATGCAGTTATGAATATGGGTATATGAAAATCCCTCCAAGATTCTGCTTTCAATTATCTAGGGTATATACTTAGAGTGGAATTGCTGGTTCATATGGTCATTATATTTTTAATTTCTTGAGTAGCTGCTATACTATATTCCAGTGGCTGTACCACTTTACAGTTCCACCAACAGAATACAAGCATTTCAATTTCTCCACATCTTTATCAAAATTTGTCATTTGCTGAAAGGGCAAGGATTCTTGTCTTCTATTCAGTGGTATATTCTAAGCACATAGAACAGGGCTTGGCATGAAGTCGGCATTTGATAACCATTTATTGAACTCTGCTATAGAATTGGTGTTGACCAAGAGGCCCAGCAATACCTAGGTTTGAGTCTTATCTCACACACTCAAACACTACACTATGAACATATTTGGTTTCCTGAAGTTCAGGTTATCATGCATTTGTAATAGCATCTCCTTCAAAGGATGTTATAAGAATCTAATAAGATTATATTAGTTAGTTTTTCATTGCCATGACTAAAATACCTGACCAGAACAACTTAGAGAAGGAAAAAATATATGTGTACTTAGAGTTTCACAGGTTCAGTCCAAGGTCGACTGACTTTATTGCTTCGGGACAGAGGTGAGGCAGAATATCATGGCTGAAGTGTGTGGTGGAGGAAAATTGCTCAACTGATGACAACCAGGACAGATCAGAAAGAGAGAGAGAGAGAAGCCAGGTGGGGACAAAATATATTCCCAAAGGACATGCCCCCAGTGACATTCTTCCTCCCACCATGCCCTACCTATCTACAGTTACCATCCAGTAATCCATATAAATGATTAATTCCCTGTTTAGGTTACAGATCTCATAATCTAATTATTCTACCTGTGAACATTTCTGCATTGTTTAACATGACCTTTTGGGGGGACAGTTAATATCTAAACCATAACAAAGATTAATATGAAGAACTCCCAGTCCAGCTCCCTTCTCTCTTCACTAATTTGAACAACACATTAAGTTGACTCAAATAGAAAGACTATCTGTAGTTCAGGTTTGTTTTTTTTACATTGAAGTCTCTGCATTTTGGGGGTACGTTTCATTTGAACACCTCTTGACTGGTGAATCTAAGAGAATCTCCATCAACCAAATAAACTTATGTTGTTTCTTTGTTCTTTTGGTCAGCTTTTTCATCACTGTGACCAAAAGACCAGACAAGGACAATTTTAGAGGAGGAAAAGTTTATTTGGCTCTCCTGGTTTCAGAGGTCTCAGTCCACAGATAGCCAATTCCATTCCTCAGGGTCCGAGATACAGCCCGGTAACATAGCAGATGGTGGAGGAAAGCAGCTCAGGGCATGGTACCAAGAAGTAGAGAGAATCTTACCCTCTCACCAAGGACAAAATACATACCCCAAAGGCACACTGCAATGACCCAGCTCCTCCAGCCACATCCTACCTTCCTACAGTTACCACCTGGTTAATCCCTATCAGTTGATTAATGCATTGGTTAGGGTAAGGTTCTCATAACCCAGTCATTTCACCTGTAAACTTTCTTGCATTGTCTCACACATGAGCTTTTTAGACCTTATATCTAACAGTCTTCAAAGCATGTATCATTACCTGAAAGTACATACATGTCTATTTTTGTTTGTTTGTCCATCTTCCCCAGGAGAACATCAGCACCATGTAGTTAAGGTCCTTGTCTATCTGGTTTACTGCCATATCTGCACAGCCAATTGCAATGCCTAGCACATAAAAAAGCCTCAAGAAATATTTGTTGAAAAAAATTAATGTAAGTAGTAATTACCTGATATAGACTCTGTGCATACTACTGGACATCAGATAAAATAAAACATAGTTCCTGCCTCCAAGGAGTTCATTTCATTAGCAGATGATTGATAAACAAACTAATAAATATAGTATAACATGTACAATAAAGAAGTATGCAAAAAATACAAAAACAATTATTAAAGTCTTGCTGAAGACCCTCATAAGAAACAGTCCCTTATGAAGTTTTGGTGATTAAATTTTTCCTAGTGAAAAGAAGGAAAGTTAAGTTTAAGTGATAATAAAGTCACAGGGACAGGACACATAATGATGTAATTGTGGAAACAAATAATTTTGTGTAGCTAAATATAAAATGAAAGATCATGTGTATCAGGAGAGAAACCCAGGAAAGGAATAGATCATGGAGACTTGTTCAGATATCATGCTTAGACTTGATTCTGCAGACAAAGCCACTAAAAGTTTATACATAGCAGTAGCATGATGTGATACTCATTTTAGAGACTCATTAAGGATTTTTTTTTTCCAGTGCTGGGATAGAACCCACAGCCTCACACATGCTAGGTGAACACACTACCACCGAGCTACATCCCCAGTCCTAGAGACTTGTTATGGCCCTGGGATGGCTGGAAGCTTCCTGGGGAGAAGAGCTCTGCAGAGCTTCCTGGGGATGGAATCAAGCGTTCTATATTCATGCCATAAGGACTGCAATGGGCTGGTAGGCTAGCAACTAGGCACTGGATTCAAATTTGCACTTAATCAGCAAGTTCAGAGAGTCTGAATCTCTGCCCTAGCACTTTAAATGAAAGTTTTATCATGGTTCTAGTCATTTGGGTTTTAGAATAGCTACTTGGGTTAGGATAGTTATATTGGACGTGGAATAAATAGGCATTGGACACTTGGCTTCAACAATCCACATTCAAATTCCTTTTCATTTATGTAACTAGTCTAACCTATACTTTTGTTGACCCACCAGTAATAAAAAGGGTGTCTATTAAGCTGGGGCTAGTTCCTGTTATTTGAATGAGTGTACTTTGTGTGGTGGGAGGAGAAAGATTTGGCCATCCAAGCCAGATTGCTGATTGCCCTCTCTTGGGTTCAGACTCCACCAGGAGTTGGGAGACTGGGGGTCAAATGTCTTTCAGACTCATCATGACACTAAAACCAGCTTAAAATCTATCTCCTCTAGTAACTTTGTCTCCTCTGGTCATCCTCTTAACCCCACATCATCCTCACCACACACTGTATGTGACACAACCAGGGCTAGGTACATGTTTCTTAAGGACAAGAGGGCATTTCTGACCATCTTAAGTTTCCTAGGGCTGCCATACAAGGTACCACAATTCAAATGATTTAAAATAGAAATTTATTATTTTCCAGTTCTGGAAGCCAGAAATGCAAAATCAAGGTGTCAGCAGGGCTGAGCTCCCTCTAACCCTGTAGATGGGAAGACTTCCAGCATCTCTTAGCTACCAGGGGTTGGCTGGCCATCTTTGGCTTGTAACTGCATGAACACCAACCTCTACCTTCATTGCCATGTGGCACTCTCCCTCTGTGTCTCTGCCTTCACGTGGCCACCTTCTTATAACAAAACAGTCACAATGAATTAGAGGTTGCTCTGGTCTCAATGTTTGTGCCCTCCAAGCTTTGTGTGTTGAAATCCTAATCCACAAGGTGATGGTATTAGGAAGTGGGGTTCAGGGGGAGTTATTAGGTCATAAGGGAAAAGGTTTCAAGAACTAGATTAGTATCCTTATAAAAGAGATCCCACAGAGCCTGCTCATCCTTCCACCAAGTAAAGACACGGTGGGAAGGCACCACAGGTGAACCAGAAAATGAGCCTTCACCAGACACTGGATTTGCTAGTGCCTTGATCTTGGGCTTACCAGTCTCCCAAAGTGTGAGAAATAAATTTCTGCTCTTAACAAGTCATTCAATATTCAGTTTTTTGTCATAGCAACTTGAGTAGATTGAGATATGTACTACCTCACCGTGAGGAAGAATCTGTTTCAGGCCTCTCTCTTGCCTTTGTGGGGGTTTGATGGCAATCTTTGGTGTTCCTCAGATGATATATGCATCACCCTAATGTATTGACATGACATTTTCCCTTTCTCTATGTGTTTGTGTCCAAATTTCCCCTTTCCATAAAGTATACCAGTCATATTGGTTTGGGGCCTTTCGTACTCCAGTATGATTTCACCTAAACCAATTATACCTGTAATGCCCCTATTTCCAAATAAAGTTACATTCTGAGAAACTGGGGGTTAGTATGTCAATGTGTCTTTTTCGAGAGGACACCATTCAACTTGGAGCACCTCCTCTTCTCTGGGCTGCTCATCTGCATATTTAGTTCAGTGCTCTGATTGTGACAGGCAATGCTATTTACTCACGTGAATGAAGCCACCAAGCCAGCTGCCTGTCTATAAAAGAGCCCAGCGGCATCATTACTGCCTCGTGCTACACACAGCTTCACTTTCAACATGACTGGAGAAAACACAGAATGGGATTCAGTCAAGGTTGTGGCCATTCTGACTAAAAACTGGAACCAGAACTTTTCAGTGTCTCTTAAGATATAATGGTACTGTCAGATTTTAGCATGACACCACACAGAGTTAAGGTTAATGGGGCCTCTTTGGGTGCTTCTGTGCCATCAAATCATTCCAGGACTTTCAAAGGACAGTGATACTTTTAATCACAGCCTCTCTGTAATTAGAAATGACAATGTTTCCTTCAGGTTGCCCTAGAGGGCTGCAGCATTTCAGGTTGTCACCCTTGTAATTGCCAGACTAACAGCTGGCAAAGAGCCAAATTAGGTGGGGTGGCGGAGGTGGCAGGGAAAGGTAGGCTCCCAAATCAAATAGGGGTTTGTTTTGAATTAAGCACTCAGTCTTCTGGTAGGGAAATCAGCTCTGATTGCACCCTGCCATTTATATGTGTTTTAAAAAAAGTTAAAATAAAAATCTAAATTCTGTATTCTTGTAGCTATTAATAGTCTTCAGTGTTCTTTCTCATTAGGGTATTTCCAGTAAGACCCACAGGACTGAAGTGCATGATTGAAGGAGCTGCCCTTATGCCAGAGAAGGGTCCCTGAGAATAATCAAGAAGACATGGTTTGTATGCCTTTCATTTATTTCATTTCATTCAAGCAAACAGTTGCAAGAACAGACATTTCCTATTGCCTGGGCAATGTTTTAATCACTGTTTAAATATTTGCCATCCTGTCTTTGTTTTGGTTAGAAATGCTGAGTTGTATGATACAGATTTGTACCTTCTGCTGAGTGAAATACAGATTTCATCTTCTGAACTAGAGCTATGTTCACTGGAAACAGTTTTCCCCCAGCCCTTACCCCCCTCCTTTCCTTCATTTTATGCATTATATTGATCCTTTTCTTATCTGTCCAAATGCCTGCAGGTTACTGACAAATTGTCCCCAAGTAGTTCAAATACATTCAGTTTCAGCAAACTGAATGTATGACTCATGACAAAATTTTAAGGAACCCTAAATCAATCCTTCTATGTAACAGCCCTGAAAAATATCAGTCTCAGGCAAGGACATTGTGTTAGCCAATGGACATTCTGAGATCCAGGTAAAATGAATTTTGGACTCAGGCCAGTTTCTGATTGGCAATGGGTTGGTGCCAAGGACCTCTTCTATTAATGAAGCCCTATAAAGGTTGAGTTGAATCCAGGCTAACTTGTATAACCTGATTATCCCCAGGCCCCGCCAACCAGGGTGTGCTTACGTGGTCACATTAACAGTAATAACTCAAATTTCACTGCCTCTTATTCCCACCTGCTGACAGAAGGCCTTTGGCTTTCTATTTTGCAGAATTTTTAATAAAAGTGTACTTTCAGCTTTAAAAGTGAACTGTCTCCCAATGCAACTCTTCAAAAGTCTATTGGAAGCTCAATGGAAATAAATAAAAGTGACTGGCATCTTTCTCACTGCTGTTCTTCAGCTCTGATAATTACAGTTCAGTTTTTTTCTCTGCTGGTCATATCTTGTTTCTTCTCCTCTAGAAAAGCACCTTTGCACACATGCATATCCTTGGTCCTTGTCAGTAGAACTTTCCAAATAGCCAGTTCTAAATCTCACTCAGACTCGATTATCTGAGGACCCCATTATACCTGAAATAATTGCTTTATTTCAGGAAAAGCAAACATAAGTGAAATTTAAAAGGTTGGGCTTTCTTATCTCAATAATTACAGACTAAGTAATTACTACCAAGTCTTCTAAGAAAGCAAGCTAGAAAAACTGAATAAAATGTAAAAAAAAAAAATTTGATGACACAAACAAATTAACCCAGAGTGAAAAATTTATCAGAAAAGAACCCACAAGACATGGGACAAGAAGAATGAGAAGAGTCCCATAACAGTCCCAACTTACTGCCATTAAACTGTTTATAGAAATGGGACAGGAAGGGGACTCAGACGCAACCCAAAAGATTCCCTATGAGGAAGAAATGGAAATGAAGATCTGGAAAGTCCAACGTGGCTAAAGATGGCAGAACAGGGGAAGAAGATGGTGCAGGGAAAGAGAACTAGGTATCTGTACTAATCAGTGCATACTGGTGAGTAAACTAGCAGAGCCACAGGGTATGGTGGTACATGCTGGTAATCCCAACTACTTTAGGAGGCTGAGGCAAGATCACAAGTTCGAGGTCAGCCAGGGCAATGTAGGGAGACCTGTCTTAAATAAATAAATAAATAAATAGAATTTAAATGATTGGGGATGTAGTTCAGTGGTAGAGCACCCCTGTGTTCAATTCTCACTTCCACCACCACCAAAAAAAAAAAAAAAAAGGAAAGAAAGAAAGAAAAAAAAAGAAAAAAGAATTCCAAAGAACCTAGGGTTCAGGCAAGAAAGGGAAAAATGACTGCTGTTCCCACCAGCCAGTTCAGAGAACCTCCTGATTTACATGGAATTAAGTGAACACAGCAAGTTCTTGCCTCAGTAGTAGAAAATAATTATCCCTAAACTAAGTGATGACATAGTCTTGCCCATCAAATATTTAAATTAAAATTTAAAAGGATCAAATAGTTTCTCAGTAACCTAACTACATCCCAGAACATAGCTCAAGAAATTAATATGAATTTTTTAAAAACACAATATCTACCATCAGATCAAAATTTATTGGACATTTAAAGAATTGGAAAATCATAGGAGAGAAAAAAAATCATTCAGAATCAACCCAAAACTGACAGAGATGCTAAAATTAACAGACAAGAGAATGCATAAATACTATGACTGATAGGAAGGACAGTAGAATGAGACAGACATTATTACCCAATATACATGTATGATTACACTGTTGATGTGACTCAGCACCATGTATAGCCAGAGGAATAAGAAGGTATGCTCCATTTGTGTACAATATGTGCAAATGTATTCTACTGTCATATATAACCAATTAGAACAAAATTTTTAAAAGATACTATGTATTCCATATATCCAAAAAGTTAGAGACAAAGTAGATATTTTTAAAAGAACTAAATCAAATTCCTAAAAACTGTACTGGAAGAGATTAATGGCCCATAAGATGTTGCAGAAGAAATTCCATTAAAATAACATACAAAGGAAAAAAAGGTTAAAAAATCATAACTGAGTGTTAGTGAGCTATGGTACAACTTTAAGTGGTTAATTGCCTTTAATATGTAGATAAATGGAGTCCCCAAAAGAGAATTGAAAGAGAAATAGTACCCAAAATAATGCCATGCCAAAAAAAAAAAATGCTAAATGTTCTTCAAGTTCATTGAAAATCATAAATCCATAAATCCACATATCCAAGAGAATCAACAAATATTCAAGGACAAGAAACAAGGAAGACCAAAACCCAATATAATCAAACCACTCAAAACCAGTAATAAATTAAAAAATAATAATAATGCAGTCATAGAAAAAGATATAGAGGAACAAAAATGAACATTGAATTTCTTATTAAAAACAATGCAAACAAGAAGACAGTAGTTCAGCATCTTTTTTTTTTTAAATCCCCTACCTTGCCTTGCTATAATCAAGGCTGTTCATTGTGTATGAGGTCTTTCAACAACTCTCAAGTCTAAAAGCATTTCTTTGTGTCTTCCCCAATTTGTATCCCAGTCCTCCAGCATGAAGGGAGGGATTCCTTTCCAAAAGTAACTCCTTTTTGGGAGTTTGTTCTTTTTAGTTATAAATGACAGTAGAATATATTTTGACATAGCATAGATACATGGAGTATAACTTTCCATGTGGAGTTACACTGGTCATGTATTCACATATGAACAGAGGAAAGTTATATCCAATTCATTCTACCATCTTTACATCTCTCCCATGCACATCCCTCCTTCTTCCCCCCACTCTATTCCCACTCCAATTCTGTGAACCTCCACTCCCCCTTCCACCGCATGCTACCCCAACCCTGCCTATTGTGAGTCAGCATATGCATATCAGAGAGAACATTTGGCCTTTGGATTTGGGGGATTGGCTTATTTTACTCTGCATGATAGTCTCCAGTTCCATCCATTTACCTGCAAATGCCATAATTTTCATTCTTCCTTATGGCTGAGTAATATTCCATTGGGTATATGTACCACATTTTCTTTATCCATTCGCCGTTGAAAGGCACCTAGGCTGGTTCCATAGCTTATTGTGCATAGAGCTGCTGTAAACATTTATGTGGCCACATCACTATAGTGTACTATAGATCAGCATCTTTCAAATGAAAAAATAAAATGAAATGAAACCTCGAATTCTATACCATTGAAAAAATATCTTTCAAAAATAATGGTAGAATAAAGGCATTTTCAGACAAATAAAGATATGTGACTTCATGACCAGGAAACTTACACTACAGAAATGCTAAGGAAGCCCTTGAGACAGAAGGAAATGCAAATATATGAAGGAATGAAAAGCATACTAAATGGTAACTACATGGTTGAATGTGTTTCTTACAGTACTAAAATCTCTATAAAACATGATTTGTGATTTAAACAAGATGCAATAAGATATTGTGGGTTTCATCATATATGATTAAGCAAAATGTCTGACAGCGATATCAGGAAGGCCAAGTGGAGAAATGAAAGAATACTGTATGTGAAGTGGTGTTATACCACTCAAAAGTATGTAGTGGTAAGTTAAGTGTGTATAAAATAAAAAGTAAATCATGAAAATAACACCAAGAACACTGAGAGTTCTAGCTAATAACATAAGAAAAGAGATAGAGTCAAGCAAATAATTCTCTAAAACTTAACACCAAAACCCCAAAGAACCCAATCAATACATAGGGAAAGGAACTAAACAAGTACTTCACAGAAGAAGAAATATGATTAGTCAACAAATATATGAAGAAATGTCTACCAATTAGAGAAATGCAAATTAAAATTACACTGAGATTCCATCTCACTCAGTCAGAATGGCAATTACCAAGAATACAAGTAACAATAAATGTTGACGAGGACGTGGGGGAAAAGGTACACTCATACATTGCTGGTGAGACCGCAAATTGGTGTGACCACTCTGGAAAGCAGTATGGAGATTATTCAGAAAACTTGGAATGGAAACCACCATTTGACCCAGTTACCCCACTCCTCAATAGATATTCAAAGGAGTTAAAATCAGCTTACTACAATGATGCCACCACGTCAATGTTTATAGTAGCTCAATTTACAATAGCTAAGCTATGGAAACAACCAAAGTGCCCTTCAACAGAGGAATGGATAGAGAAAATGTGATATATATATAATATATATATTATATATATATATACACAATAAAATATTTCTCAGCCATATAAAATAATGACTTTTATGATTTTTGCCAGTAAATGGATGGATCTGGAGACTATCATGCTAAGTGAAATAAGCCAACTCCCCCCAAAAAGGTCAAATGTTCACTCTGATATGCAGATGGTAACCCACAATGGAATAAAAGTACATTGGATTAAACAAAGGGGAATGAAGGGAAGGGAAGGGAGGGAAGGGAGGGAAGGGAGGGGAGTGGGAATAGGAAATACAGTAGAATGAATCTGACATAACTTTCCTATGTTCCCATCCTATACAACCACAAGAATGGAATTCTAATTAGAATAACTTATACTCCAAGTATGTATAATATGTCAAAATGCACTCTACTGTCATGTATATCTACAAAGAATAAAAAATAATATTTTTTTAAAAAAGTGAAAGATGGAACAAATAGAAGAAAAATAGACTTAAAACAAACCATGTCAATAGTCACAATATAAATGTTTTAAACATTTCAATTAAAAGTCACATATTTAAAGTTTAATGAAAAAGCAAGTTCCAACTGTATGTTGCCAACCACAAATAAAGTAAATTTCAGAGAGGAGAATATTTCTGGAGACAAAGATGACAATGAAGTCAATTCACCAGGAGGACATAGGCATCTTAAACATGTACATACCCAATAACAGAAGCTTAAAAATGCATAACAGAAAAGCTGAAAGGGGAAAAAGACAAATCCATAACTATAGTCAGAGATTTCGGTATTCTTCTCTCAGTGATTGATAAGGTACATAGAAATCAGAAATTCTTTAGATTTGAAAAACAATCAACCAAATTGATCTAGTTGCTACTTATAGGACACTCTACCCAACAACAGCAGTTTTTTTCAGGTTCACAAAGACCACTTATCACAATAGACCATGTTCTTAACCATAAAAGAAGTCTTGATGAATTTAGAAGGATGTATATCATACAGCATAGGTTCTCTGATAACCACGGAATTATATTAGAAATAAATATCTCTGAAAAATCCCCTCAATATTTGATACTAAATAAAATACTTATAAATAAGCATAACTCAAAAAAGAAATCAAGCTGAAGATGTAGCTCAGGCTCAGTGGTGCAGCCTAAATTCACAAGGCTCTGGGTTCAATCCCCAGCACAAGGGAAGAAAGGAAGGAAGGAAGGAAGGAAGGAAGGCAGGCAGGCAGGCAAAAGAGAAATTAAAAGGTATTTTGAGGGCTGGGGTTGTAGCTCAGTGGTAGAGCGCTCGCCTAGTATGAGAGAGGCACTGGGTTTGATCCTCAGCACCCTTAAAAATAAAATAAAGGCACTGTGTCCAACTATACCTAAAAAATATATATATTATATATAAAATATATATTATATATATATGGTATTTCGACTGTTTGAAAATGGAAACAGAACATACCAAAATACATGAGATGCTCCTAAAGCAGTATTTTAGAGGGAAATCTATGCCCATAACTCCTATATTAGAAAAGAAGCAGTCAAATAAATAGCATAAGCTTCTAACTTAGGAAACTGCCAAAATGTGCAAGTAAATACTATCAGAACACAAATCATTGAAATACTAAAAGGAAAAAATGATGGAGAAAATTAATGAAACCAAAAGCTTGTTCTTCAAGAACTTCAACAGATTAATAAACTGCTACCCAGACTAATGAGGAAATGAAGACACAAACTACAAACCCTAGTAAGGATAACTGAAACATCATTACCCATTATACAGATATTAAAAGGAAAAGAAGGAAATTTTACAAAAACAAAAAAAAAACTTATGCCAATAAATCAGAAAATGCAAATTCCTCAACAGATGAAAATTACCAAAACCTTCGTCAAATAACTAGGTAATCTGAAGTCCTATATTTTCTAAAATAATTAAATTATAATTAAGATCCTTTCTACAAAGAAAACTCCAATCCTGGAAGACTTCAATGGAAAATTCAATACACATTCAACAAAAGAAAAAAATTAAAATTGGACTTCTTAAAAGTTTTTAAGTTTTGTGCATCAAAAAATACTATCAACTGGGCACAGTGGCACACACCTATAATCCCAACGACTTGGGAGGTTGAGGCAGGAGGACTGCAAGTTCAAAATCAGCCTCAGCAAGGTAGTGAAGCCCTGAGCAACTCAGCAAGACCCTATCACTAAATAAAATATAAAAAGGACTGGGGATGTGGCTTAGTGTTAAGCACACCTGGGTTCAATCTCTGGTGAAAGGAAGGAAGGAAGCAAGGAAGGAAGGAAGGAAGGAAGGAAAAGGAAGGAAGAAAGGAAGAAGGGAGGAAGGGAGGAAGAGAGGAAGGGAGGAAGGGAAGAAGGGAGGAAGGAAGGAAGGAAGGAAGGAAGGAAGGAAGGAAAAATCTGTCAATGAAGTGAAAAGATAACCCACAGAATAGGAAAAAATACTTGCAAATCATGTATCTGGCATGGAATTAACACAGAGACTACATAGAGAGTTTTTAAAACTCAACAACAGCTGGGTGTGGTGACACACGCCTGTGATCCCAATGACTCAGGAGGCTGAAACAAGAGGATCTCAGTTCAAAGTCAACCTCAGTAAAATGGAGGTGCTAAGCAATTCAGTGAGATCCTGTCTTTACAAAAATAGGGTTGGGAATGTGGCTCAGTCATTAGGGCCTGTGATCAATTCCTGGTACCCACTCCCCCACCAAATAAAACAACAACAAAAACCAATTTGAAAATGGGCAAAAGACTTGAATAGACCTTTCTCCAAGGAAGATGTATAAATGGCCAATAAGCACATGAAAAGATGCTCAACATCACTAACCCTGAGGAAAATACAAATCAAAACTATAATGAGATATATTGTAGCATACTCATTATGAGGGCTAATATCAATACAGACAAACATAATAAAAACGCTGGTGATGACTTGGAGAAGTTGGAGCCCTGTACATGCTGTTGGTGGGCTAAGTACGATGGAAGAGCTGCTGTGGAAAATAGTATGGAGGTTCCTCAAAAAATTAAAACTTGAATTATCCTATGATCCAGTCATTCCACTTCTGGGTACACACTCAAAAACATTGAAAGTATCTTGCTGAGGTGCCTGCGCACCCATGTTCACTGCAGTATTATTCACAATAGCCAAAATATAGGGGCAACCCAAATGCCCATTGACAGATAAATGGAAAAGCAATATATGACATGTATATAATAGAATGTTATGTGCTCTGAAAAAGGAAGGAAATTCTGACATATGCTACAGTATGGCTGAATCTTGAGGATAGTATGCTAAGTGAAAAAAGCCCATCACGAAACCTACATATAATGTAAGATTCCACTTAAATGAAGTCCTAGATTAGAATTTCCGGAGGTTCAAGATGGCGGACTAGAGGGCGGCTGCATTTCATGTTGCTCCAGGACTCAAGATTCAAAAGAGGAGATAGTGACTTGGGACCAACTCAAAGCCGCCGGGTGAGTTTCTCCCATAGGGGAGGCGTCCCGGATGGAGCAGTAGCCCCAGAACACAGAGAACTTTGTGAAGTAGAGTGACTCGGCAGGACGCCCCTCCCCCACCGGAGCGGTAAAAACGGACAGCAAAGCGGAGCGAAAAATGGCGGATTGAAGTTTCCAGGACTGCGGGCAGATTCTCTAACCTAAGGAGACTCGTCTGCGAAGGGTGAGACTCCCAAGCCCAGGAGGGAGGTCCGGGCCCCTGGGAACGTTGCCTGCGAAGGCTGCCCTGCCCAGGCGGCAAGACACACCTCCCCCGCTGGAGCAGTGAACTCGGAAAGCAGGGAACTTTGCAAAGGAGGTTGTGCGACACACCGCTTGGTTTTGAAGCGATCTGCCAGGGCTCCAGCGGCTGCCAGAGAAAGAGTGGGGCGGCGAGTTGTTTGGATCCAGCAACCGCCTGAGCAACGGGGAGGGGGCTGTCCTGAGGAGGTGGAGGTACGCAGTGAGTGGCTTGGTCTCCAAGCGCCCACACAGAACACCGGGTGGCTGCCTGGAGGAAGAGACGAGTGACGGGTCACTGGGGCTTGGAGCATATGTACGAGGCTCCAGGTGGCGGCTCAGAGGAGGGGTCGCATAGCCAGGCGATTAGGTGCAAAGCACGGTCCGAGCCGGGGATCTAAGCACCTTTTCTTGAAAGAGCTACACAGAGACCAGCTGAGGGGTGGAGCAAAGGTTCCAGGACTGCGGGCAGCTTCTCTGAGGAGGGGCCACCTAAGGAGACTCGTCTGCGAAGGGCAGGGCTCCCAAGCCCAGGAGGTAGGTCCAGGCCCCTGGAAACGTTGCCTGGGAAGGCTGCCCTGCCCAGGCGGTAGTTGTGGACTGAGGGGAACCTCTAGGAGGGGAACGGACTAGCGAGACCTCCCCACCGGGTGGGTCTTCCCCGCCGAGTGAGGTTTTCCCACAAAGACGGTAAAACCAGAGACACAGGCCCAAACAGGCATTGCCTCAGCCCTCAGTCTAGTTCCCCTTTGGATGACCATTGGTCAACAAGTAGAGGCACCTCTGCCCTCTAGCAGGGAATATACCCCACCTGAAGACCACCACCCCTAGAGAGGCAGCTACCTAGGGGAACACCGAAGTATCAACTTCCTCTAAGACTTCAGGCTACTGAAGGATAAGAGGGGATACACTAGCAATCTTCAGGGACATTATAAGTCAATAGAGGAAATCTGCAACATCTCTGCAGTCCACTGATACCTAAACAATATGAGAAAACAAGGGAAGAAAATGCCTCAAACAAATCTGGATGTTCTATCAATAAAATCCAATGACAGCATGGCAGAAGAAATGTCAGAAAGGGAGTTCAGAATGTACATAATCAACATGATAAGGGAAGCAAACGATGAAATGAAAGAGCAAATGCAGGCATTGAATGAACGCACCAATAGACAGTTAAAAGAGCAAATACAGGAAGCAAAAGACCATTTCAATAAAGAGTTAGAGATATTGAAAAAAAAAACCAAACAGAAATCCTTGAAATGAAGGAAACAATAAACCAAATTAAGAACTCCATAGAAAGCACAACCAATAGGATAGAACACCTGGAAGACAGAACCTCAGATATTGAAGACAAAATATTTAACCTCGAAAACAAAGTCGAACAAACAGAGAAGATGGTAAGAAATCATGAACAGAATGTCCAAGAACTATGGGATATCATGAAAAGGCCAAATTTGAGAATTATTGGGATTGAGGAAGGCTTAGAGAAACAAACCAAAGGAATGAACAACCTATTCAATGAGATAATTTCAGAAAATTTCCCAAATCTGAAGAATGAAATGGAAAATCAAGTTCAAGAGGCTTATAGGACTCCAAATACACAAAATTACAACAGACCCACACCAAGGCACATTATAATGAAAATACCTAACATACAAAATAAAGACAGAATCTTAAAGGCTGTGAGAGAAAAGAACCAAATTACATTCAGGGGGAAACCAATACGGATATCAGCAGATTTTTCAATCCAGACCTTAAAAGATAGAAGGGCCTGGAATAACATTTTTCAAGCCCTAAAAGAAAATGGATGCCAACCAAGAATCTTATACCCAGCAAAACTTACCTTCAGATTTGACGACGAAATAAAATCATTCCATGATAAACAAAAGCTAAAAGAATATACAAAAAGAAAGCCAGCATTACAGAACATTCTCAGTAAAATATTCCATGAAGAAGATATGAAAAACAAAGAAGCAAATCAGCAAAGGGAGGAGATATCCTAAAGGAACTCTCAAATAAAGAGGAACCAAGTCGTGTCAAAAATAATAAATGAATAAAATGAGTCAAATGACCGGGAATACAAATCATATCTCAATAATAACCCTGAATATTAACGGCCTGAATTCATCAATCAAAAGACATAGACTGGCAGATTGGATAAAAAAGAAAGATCCAACAATATGTTGCCTGCAAGAGACTCATCTCTTAGAAAGAGATACCCAAAGACTAAAGGTGAAAGGATGGGAAAAAACTTACCATGCACATGAACCCAGCAAAAAAGCTGGGGTATCCATCCTCATTTCAGATAAAGTGGACTTCAAGCCAAAGTTAATCAGAAGGGATAAAGAAGGACATTTCATAATGCTTAAGGGAACCATAAATCAGCAAGACATAACAATCATAAATATCTATGCCCCAAACAGTGGCTCACCCATGTATGTCAAACAAATCCTTCTCAATCTCAGAAACCAAATAATAATACTAGGTGATTTTAACACGCCTCTCTCACTACTGAACAGATCTTCCAAACAAAAATTGAACAAAGAAACCATAGATCTCAATAACACAATCAATAATTTAGACTTAACAGACATTTATAGAATATACCATCCAACGAAGAGTGAATACACTTTCTTCTCAGCAGCACATGGATCCTTCTCTAAAATAGACCATATATTATGCCACAAAGCTAATGTTAGCAAATACAAGAAGATAGAGACACTTCCTTGTATTTTATCAGACCATAATGGATTGAAACTAGAAATAAATGAAAGAGCAAAAAACAGAAATTACTCCAACACCTGGAGATTAAACAATATGCTATTATATGAGGAATGGATAACAGAAGATATTAGGAAGGAAATTAAAAAATTCTTAGAGGTAAACGAGAACAAAGAAACATCGTATCAAAATCTCTGGAACACTATGAAAGCGGTACTTAGAGGAAGATTTATTTCATGGAGCGCATTTTAATAAAAGAAGTAAAACTCAAAAAATAAACAACCTAACACTACAGCTCAAAGCCCTAGAAAAAGAAGAACAGACCAACACCAAAAGTAGTATAAGACAGGAAATAGTTAAACTCAGAGCTGAAATCAACGAAATTGAAACGAAAGAAACAATACAAAAAATTGACAAAATAAATAGTTGGTTCTTCAAAAAAATAAACAAAATTGATAAACCTTTAGCCACACTAACAAAGAGAAGACGAGAGAAAACCCAAATCACCAAAATTCAGAATGAACAAGGAAATATCACAACAGACACAATTGAAATACAAAACATAATTAGAAGCTATTTTGAAAATCTATATTCCAACAAAATAGAAAATTTCGAAGATATCAACAAGTTTCTAGAGACCTATGAATTGCCTGAACTAAACGAGGAGGACATACACAATTTAAATAGACCAATTTCAAGTAATGAAATAGAAGAAGTCATCAAAAGCCTACCAACAAAGAAAAGTCCAGGACCTGATGGTTTCTCAGCCAAGTTCTACAAAACCTTTAAAGAAGAGCTCATTCCAATACTTCTCAAAGTATCCCATAAAATAGAAGAGGAGGGAACCCTCCCAAACTCATTCTATGAAGCCAATATCACCCTGATACCTAAACCAGACAGAGACACATCGAGGAAAGAAAATTTCAGACCAATATTCTTAATGAACATCGACGCAAAAATTCTCAACAAAATTTTAGCAAATCGCATACAAAAATGTATTAAAAAGATAGTGCATCATGATCAAGTGGGTTTCATCCCAGGGATGCAAGGTTGGTTCAACATCAGGAAATCAATAAATGTAATTCACCATATCAATAGACTTAAAGTCAAGAATCACATGATTATTTCAATAGATGCAGAAAAAGCATTTGATAAAATACAGCACCCCTTCATGCTCAAAACACTAGAAAAAATAGGGATAGTGGGAACGTTCCTTAACATTGTAAAGGCCATCTATGCTAAGCCCATGGCTAATATTATTCTTAATGGTGAAAAACTGAAAGCATTCCCCCTAAAATCTGGAACAAGGCAGGGATGCCCTCTCTCACCACTCCTATTCAATATCGTCCTTGAAACTCTAGCCAGAGCAATTAGACAGACCAAAGAAATTAAAGGGATACGAATAGGAAAAGAAGAACTCAAACTATCCCTATTTGCTGATGATATGATTATATACTTAGAGGAACCAGGAAATTCCACCAGAAAACTCTTAGAACTCATAAGTGAATTCAGTAAAGTAGCAGGATACAAGATCAATGCTCATAAATCCAATGCATTTTTATACATAAGTGATGAATCTTCAGAAAGAGAAGTTAGGAAAACTACTCCATTCACAATAGCCTTGAAAAAACTAAAATACTTGGGAATCAATCTCACAAAAGAGGTGAAAGACCTCTACAATGAGAACTACAGAACACTAAAGAAAGAAATTAAAGAACACCTTAGAAGATGGAAAGATCTCCCATGTTCCTGGATAGGCAGAATTAATATTGTCAAAATGGCCATACTACCTAAAGTGCTATACAGATTCAATGCAATTCCAATTAAAATCCCAACGATGTACCTTACAGAAGTAGAACAAGCAATCATGAAATTCATCTGGAAGAATAAGAAACCCAGAATTGCCAAAGCAATCCTTCACAGGAAAAATGAAGCAGGGGGTATTGTAATACCTGAACTTCAACTGTACTACAAAGCAATAGTAACAAAAACGGCATGGTATTGGTACCAAAATAGACAGGTAGATCAATGGTACAGAATAGAGGACACGGACACAAACCCAAATAAATATAATTTCCTCATACTAGACAAAGGGGCCAAAAATATGCAATGGAGAAAAGATAGCCTCTTCAATAAATGGTGCTGGGAAAATTGGAAATCCATATGCAACAAAATGAAAATAAATCCATATCTCTCACCGTGCACAAAACTAAACTCAAAATGGATTAAGGACCTCGGAATCAGACCAGAGACCCTGCATCTTATAGAAGAAAAAGTAGGTCCAGATCTTCAACATGTCGGCTTAGGACCAGACTTTCTCAACAGGACTCCCATAGCACAAGAAATAAAAGCAAGAATCAACAACTGGGATAGATTCAAACTAAAAAGCTTTCTCTCAGCAAAGGAAACTATCAGCAATGTGAAGAAAGAGCCTACAGAGTGGGAGAAAATCTTTGCCAATCATACTTCAGATAGAGCACTAATCTCCAGAATCTATAAAGAACTCAAAAAACTCTACACCAAGACTACCAATAACCCAATCGACAAATGGTCTAAGGAAATGAACAGACACTTCACAGAAGAAGATCTACAAGCAATCAACAAACATATGGAAAAATGTTCAACATCTCTAGTAATAAAAGAAATGCAAATCAAAACCACCCTAAGATTCCATCTCACCCCAATCAGAATGGCGATTATCAAGAACACAAGCAACAACAGGTGTTGGTGAGGATGTGGGGAAAAAGGTACACTCATACATTGCTGGTGGGGTTGCAAATTAGTGCAACCACTCTGGAAGGCAGTATGGAGATTCCTTAGAAAACTTGGAATGGAACTACCATTTGACCCAGCTATCCCACTCCACCCAAAGGACTTAAAATCAGCATACTATAGAGATACAGCCACATCAATGTTCATAGCTGCTCAATTCACCATAGCCAGATTGTGGAACCAACCTAGATGCCCTTCAGTTGATGAATGGATAAAGAAACTGTGGCATATATATATACAATGGAATATTACTCAGCCATAAAGAATGATAAAATTATGGCATTTGCAAGCAAATGGACGAAATTGCTAAGTGAGATAAGCCAATCTCAAAAAACCAAAGGAAGAATGATCTCGCTGATAAGTGGATGATGATACATAATGGGGCGTGGGAGGGGTTAGTTTTAGGGTTAGAGTGAGGGTTAGGAAGGGGGGCAAGAATGGGGGAAGGAAGGACTGTATAGAGGGAAAAGAGGGATGGGAGGGGTGGGGGGAAGGGGAAAAAAATAACAGAATGAATCAACCAACATCACCCTATGTAAACGTATGATTACACAAATGGTATGCCTTTACTCTATGTACAAACAGAGAAAGAACATGTATCCCATTTGTTCACAATAAAAAAAAAATTATAATTTCCAAATCAATAAGAACTTTTGAGCTTTTCCAATTGCAATTCTTAATTGTTAATCTTTTCTTCTTAAAATAAAAGAAATGTCCTTTGTCTTTATGGGTAGTTATCAAATAGATCCAATGGTGGGATTCAGTACATTTTTATTCCCTAAAAGATGTTTCTATTTTCTCCCAGGAACAGTGGCACATGCCTCTAATTTCAGCTCCTTGGGAACCTGAGGCAGGAGGATAACAAGTTCAAGGCTAACCTAGGCAATTTAGTGAGACCCTGTCTCCCGAAACAATAAAGGGAGGCAGAGACAGTGATGGAGCTCCATAGTAGAGTACCCCTGGGCTCAATCCCCAGTAATGCAAAAAAATTCTTTTCCCTTTTGACTGACACTTTATAAATTCACCCAAGCAACTGCTTTGCAGTCATCATTTAAAACCCGAAATTTTATACTCAAAAATGTCCTTGATACAATAAAAAGAGAAAAATAAAAAAAATTAAAAAAAAAAAGTCCTAGATTAGTCCAATTCATAAGGATAGAAAGTAGAACAGTGGTTGCCAAGGGCTGGGTTGAAAGAGAGTTAGTGTTCAATGAGTGTAGAGTTTCAGGGGTTTTATTTGTTTATTTGTTTGTTTGTTTATTTATTTATTTATTTTGGTACTGGGATTGATCTCAGGCACTGACCACTGAACCACATTCCCAGCCCTATTTTGTATTTTATTTAGAGACAGGGTCTAACTGAGTTGCTTAGCACCTCGCTTTTGCTGAGGCTGGCTTTGAAATCGAGATCCTCCTGCCTCAGTCTCCCAAGCCACTGGGATTACAGGCGTGCACCACTGCGCCTGGTTCAAGAGTTTCAGTTTTACAAAGTGAAAGAGTTCTGGAGATAGATGGTGGTCATGGTTGTCCAATAATGTGATTGTACTGAATACCACTGAACTATACACTTAAAAATGATTAAGATAGTAAAGTTTATGTGTATTTTCCCACAATGTACAATTAGATTCTGGAGATCTAATATATAGGATGGATGGTGATGGATATGTTAATTTTATTTGATTGTAATAATCATGAAATAATATATGCCTACATCAAATCATCATGTTGAATACCTTGAATATATATCATCTTTGTCAATTAAATATTTTTAAATAAATAAATAAAATTGGGAAAAATCCAGATCTTAATATCTAGAGACATTAGAGACATATATATTCAAGTAGTAAAATATGAAGAAAAGCTTTATATGTCATTATAATAAAAGTTAGGGTAGTAGTTACCTTTATTGGGAGAAAAGAATTGGTGATTGGCAAAGGGGCACGGGATGCCAAGTAATCTTCTACTTCTTGACTTGAATGGTGGTTCCACAATCATTTGCTTTATAATATATTATTAAACCATACATATTTTCATGTACGATTTTTATGTCTTTAATATTCCATAATTCTTTCCACATTTTTATTGGTGCATTATAGATGTACATAATGATGGGATTGGTTGTTACATATTCATACATGCACACAATATAACAATATAATTTGGTCAATATCACTCCACAATTTTTATATACCAAATATTTTAGGAAAGACTTCTTTGGCCAGGCTTCTACACCTTACGCGTGAGTAATGCATTCAAGGAGAGCCTATTGGCTGAACACTGATCAGCCAGTGCCAAAACTAGATTCAGGAGAGAACTGGCTTTAAATTGTTTTTTCACATGTGCTGATGGTTGTCAAGATTTAGTGTAATAAACCAAGCCAGGGCAGGCACTCTCAGGTTTTCACTCGTTATCATTCATTCCTACCAGTGCATTCATTAAGTGTACCGATATTAAACACTGTGTTCCAAGCGCTGGGCAAGGAGATGAGGTTTCCGTGGTGAAAGTTAGGCATGATCACTGTTCTCAATGAGCACTCCCAGGGTAGTGCAGGGGGTGGGAGAGGTGGAGAGATGAGAGAAAGAGAGAGAGAACAAAATAAGCAAACAATATAAACAATATTAAAACTTATGTGGAGTGAATGAACAAATGCTACTGCTTCTTTATCAAGAAGAATCTGTATGAGAATATTATAGGGGAAAAAAATCTGAGAGTTCACCTCTTAGAAGGAAACTTCCTAAATTCCTTAACAAAGAAGTTAAACAGAAAGCCATGTGATATATTAAGATTCCCCCTTTGGGGGAAAAATTATGTGTTCCCGTCTCTTAAATTAAGCCCTCTTTTGGAAGTCCACCCTAGGAGTGCACTATTACAACATGTCAAGTAGAAGAAAAGTATTTATGTGTATACAGACTATCCCTGAATTATGATGGTTCAACTTACCATTTTTCAACTTGATGATGATGTGAAAGCCACACACGTGCAGCTTGTACACACTTCTCTCTCAGTGATGGGTGGTGGCAGCAAGGCACAATTCCCAGTCCACCCTGCTATCACAAGCATAAAGAGTCAACGCTGTACAGTGTACTATACTGCTAAAACCTGATGTTACATGGATTGTGTAGATTAATTGTATTTCCAACTTGGGATATTTTCAATTTACATGGGTTTGTCAAGATGTAACCCCTTTATAAGTCCAGGAGCGCCTGTAGATCAAGATGGGTCCTTTTAAAGAACAGCATGTTCTGCATCCTTGGGATCACTGAAATTTAGTGTTGTATCTGTCACCTTCTGTTTTCGTGTTTGGTTTATTTTGGACCACATGCTTTTTAGTTGCCTTTAATGATTGAACTCCTCAAGTAGTTCTGAGTGCCTGCCCTTTCTGAGTGCCTGTCCTACTCTAGGCATTGGGAGACAAGGATGAAGGTGTCCTATTGGGACAGGAGTATTCCAGTATTAAAGGAGCCCAAAGGCTTTGGCCCCCACCAGGGCTAATACGAGCTCCTAGCCGGAAATGTCACATCAGATAATATTTCTAGTCTCAGACCAGACCTGAATTCAAAGGAACTTGGCAGGATTGGGCAGTTCAGACTGGGCAGTGCACAGGTATGAGGGGTCCCACAGCTGGCCTTCTAAACAGTAAATTGCTCAAAAATTGTTCGGCCATATTAATTTTTAAATCAATTAAACCATTATTTATTGAGCACCAACTCCATCAGTATTTATTATCCTATTGACTACAGCAGCTGATGTCCCTCCCCAGCAAAACTCCCTTCAGAGATATTTTCTCAGAACAAATAATAAATGTCTTGCGTGGGGTTAGGGGCCTTGCCCAGGGTCACATGGCAGTAGATGGCAGAGCTGAGACGCAAGCTCTGCTGGCACAAGTGCTCCCATCCCGTCCTTTGGTGGATATGCGTGTGCACATCAGCCTTTGGGGCCACCTCCCTCTCCCTCCACCTTCACCACCAGTGCCCTGCCCACGCTGCTTTGGGTGTGATGGCACTGCTGGTTCTGAACAAGCTACAAGGATAATCTGAGCAGAAGACACCAGAAGAAAGAGAACACTTTTCACATTTGGTACCTTCAAAACCGTGCTGTCCCCAGGACTGGGCTGGAGGATGGGGAGAGTTGGTAAGACAGTGGACACCATGAAGTCAACCTCTCATCCCAAAGTGGGGGTGGGCTGGGAAGCATGACTTGGAGGTGTTCTAACAAGTCCACCCTGATGAAAAGTACTCAGCGAACTGAATTCAGGCATACTTATCAAAGAACCCACTAGTCGCAGAAACCAGGAATCAATCCTAAGTGATTCAAACCATCATCAAAGTAACAATGGTATATCCAAATTACCCATATTTAGTAAGAAGTGGTGGAGCCCCCACTGTACTCCCAGCTACTTCTAGGGAGGCTGAGGCAGAAGGATCACTTGAACCCAGGAGTTCAAGGTCAACCAGGCAACACAGTAAGATTTCCATCTCAAAAAAATAAAAATAAAAAAATTACCTAGCTTGCTTATTTCTCTAAGTACAAAAGCAAATACCTCCAGGACCACCCCAACAGGGCATGTGGAAATGATATGAGGCTCATCTGGTGCTCCATTCTCCCAAAGGACAGTCACCCATCACTTCTTTAATCCCTGTATGTGACAATGACCCAACTGTCTACGTGAGGCATGTCACCACTCCGAGGACAGAGAGTTCTTCCAGTCTTCCCAGTTCAAGACTAACCTCTCCGTTAATGATTATCAAGGAGCTTGCAAATAGTGGGAAATTCCATTTCCTCACAAAAGAGGAAGTGCTGTTTCTTTACTGAGGAAGATGAAGTATATGTAACACCCATGCTACCAGAAGAGAGAAGTATGAGATCTGGGCAGAAGAAAAGAATGTGTCTTTCATTTGTCTTAATTAGGTTTTCAGGACTTTTTTAATTCATTTTTTTTTCTTCTCTATGTGAATCAAGAAAGAGAATGGCAATGAGAAAGTATGTGTAAAGAACCTTTTCTAATACTTCTGCCTCTTTAGAGATACGGCAGTAGGACAAAGGAAAGTGGTTGACGTCATATTAGACCTTAAAAAAGGGTCTGGTATCTTGGCATATCCTGAGCAGATGTGAGCGGTGACAGCCACCAGCATCCTGGACTCAGATTCTACCAATTTCCTCTAATGTAGCCAACCCCAGCCCCACCCTAGCTAAAACAGATATGAAACTCAGAAAGCCTGCCCTCCTGACATTTAAAAATATGTTGCACTTAAAAATATATTTAAAACATATTTAAAAATATGTTTGCAAGTCATCCAGGGAGTTTATTTCCTTCCTCAAAATAAATGAGCACCTTAACACTGATTTTGTGAAGAAGCAAAGAAGAGAATCTTTCAGTACTCCCACAGTCTGTGGGCTCACCCCCAAAATGAGTATATGCTCACGACTGATAACTACACTTATAAGGATGAATAGCGCTATTCATTTCTTTCTCTCCTCCAATATGAAATGAAGATAACCTGTTAGAGAACTGTTTATTTGGCTTGTTTAAACACCAGTCTCTCCTCTTAACAATACTGTGTTACTATGAAATTTTCCCAACATAATTTTCAACCTCTGTCTGTACCCAGGCAGAGTATACCAGAGGCTTCCCTTGACTGCCAAGAGCCATTTAATCAGAAGAAATGGATGCTGAAGACGCTGCAAGTGGTGTAGGGATTCTGTTCTCTGCAGAAAGTTTCCTTCCTCTGCCCCATTTTGGCCTGGGGACTGCAGGAGGACACTTGGGGTCAGGGAGGCCTTGTGGCATTCCGAATCTCCAGACAGAAGTGGATGTTAGGATAACCAAAGAAGGCAGTGAGGGGCACAAAATGTAGTTACTCTGGCCTAAGACCAGATAAACTCTGGGGACCTTTCTAGTTCATATCTACAATTTTTAGAGCCATCTACATGCCAGCCAGCACTGGTCAACTACACAATACCATCTTTGTCAAAGCCAATGCCTGGTACCCACCCAATAATCCCAGGCTGCTATCTTCATGTCCACTCTGTTCTTTCCTGACATTTGCAAGGCAAAGGAAAGGGAATGGTCTAAGAAGGTAAATAGGTTGAGTTCGCAGACTTGATATTTTAGAACGAGGCTAAACTAAATTACTTCAAGGTCTTAGATTAAATTTGTGCCACCAGTGACCACACATTTTCAAGAGTTAGTGGGTATAATGGACTGAAATGATGAAAATGATATTATCAACATTCAAGCCACAGAAAGGGAGAGAAGGAAGAGAACTGTCAGAAACACATCAAACCAAGACAGAGTGGAGCAGTTCCTCTAACTCCTTTATTTTGTACCTGGCCTGGGCGGTGAGGAGATTTGATGTTAGCTTTTGGTTTTTTGCTGGCAGCAAGCACATTTCATTTTCGAGCTGTGCCGTGCCAGTTAGTGACATAATGTCCACATGGTAATACGATACAGTAAGCACAAATGCAGTGCACAAACCAGACTGCAGCCTGAGAAAGACGAGCTCTTCCATATATCACCGGGAATGACTTGGAACTAGGGCGAGTGTTCTGAAGCAATCGCACATGAATTCACCTTCAGGAGATTACAGGCTGATGTCACCAGGAGAGTGAAGTCATCAGAAATGACCTAAACTGATGGGACGTTGCCAGAACAAAGCCCTGCTGTGCAGACACAAAGCTTAACTCCTTCTGGGTTTAAGATTTCTCTGAAGAGTTTTTTGGTGAATAAGAGGAGTTTACAACTGGGGATGACAAAGCCAATATGATCCCCACTCTCCTTGGCATCGACCAGTGTCACTTGAAGGGAAAGAACTGAGAATAAATAGTTTCCACTAAACAAACACTCAAGAGGTAAGCCCCATCTTTTTATCCAAGACTTCTACCCTGTCACTATAGATTCTCAAATGAATAATGCTAGTAGGCTTTTAAAAAATAGCAATTGAAGTGAATTGCTTTCGCTTCAGAATTAACTCCCCAGAAGAGTGATATTTGGAGCCACAGAATGGTGGTATATATCACTACAAAAATACTATACCCTTGATAAGCAGCTAGTTGCCTGCGTGTGCCTGTGCTTCTCGGTGAAGCACTGTAGGAAGTAAGCATGCAACACTGGCAGTCCCTTGCTCCATTGAGATGCTGAGCAGTGAGATGCCATCTTCTTCTTCTTCTTACCATGATTCTGAGAGCCATTGACACTTGCTTGTTTCACCCCCACTAATATCAACCCTTGTCTTCTGAAGATGTCATAAGGCCAAAAGTCCCTTGCTTAGGCCAAGTAATAGTGATGTAAGTTCAAAAGGTAAACATTAACCATACATAGGAAATAATCTGAGATCAGTGTGTTCCATTGTAGGCAGTGGTCATATTATCACCAAATCATAAAAACAAGCTAGAAAACTTCACATGCTGGAGGTATTAGAGGTAAGGAGTTGGACCTGTCTCTTCTCTAGGAGGAACCTAGCATCTGGCATCTAGAATCCATAATCAAGAGGGATAACATGGATAAAAATACCTTATAAATTGAAAGGATTATTGGTTGAATAATATGCTGACTTCACCATGGCCCTCTACAAAGCAGGGATGAAGGAGCAACCTCAGCAGGTGTCCTTAATAGGTAAGCAAAGTGAAGGCAGGCTGCTGGCAAGGAGTGGAGGAAGGTATGCAGAGAGCATCTCCTGTCCCTCAATTTCTTGGACTCTAAAAATCTACCTCAAGTAACTCTTCTGTTAGTGCTTTTCAAATTCTTCTCATCACAACCCAAGAATACATTTTACGGCGTCATGCAGTACGCTCTTATACACACACAACTGAAACAAAAGTCTTGTAAAAATAGTATTTCCCTGCTCCCTAAGATGTGATCTGATGCTTTTGACTGTCACATGATTTCATTCTTTACTACTGATTTGACCCATAAATTTAATTTAATAGTCACTAAGGGGTCAAGATTCACAATCTGAAAAATATTAAGAATTAAGTCCTTTTAGGAACAAAACAGAAAAAAATATGAATTAGGGTTTTCACAGTAGGGAATAGAGTCCCAGGGAGAGGGGAGTGTAGAATTCATAATGGTTTAAGGCTAAGAAGTTAGAGCCCAGAGCAAGCAAAGACCTGCTTCTACCACATCATGAATTCCTCTGGGCTTCCACTGGAGACCCTCAGCAGAGCCAACCCATCTTCTAACTGCATTGCTCCTCCTCGGGTCACCCATTCCCAAACCCATTCCCAGGCACCATGAGATAATATAAATGCCTAGGCAGAACCTAACCGAAATAGTTGTGCATTATCAAGTTCAGATCAGTGAACAGAGATCTAAGGGGCAAAGACCAGTCAATAGACTGAAACAACGACAAACCTTGAGACGCCAAGTGGGCCAATTTTCAGGGTGTGAGTCAAATCCCACTGATGTGAGGGCCCTTTCACAGTATGTGGGGAAATTAGCTCCACTTTATCACATTAAAGTATCTTTGACAAATCATCAGAACTGTTTGCTTTGGACGCGAGGCTTGGCTTACAAATGCCCTTGAAGCACCAAGAGATTTAGGCCAATGCTATCTTGGGCTACTGGATAAACAACTGTGACCAAACCTGTCCAGACATTTGGTCAATTTTTAAAATATAATAAATATTGACTGAGTCCTTTCTAGGCTGTGCACTGTAATAAATTTGTCAGGTCTTTTGCTTGCTTGAACAATTCAGGTGCTTGATTGAACTAATAGAATTCAGAATTGTGGTTATGCTTATTACCATAACCCTGAACCCGAACAACCTTCAAGACCTTGATATATTATGTGGGTTTTTAAAGTACTGTTCAACATTTGTTGTACTGCAACAAAAATGTCACTGTGGAACCTCTGGGGGTGCTTAATTAAATGCATTCTCTGCTGAGAGAGCCAATTCATTTAAGAGAAGGAAACTAAAGTGGTCAATTTCATTTTCTGTTTCTGTGGAGATTAACTTCCTGTGCACCTGCCTTTAGAGTTTAAAATGAGTCAGAAATTTACCTGTTTTTTATTAAGATTCGTGTTCATTTGCTTCTTTTGAATAGGCAGCAGGTCAGGTCAGCAGGACAGGAAGTACGCTAGGTACATCATCAGTATTTGGAGACCAGATCTAACTTATTCCTTTGTCTTCTCACCCAACTCTGAGCTGCACATCAAGGAGCACTGGTTACACTGTGTGCATATGATGGGGTCCAGGGAAGGAGTCCCAGTTGCCTAAACTCCAAAGAGAAAGGTGGGGCCAGTACTATGCTAGTATTAATCTGCTTGAATTAATACATTGTTCTCATATCTGAGCATGGGACACCCACAGCCAGCTAATGAAACCCATCATTGCATCAACAGAACGAACAAGAATGCATGCCCAGCCCTAATGGAGAGCCCATGTTCTATCAGTTTCATTGTTAAAAAACAAAATTAAACACAAACACACAAATATTAAACAAAAAAATCAGATTTCATTGCTTCTACTGAAACCACCTTTTCATTTTTCTTTAAAAAGTCTAAATTGTTCATACATTTTGTTTTGTTGTTGTTGTTGTTGATGTTGTTTTTAATGGCACTCAGAACTTTACTTTGAGCAGGTTCATGAAGTAGTTGAACCTGATGTTCCCTTTTTCATTGATGTATCCAACCCATTTGCAGAGAACAGAAAGAGAGAATGCCTGGGAGATAAACACTTCATTGGCTTAAATAGAAAGTCGATCTTTCCAGCAAGTCTATTTGTCAGAGAAATGGGGAAAGGGAGGATGGGGACTAGTTAAGCCCATGTCTCCGGACATCAGCCTGGTATGTCATAATAGCCTGCCTGTTACAGAGTGTCGTGTAACCCATAGGAAAGAAAACATTTTTCAAACACCTGTAAGTCCATTGCAGGGTGCAGATACAGCATCTCCTCCCACAAGGGACTGCTGTAAATTTAAAATCAACAATTAAGAACAGCTGCAGGCTTGCAACCAGCTGCCCTTGCTAACCCCTTGGAGGGAGGGCAGAGAGAGGGGTAATCAGCACAGAAGGCTGAAATTGCTCTTGCCTTGCATTACTTTTTCCTCCTGTGAAATGTGTTGGAACATTCTGGTATGCTGAAGGTGTTCACAAAGCTGCTTTCCTATGAACCAAATGGCCTGCAATATTTCCAAGCCTTGTTGGCTGTGATGATGTTTAATCTTCTATTCCTCAGAGCTAGGGCTCATGGCTTCAAATTGCTGCAGGAACGGATTCAAATATGCAAGGAAATTCTGTTGCTTTTGAAAAGGTTCCTTTGGGAAGAAATCACTGAAATGTATCATTTGGTCACAGGCTGTGGGACCCCTCAAGAACTAAGTGAAAACCAGAGGGGACCTACAGCCATTGATGAAATCACGTATATGGCAAATCCTCTCAAAGGATGGACCCACTCACATGCCAGAAGAGAAATAACCCTGAGCAGGTGATTGGAAGGCTAAGAGGATGAGGAAGAATTCAGGTGTCTCCAGAGAGGAACCCAAAGAGGAAAAGAATTGCAGGAGTTGTTGGAATATTGAAGTCATTTAAAATCATCTGAAAAAAGTGAAAATTGCCTGACAAAACTTCCTGATACTGATTTTTTTTCCCTCTTTTTCTTTGAGGACTATCTCCCTGAGGGAAATGGCAAGAAAGTCATCAGTTAAATCATTTATAAAGAAGGGGGAGAAAGAATGAGAAAATAGATGACCAGCCCAGAACATGGCCGTCCTCTTCCAAGTCTGTTAGGCAGCGAAATGAGATGATGTCATGGACGCTTGTCTCTTAATCTTGTTCGCGGTGAACACATACATGTTTCTGGCTGTTTCTCGCACTCCTTTCGCCTATGGCCCTGCTGCTAATGGAGGAGCTTCACACAAACCTGGGGTTCACTCCATTTCCATTGAACATCTCCATTTCACTTTTAAATAAATTAGGTCACCTTATCATAAGCATAAATTGTGATTTAGAGAGATGACAGATAACTAAATCAGGTTTGTAGGCCTGCTGCTGTGGATATTACATGCCCATCTGGGTGACATGGTCCTTGGGTCAAATTCAGAACTTAGTTTGAGTGCCTTCTTGCGTTTGCCCATTCTAGGACTTGAGAGCAAAAAATATAAAAGAAGTTTAAAGTAGCAAAAAGGTGACTCTTGGGTATCCTTGGGTATATTTTGCTGTACCTGACTGTTTTTAAAACATGAACATCCTGACCTGCCTATGGTTTACTGTGTCACCACACACCAAATGTTTGATGCAGATGTTTTTCAGACCTGACAAAGCCAACCTATTTGAAATTTTTCATTTAAACTTTGAAGTTTTCATGACACCTAACTGAGAAGACTAGAAAGACTTAAAAAGAAAACAACTCATAATGTCCTCAGATCTAAACGACAGACATTAGAGACATCCAGCATGCTTTCTCCCTTCTCTTCTGATTTGCAATATGTCATTCCCTTCCTAAAGTCACATCAACACATGTTGACTAAGCTGCATTTTATATTTCATGAAAGTAACAAGCATCCAGTACACTCTTCAATTTCTAGCAAAAACTAGCTAAGCTTCTGAGGCTGCCATGGGTACTGTGCCTTACAGATCTCTGACTATAGGGATTGTCACTTACTGAGGCCTCCTGCCTAATATCCACCCTCACATCTGCACCAAGTCCACACTGGCCTCAGACTAATTCTAGTCAATGACTAGGTGTGGCAGGCAGACCTGTTCCTGAGAAACAGGGAACTCCTCTGACACATTAGCTCCAGTGTTCCCCAACAACCTTGCTGAACCTTCCTTTGGCTACACAATGTCTGGGACATTTCTGCCCAGTCTTGCTTCCTTCTCTCACTCATTGGTGATTAGACTTGCTTATAGTCTAATGGCTCTTCCAGCTCCCTCCTTTTCAGGTAGGCACTTTTCCCAAACAAAATACTTGCACATTTAACCCCTGTTCTAGTGTATGCTTCTCAGAAACCCAGACTAACTGAGCCCACTTTTTCTTCTTGGTCCTCTTCAATAAAGATGGGAGGGCTGGGGTATAGGTATTTAAAAATAAGAGCCTTATCTTTTGCTAGATTGGGTCACAGTTTAGACAAAACAGATGAAACCAGTGTAGTAGAGAACAGTTGATGTTAGATCTTCTTTATTTCAAGACTCAGATCACTCTGTATACTAGTCCTTGCTTCCAAGTCCACTAGTTTCAAACAGCCAGAAAGTTAGTTAATAGAAAAACTCAACCTGCTGAATATAGAAGTATGATAGTCCAATGCCCCAAGGCATTTTATGTAGTTACATGTGACCATGTGAACCAAAGCTCAATTCCTGAAGTATTTTGACAGTCTTTTGTCCAAAACTAGTATAAGAACTAACTCTTATAAATAGATGCATTGGGCTGGAATGCCATAGAATGCTTTCCTGGGGGCTCAGGTCCTTCACACCATAAATAAAGTTGTGAGGGGAAATCTTGGGTCTATCTACTTTCAAAATGGGGGCCATCATGGGTCATGCCATAGGCTTACCTGAAGAGTGGGGGATCTTCATTCCCTCCCAGTCCCACCCTGGCAGACCAGGGAATAACAGGAGGCATCAACCCCGTGAACTTCACCAGTGTCAATCCAGTTGTGATAGGAAAAGCCCAAGAACTCTGCTCATCAGATAGTTTTGGAAGAATTAGACACTGAGTCAGTCCTTGCTAGTTGTCTACCTGAAGTTCATCTCCTTTGTCTCCTCACTAAGAAAAAATACCTCGATTTTGTTTAGGGTGGCAATATGTCCAGCTAAAAATATTATATTTTCCAGTTTTCTTGCCACTAGAGATTGTCTTATGTCTAGACAATGAGACACAATAAGAAGTCATTGGTTGGGGCTTCCAGGAAAACTCTGTAAATGAGAATCAAATAAAGGGTTGAATAAATAATGAAACGATTTTAAAATGTGTATGGCAATGCAAAGGGTCAAAGACAGCCAAGCCAATATTAAAGAGGAACAAAAAACTGGAGGGCTTTAACCAGTAGCTATCAAGACCTATACTGACTCAAAGATACACAAATAGAATAATGAAACAGAGTCACACAAATATGGATGCCTGATTTAACACAAAGGTAACACTACAAAGCTATAGGGAAAGAAAGGTCTCTTCAACAAACTGTTGAATCTTCATGGCAAAAATAATCTTGACTCCTCCTTCATACCATATAAAAATATTAATTCCAGATATATTGTACATACAAATGCCAAAGGCAAAATAATCAAGTTTTTAGAATGAAAGAATCTTCACTTTGGAATCTTCTTCACTTTGGAGTGGGCAAAGAGTTTTAAACAGGTTCCTAAAAATGCTAACCAGAGGGGGGAAACTGATAAACAACATTATGGTTAAGAACTTCTGTTTATCAAAGACATCATTAAGAGGATGAAAAGGCAACTTACAAAGTAGAGCACAGTCCTCAATAGACTAAATTATGTTCTCACAAAATTCATATGCTGAAGCCTTAATCTCCAATGCCTCAGAATGGGACTGTAGGTAAAAATAAACTCTTTAAGGAGATAATTATGTTGAAATGGAATCATTAGAATGGGCCTCAATCAGTGTGACTGGTGTCCTCAAAAGAAAGGGAGATTTGGACATACAGAGACAGCAAGGGTGTGTGTGCACAGAAGGATGCCCGTGTGAAGAGACAGCAATAGGGCCCCTGTCCTTAAGTCAAGGAGAGAGGTCACTGGAGAAACCCATCCTGCTGACACCTTGATCTTGGACTACTAGGCTCAGAACTATAAGAAAACAAGTAAGACATCCAGTCTGTGGTATTTTGTTCTGGCAGCCCTAGCAAACTAATACGAGACTCACCCAGAAGCAAACTTTACAAAACAATATGAAAAATACAACACAATGAGAACTGTACAAAAAATATGAAAAGTACTTTGAATCTAAATATCCAGTAAATATATGCATATGAAAAGTTGTTCGGCTTGATTCATGCATTACCAAGGTAATAAAAATTAATATTGTGCATCTACCAGAATGGATAAAATTGAAGTGACAGATAATACAGTAGTCCCCCTTTATTCAAGACTTTGCTTTTCACAATTTCAGTTACACATAGCTGACCATGCTCTAAAAATACTACGTGGAAAATTCCAGAAATAAATATTAAGTTTTAAATGATTTTTATACATTGTTATAATTGTTATATTTTATTATTAGCTGTTTTTGTTCATCTCTTTCTGTTCCTAATTTATAAATTAAACTTTATCACAGGTGTGTATGTATAGGAAAAAACATATATGAAAGTATATATGAAAAAACTATTCATGGTTTCAGGTATCTGCAGAATGTCTTGAAATGTATTCCCTGCAGAAAAAATGGGGGATGCTCAACTACTGACCAAGTGTTGACAAGGATGTGAAGTAAATGAAACTTTTATTCATTGCTCCTAGTAGGGTAAATTGGTACAAATACTCCAGAAAATCACTTGGCCACAACATAGCGAAACATAAGCACAATGTATAATCCGGAGATTCTTCATCTAGGTATACATACACAGAAATGTGTACGTATGCTCACCAAAAGACTTATACTGGAATGATTATTGCAACATTATTTATAATAGCTAAAATCTGCAAGCTACCTGAATGCCTGCCAATATTGAAATGGGTTAAAAAAATATTCCCACATTAGAATAATGGAGCCATGAGAGTAAATGTTCTGCAGTTACATATAAATAATATGAGTGAACCTCACAAAACAGTTTGTTAAACAAAGAATGCAGACACACAAGGATACATGTGGTATAATTCCACGAAGTTCAAAACAAGCAACCTTAATCTATGCTTTTCCTGTAGGTATGTAACAGGGACTTCTGGGCGAATAAGGAGGATTCCGGTGGCTTGGAATGTTCTGGCATTTGTTTTGAGTGCCAATTACCTTAGTGTGCTCACTTTGTTAAAATCCATCAGGCTGTATACTTGTGATTTGTGAACTTTTCTGTGTGTTATATATCACTATAAAATTTTTTATGAAAATGGGAGAGCCAACTCAGTTGGCTTGCACTTTTCCCTTCACCTTCCCCCCTTTTCCTGCCTGGAACACAGATGTGATGCCTGAAGTAGAACCATGAAGTGACAAGCATGAGAACAAAAACCACATGCTAAAGATCGCCGGGTAGAAAAACAGAGGTAGCCTGCGGGGTTACTGAGTGCCTTGGGAAGCTCTGAATTGCCTACCTCCAATTTTCCCATTCCACACACACATACACCAGAAAAAAAAAAAAAAATTGAAATCTTAACTTGTTTAAGTCACTATCTAGTCAGATTTTCTGTTATTCACAGCTAAATGCAATGCTAATTTTGGTGAATCAATTCTTCAGCAGTTTCCTTAAAAAATGAAATAAAGGAGAAAATATGTATTGCACATGATGACTTTAGATAAGGATAGTGGACAGAGATGATCCAGACCTTTGCACTTGGTAGTTTTGAACCTACCTATGACTCTGAGCTAAGTTTCAGGCAAAGGATTTTAAATTCATAAGGACACACTGTTTGGAAGCCTTTAATATAGGACCAAAATGGGCAAAGAATTCAGATATCACTACAATACTAGAAAAGCATATGAATTCTGTAAATAAAGCAAATAATTTTACTATAAGGTATATAGCTCAACTTCTCTAACATAAATCCAAATTAGCATTGGCTTCCATATGGTAGCCTCTAAGTGTTAGGGATCCATGTTCCACCTACACTGCTGCTGTATCCTCCTAGGATATTGACCTTGTGGTTATAGTCCAAGATGGCATACCATTACTATTCTACATTCCAAGCAGCAGGGTTGGAGATAGAGAACAAGGAAGACATGCCTCTCCCATTAAAGGCACAATGAGCAGTTGCACTATCACTTTTGATCATATCTGATTGACCTGACCTTGATCAAATAATTAGGAAGAAAGAATAGGATATTTGTTAATTAAGTGGCCATGGTCTCAGTTAAAAAGGGATACAGGAGAGGTAGGATAAGTAATCTGCTACTACAGGGATAATATATGTCTGTATCCATTTCATCTATTGAGAACTTATATAGGAGTAAAAACAAGAAACAAATTTCTTATTTTATCAAATTAAGTTTCTTAGGGGAAGTATGATTTAAATTAATTTTTAAAAAAATTTTTAAACTAACTTTGCTTCACCATGTTCTTCTATTCTCTGAGAATTATGTTCAAAGTTCACTTTTCCTGTTAAGCACCCCAGATGAACTACACCTGGCTCCAATAATCGCTCTAATCACTTCCCCATTTTCAACCACGGCACGTTATCTGTCTGTGCATAGCACTAAGTGATTATGCATATGTGTATACCTTTTTCTTTTTTACTGAGCTTATATGGATTTTTCTATGATGAGGTGGAAATAATATGACTTTTGAAGTCTGGCAGACATTGATTCAAATTCAAATTCTGCAGTCAGTGGCTACCTACCCTTGCTTTACATCTCCCCACTGATACCTTTGGTCTCAAAAGAGGGTTCTGGTCTATTCTAACCCTTCTGTTGACCCCTAGTCTTTACAATTCTCTAACAGTTATCTCCCTCATATCTTCAAGCTGTTTTTCTACACTAACCTTTGTCATATAAACCAGATCACATTTCTCCAATTGTTTTAAAACTGTCTCTCATCTGTTTCCCAAACTAGCTAGCTCTTCTGTCAGTCCACCACAGAGCTTCTTCAAAGTGTGCTCCACCTTCCTTGCCTGTGCATCACCCCTCTACTGTCTGATATTATTCCTATTTTATCTAAAATAAATCTGCTCTTACAAAAATCCCTGGCCACTGCTGAAAGTCAATCCAACAGTCAGTTTTCTGCAATCTCAGACACAGTTGGCCACTCCTTTATTTACAAATGTTTCCCCCTCACCTACTCAGATCTCTCCCTGACTTTTCAGGCTTCACTATTGAGGTTTCTTCATGAATTTCTTCCTCTGCTATCAATAAAGGTTAGTTTGCTCAAGAGCTATCTCGTCTTACTCTCCACATCCTGGATGGAGGCTCATCCATCCCTTGGTTTCCATAAATTCCAAATCAGTTTTTCTAGTCTAGACTCTACTGGGTTCTAGACACCCCAGTTTTCTTGGGATCGAAGGACTTCTTTGGACAAGGCACTTTTTGTTTTAAAACTGAGAAAAATCTCAGGCAAACCAGAATGAGTTGATTACCCTACAAACTCTAAGATCCTGCTGGCCATGGTTACCTGAATGTCCTACAGACACCACTAAGTCAACATGTCCTTCCCTGAAGGCGTCATCATGTCCGACCCCAAACCCTCTCCTCCTCATTTATTCACTATCTCAGTGAGTGGTGCTGTCATTTAGTCTTTAACTAAAACGAAAACCCAGGAAGTATCCTGGACGTGGACCACATTCTCACCCACCATGTCCACTAGTCAATAGCACCCAAGCAGAATCTGAATGCATCTTCATTGTCTCACTTTGATTCAGGACTCCCTCCTCTCTTTGAACTATCATGATCATATCTTAATTTTCCTGCCCTGAGCCTTATTCTTCCAATCCATACAGCCATCAGAGCAATTTTTCTAGAACCCAAATCTAACCATGTAAATTCTCTGCTTTATCAAAGTTTTCCACAAAGTTCAGACTCCCTTCATGGGTCTACAACTCTAACCCCTGCCTGGGTCTCCTCATTCTGATCCCTGCCTGCACCCTGTCAATCCCTTACACCAGCTTCTGCACTTCCACGCCCCTGAGAGAGGGGATTCTATTCTACAGATCCTCCACCTTGCTCACAGCCTTCTGTGCTTGAAATGTCCCTTCTTGCTCCCTGACAAGCTTATTAACTCATCAACCCTTGGTCCAAGTGTCTCCTCCTCAGAGAAGCCTTCCCTGCACCTACTATTTACCTCTCTCCTAACCCCTTAACACATGAAAATGCAATTACAGATGTAGTCACATCTGTTTCCCCCGCCAGACTGGGTACAAAATACTCCAGGGTGGGGAACCTCGTATAGTCATTTTATACTCAAGGAGAATGTTTGGAACACAGCCAGAACTAAAATATATTTTTAGTTGACTGACTCAACCACTCTGGTTCCCCTTCTGTGAGAACTCAGATGTTACCCCTACTTTGAAGGATAGATGGGATTGACGTATTGGAAAGTATCATCCCCCTGCCAGGACAACAGACCCCGTGTTTCTCTTCCCCTTCACAATTCAATTAAGACCTATATTTTCCACATCCTTTGTCACATCCCCAGTAGAAACCTGATCTATAATTCTGAATAACCAACACCATGGTGTGGAGCTGTGTACCAAAAGGTCCCTATTCCTCCTTAGGGGCAGGCATCTTAGGGATTAATCAATATTTATATCAGCATTGACATTGGTTCCCATCAATAACACAATTAGAAAGCATCTATGATGCTCCACCAGGTTCACGTTCATGAAAAGATAATCTTGTTTCAAAATCATTCTCATTTGTACACCATATACATTTTACTTGCCACTGTAGAAGTTCTTAATAAAGATAGGTGAGACTAAATATTTGAAAAGAGAAGTTAAAACTATTTCACACCTGCCACATTGACCAAGAATTTTAAATGACATTGCCAGATATTTGCAAAGACATAGCTTGATGGGAATTTTCATATACTGTTAGTGGGAGCACAATTCAGGATAACCAGTTCAGAAAACAGCTGAGTTTTACCTAGTTAAGTCAAACACTTTATAGGCCTTGTGCCCTATGAAGATGCTCTAAAGAAACTCTGGCATATGTGTATAAGGAAATATATACAAGAAAGTTCATACCAGCATAGTTATGAAGTTGGACTTTCATTTCTATAAAGTTCAAAAGTCACAACAAAACAAAATAACACATTGCTCAGAGATCTACATGTACGGTAGAACTACAAAGAAAAACAAAGAAATAACTTGCACAGAATTCAGATAGCAGTTCAGGATAGAGGTGGAAAGAGTCTTCCAGGAGAGATTCTAAAGAATGTCAAAGGTTTGAGTAACATTCAATTTCTTAGTCTGGTGGTTGGTAAATGGTTACTCATTCTATTTTTGCGTTATTATTAAATTAGTGCTCCTTGAATTGGACATGTATGTTTATGCTCTCTTATATTTTCAAGATACACTTTACTTTTTTAAAAGTTGTTTTTCTAAAGAGAAGCTAAGTAAATTTTAAGGTCATACTAATAAGGAACAGAGTTGTGACTGCAACCAAATCTATCTGATCATAAATTTTCATGGTGCTTAAACTACCTTGAATATGCACTGACTCTCCAAATACAGTACTCACACAGAAGTCGCAACCTTTACCCAAATGTCTGTTAGAGGAGAAATAGATAAACAAAATGTGGTGCATACATACAAGCCATTATTATTAAACCCTAAAAAGGAAGGAAATGTTGACCATATGCTACGATGTGGATGAACCTTGAGGACATTACATGCCAAGGGAAATAAGCCAGTCACAGGAGAACAAATACTGCATGAATCTACTTATACTAGGTACACAGAGTAGTCAAAATCAAAGACAGAAAGTAGAAAAACGGTTGCCAGGTACTGAGGGCATGGAAGAATTGGAAGCTATTGTAGAAAGAGAACAGAGTTTCAGTTTTGCAAGATAAAAAGAGTTCATGAACAGATTGTGGAAATGACAAACGATAATGTAAAATGTACCTAATGTCCCCAAATTGTATACTTCAAAATGATTAAAATGCTATGCCTATTTTTCCACTCCTTTTTTTAGAGTTGCACACCCTTATTTGGATGATAGTCAAGGTGAGTGGGATTTAGTAATGGAGCATAGAGGAAAACCACTTCCTATATTTCCCCACCTGCTCTCTGGGCTGTACCATCCCCTGAGTTTCTGGGCCATAGCCTCCTGGAAGTTGGTCTGTCAACCAAGGCAAGTGCCATTTCTGGCTTGCCCCTGGCCACATCCCCCTGGTGATGGAATGGAATGTAGGGTGGCTGCCAGATGGCAGATGAGTACAAGGGCAAGATCTGAGGTTGAGAGAAACAAGAAATAAAGGGGTAGCAGGTGCTGCCGAAGCAGGGCTGGCGCTTGAGGGTCTGTGGGACTAATCGCTTCAGCCCATCCGTCTCCAGCCACATGGGGAGAGGCACAAGAACAGAAAGGGATGTGTCATCAGAGGAAGAAATGAGGAACAGAAATCTGCACCTGGAATGCTAGAGTCAAGAAGTGAAAAATTTTCCACAAAGCTGAGCTTGGAGCCTGAACACATTCTCAAGGAGGAGGATTCAGCCCGTGTATAACTTAGCAATTCACACTTGACAGAAAGGCAGTGCAACACACAAACATACATACAGAGGCAGCCCAAAACACAATGCTGAGAAAGACATGATTTAATCATCTGGATCATTTTCCTGTACAATGTCAGGAAGCCAGCATCTAGATGACGGACTTAATTCTTTGCACCTGACTCTCTGGCATCATGATGATCCAGCCTCAGTGTATCTAAAAGAAGTCCAGGAGGAGGCTGATGCTCTTTTTCATTGAATTAAACATGTCACACAATTGTTTTAAGAATCATCATGGGCAAAAGAGCATATTTATATTAAATTAACATTTAGAAAGGAAATGCCACCAAAGTAGCAGTGTTCTTAAGCACTCATGAAGCATGATTCCACGTGTGGAAATGCTTAGGATTTGATTTTCAGTTAATCCTCAGAGCATCCCCAATGAAGGAGGGATCGTTAAGTGGTCAGGTGTCCATGAGGGGAAACTGAGGCACAGAGAGGTGAAGGGATGAATTGGAATCATTTACAAAAGGTTCATTTCAGAATTATGTTAAATATTCCCCAAATTCAGGACTGTGCTTTCTCAGTGGAGAAAATACTTCTCCAAGAATATCACAGATTACTATACCTCCAGCTCATCACTTTCCCCACACGAGGTGGATTCAGAACAGCTCACAAGGGTTTTGGAAGAGGTCTCTCTTATGTCTAGCTGGTGTCCAATCTAAAGATCCCCTAAGTTACTAGACCCTTGAAACTTCCTTCAAAGGGGACATGGATCTACTTTAATGTGGCCTGGACAACACTGGACTCCTATTTCCACTCCAGTGCAGACCAAAATATCAGATTTCACCACAAGGGGAAAAAATACTTTAGTAGAAATCTGTGATGAGATTTCTTCTTTCTAATTCCAGTCTCACCTGATTCCCACCTGCAGCACATCCCACTCCTGCAGGCTCCAAATGCTAAAATGGAACTGGTCCATGAGGTAAGCATTGTGGGTAAGATGGGGGAAAAAATCATTAGTCCTGCTATTTCTTTCCTGAATACTAGCTTTCTCTCACGTTTGTGAGTGCTTAGAAAAGGCCCAAAGGGAAATCTTTCTCCTATCAAGTCTATCAGGACATATTTCCTAGCCAGGCCATCTCTTGCTGGGTCTTCATCTTTAAAACACACACAGACACACACACACACACAACACACACACATATCTCAGTTGGGAACAGAGGCACATGCCTGTAATCCCAGCAACTCGAGAGGCTGAGGCCAGAGGATTTCAAGTTCAAGGCTGGCCTCAGCAACTTAGTGAGTCCCTAAGCAACTTCATGAGACCCTGTCTCAAAATAAAAAGAAAAAGGTCTGGAATGTAGCTCAGTGGTAAAGTACCCCTGGATTCAATACACTATAACAAAAAACAAAAAACAAATAAAAACCTCACATCTCTAGTTCTGTGAAGAATGTCATTGGTATTTTAATAGTGATTGCATTAAATCTGCATAATGTTATTGATAGTATGACTGCTTCAACAATATTAATCCTGCCTAACAAAGAATATGGAAGGTCTTTCCATTTTCTAAGGTCTTGTTCAATTTATCTCTTCATCATTCTATAGTTCTCATTGTAGAGGTCTTTAACCTGCTTGGTTAGATTTATTCCTGAGGTTTTTGTTTCATGTTGTTTTTTTTGTTTGTTTTTGAGTTTATTGTGAACAGAATAGTTTTCCTAATTTCTTTATGTGCAGGTTCACTATTGGAGTATAGGAAAACTATTGATTTTTGTATATCAAACTTGTATCCTGCTCCTTTGCTGAATTCATTTATTAGCAGTAGCAGTCTTCTGGTGGAGTTTTTTGGATCTTCCATATATACAATTAAGCCATCAGCAAACAGAGGCAGTTTGAGTTCTTTTTTTCCTACTTGTATCCCTTCAGTTTCCTTCTCTTGCCTGATTGCTCTGACTAGAGTTTCAAAAACTGTATTGAATAGAAGTGGTAAGAGCGAACATCCTTGTCTTGTTCCTAATTTTAGAGGAAATGCTTTAGGTTTTTCTCCATTCAACATGATGTTGGCTTTGAGTTTGTCACACATAGCCATTACAATGTCGAAGTAAGTTTTTTCCATCCCTAGTTTCCCCAGTTTTTTAACATGAACAGGTACTGAATTTTGTCAAAGGCTCTTTCTGCATCTATTGAGATAATCATGTGATTCTCATACTTAATTTTATTTAGGTGGTTAATTACATTTATTGATTTGCATATGTTGAACCAATCTTGCATCCTTGGATGAAACCCATTTGATCATGGTGTTTAATATGTTTTCGAATGCGGCTTGCTAATATTTTTAAGAACTTTAACATTCTTTACAGAAAATTCATTTAGAAGAATAGCCAAAGCAATTCTAAGCAAAAAAAAAAAAAAAAGAGCAATGCTGGGGGCATCACAATACATGACTTCAGATTAAACTACAGGGCTAAAGTAACAAAAACAGTATGGTATTGGAAGCAAAAGATACTTGAAGACTAATGGAACGAATAGAAGGCACAGAGATAAACTCATATAGATAGTCATCTGATACTGCACAAAGGTGCAAAACCTATGTTGGAGCAAAGGCAGCCTCTTTAACAATAGTGCTAGGACAAATGGATATCCATATCCAGAAGAATGAAACTAGATTCCTATCTTTCACTCTGCACAAAAATCAACTCAAATGGATCAAAGACCTAGGAATTTTGGAACTGCTGGAAAAAAACAGAGTCAACACTCCAACATATTGGCACAGGGACCAACTTCCTTAACAAGACTCCTAAAGCTCAAGAAATAAAACCAAGAATCAATAAATGATATAGCATTAAATATAAAAGTTTCTGTATAGCAAAGGAAGCAATTAAGAATGTGAAAAGAGACCCTCAGGAATGGGAAAAAAAAAAATCTTTACCACTACTCCTCTGATATGGGATTAACATCCAGAATACATAAAGAACTTAAAAACTTACACCAAAAAACAAATAACCCAATCAATAGATGGGCAAAGAACTAAACAGACATTTCTCAAAAGAATAAATACGAATGGGCAACAATCATATGAAAAACTGTTCAACATCACTAGCAATCAGGGAAATGAAAATCAAAACTACAGTGAGATTGCATCTCACTTCAGTCAGAATGGTAATTATCAAGAATATAAATAATAATGAATGCTGACCAGGATGTGGGGGAAAAGGTACACACATACATTGTTGATGGGACCACAAATTAATACAGTCTCTCTGGAGAGCAGTATGGAGACTCCTTAAAAACTAGGTATGGAACCACCACATGACCCAGATATCCCACTCCTGGGTGTTTATCCCAAAGAACTACAATTAGCTTACTATAGTGACACAGGCACATCCATGTTTATAGCAGTTCAATTCACAATAGTAAAAACTATGGAACCAACCCAGATGTCTGTCAACAGATGAATGGATAAAGAAAATGTAGGGATATATATACACACATGGACTTTTACTTAGGCTATAAAGAAGAATGAAATCACAGCATTTACCAGTAAATTGATGGAACTGGAGAATATCATGTTAAGTGAAAAAGCGAGACTCAGAAAGTCAAGGGTTGAATGTTTTATCTCATATGTAAAACCCAGAGCAAATCAGTGGGGTGGAGGGGGAAGGGCTGGGACAGGAAAGGGGAAGAACAGCAGAACAAGGTTGACCAAATAATGCTATGTGAATGGACCACAGTGAATTCCACCTTGTGTATAGCTATAAAGTACTGATTTATAAAAACAATAAATAGATTAGGGGGCAAGAAAGACCTCTGGAGTAGAGGAGAGGGAACAGTGGAAGGGGGGACAAAGGGGGGGAGGGAGAAGGTCCTGGGGACTAAAATGGAGCAAATTATATTCCACCCATGTGTGATTATGTCAAAATGAACCCCACTATTATGTATAGCTATAATGCACTAATAAAAACACTTTTATAAAAGGAAAACTCAAAGAGATCTCAGAGAAAGTCTTGGTGGTAGAAAATTGCAGGCAATGCTAAAGCTCTCTAAAATGCTTGCTTGCCAGACCCATATACTTAATCAGTTAAGATGCCCTTCAAACCCAGGACAAGGGGCAACAGGTATTCCCAACATCCAGCTTGAAACTGGTATCCTGGAAAGGTCTTTAATTTGAAGGAGAAAAAGAAAAGAAAAAAAAAAAAAGCTGCAAGTACAAATGGCAAGAAAAGACAGAATGGAAACCCACATGCCTCTCCAGGTCTCTCTGCCAAGGGCTCCACAGTGCATCTTGGGTCACTGGTGTCCTCCTGACTACAGTTTTCATCACATTTCTCAGACTGCACTGTGTACCCCTGGTTAATTGTTTACCCATGCAGCTGCTTCCCAGCTGTATATGGCTGCAGACAGAGCTAACCCATCTCCAGAAGGCTGAGAGCCACCTGCCCTCTGCAGCACAGAGATGTGGTTCAGAGATGAAGCTATGCAGCTCTGCCATCCTCCCAGCCAGGATGGTACTCTCTACCTCCTTAACAATAGGACCTACAGAAGACCCAACTCACTACAAGTAGTTTTTCTCCATCAAGGGCCAAAATCTCAAGTATGCCAAAATGTCACTGGTTTGCTTGTGATCTTGAGTTCACTAGTGATATAAAATGTTAGTTGATTCTAGATAAATAAATATGGATGCTCTCAGCTTAAATGGGGTTACACCCTGATAAATCCATTGTTAGTTGAAAATACCATAAATTAAAAAAAAAAAACCTAATATATATAACCTGTATTATAGTGTAGCAACATTGCACTATAGAGTGTCTATCCCTTCCCTCATGATCACAGGACTGACTAGAAGCTTCCCAGCATCACAAGAGTATCATACTGCATGTTGGTAGTCTCAGAAAAGACCATATTCAAAGTTGGAAGTACATTCTACAGAACATGTACCACTTTTACATCATAGTCAAGAAAAAATGGGAAGTCAAGCCATTGTGAGTGGGAACCATATGTACTTGGGATTTTTCTCAATCATTGCTGCTTTCATTATATCAGTTCCATATTTTCCTCCTCCTATCCCTTTCCTCTTCCTGCTAGACTGACCGAGTTCCAGCAAGTTATAAAATACCTTGGCACTGAGAGTGGGGGTGTTTTAGTGTGAAATTGTCCCCTCTCCTCCCCAGGATACCCTGAGTTGTTCAGTTCTGCATGGTTTTCATGTGTGATCATCTTTCCAGGCTGCTCTGTTTAGGTGTCTATATACCCACCTTGCCTTTTACTGTGGCACCTGTACCACTTTCTGCTGCAAGAACTCTGGGTAGAACCCGGAGATCCCCTTGGGTCCACTGTCTGTCTTATTACTGGAGCTATTGAGTCTCATCCTTCTTTCTCCCTCAGTCAACCTCCATGCTTTCCATAGAGGATAGGAAACTTTGACTGTCCCAAGGGTAACAGAAGATAGATGGGCTGTCTTGGTCCTCCTCTCCCCCTAGCGCCCAAGGAAGCCATCTCAACCTTCAGCTACCTCTCCTGCAGCATGAGGATCCTGCGTGAGGCAGCATCTTCCTGGGGCTCCAGAGAAACAGGCTACACATTTCCCTTTGTCCTTAAACCCAGACTTTTCTGTATAGTCTATTCTCCTTTGAAGTCAATTCTACTGGATGAGAGGTGTAATGGTTAATTTGAATTGTCAACTTGACTGATTAAGAGGTGCCAATGATTAAGAGGCTTCTGGGTGTGTCCATGAGAACATGTCTAGGAATGATTAGAATGTGGGATAGTGAATTGGAGACTCTCCCTAAGCATGGGCAGCACGGCCCAATAGGATGGTGGCTTGGATGGAATAAAAGTTGGAAGAACAAGGAAGCAGATGCAGATGCAAGCTTGACTCTTGAACCAGTTCTTGATTGCTGGTTCAATCGTTTGAGGATATCGGACTTTCTCTTCTTCACTCTTCCCAAGCAAACTCTGCCAGTGATCTCCAGGAGTTTCCAGAAGTCTTGGTCTTGGGCTTGGGTAGCACTATTGATCCCTCTTGTTCTGGAACTTCCACCTCTTGGACTGCGCAGCTACTGGTTCTTCCAGCTGTTCAGCCTGCAGACGGCCATTGTAGGCTATCCAGCTTCTGGTCACGTAAGTCAATCTAATAAATTCCCTTTTTATAATCATACCTCCTGTTGATTCTGTTCCTCTAGAGAACCCTAACTGATACAAGAGGGAAGAACAAGACACAGCCCCCTCCAAGATCCCACCTCCTTCCTCTCCAATTCTCTACACCATCTTCCTTGCCTTGTTAATTACTATAGTTTGGAATTGAATGTCCCCCAAAAACCATGTGTTATAGGCTTGGTTCCCTTGGTGGTGACATTGGAAAGTGATAGAAACCTTCAGGAGATAGAGCCTCAGGGGAGAACACCAGGGTCTTTGGGGGTGTGCCCTTAGAAAGATTGTAAGACCTTGGCCCTTCCTCTTCCGCTTTTGTTTCCCATGAGGTCAGATCCAGCAAATGGGTCTGCCCAATTATGAACAGAAACATCTAAAACTCTGAGCAGAAAAAAATTTTTTCTTTATAATAATCATCTCAGGTATTTTATTACAGTGATGAAAAGTTGACTTATACACATTATTTTCAATAGCAGAAAATTTTTAAATTATTCTGTATAATTGGTTTCAAATATTTCTACCCTCTATCTGGACAGCAGTAGTCAAGGTTCTTAGTGTGGACAACTCTGTCCTGGTTTATATTAGAAAAGAATTTATTGAACAAATATAGAATAGTTTCACAGGAAATTCTGGAGAATAAAGCTTAGATATCAAGTGAAAGCCTGGACAACAGAAACCAAGCACTGGGCATCCTTTACTGCTGCTGTGACTAACCACTAACTGTCACTGTTGCTCTGGGCTACTCCTTTCACACACAGTTTCCTCATCTGTAATTAGGATATACCCTCCACATAAGGCAGTGACAATAAAGTTAAAGGTTACAGCGACAAGCAACAAAGCTGCTTACAAGTTAGATTATAAGTCATGAGTTCTGGAATGACAGTGTAGTAGAAAAGGAGCCCTGGGCAGGGGAGGTGTCAGGCAGAATGGCTTTAAGACACCACTAAATCTCTGTGCACTAAGAACTTGTTGTTTTACCTCTCCGGGCCATTTTGTCACCTGCAAAAGAGAAGTGTTGAACTAAATGAGTATTAAACTCCTTTCAATCCCTCAAACTCATCAACCAAGTGTTTCTCCTACAAGTCAGCCCCTAAGCCCTGCCAGATTCCGCAGGCATATTTGTTGAAGGAGTGTAAATACACGTTCTGAGTTTCCTCTGAGATCTGGAAAGAGAAACAAGGCACAATGAAACCTGGCTTCACTCTGTGGAGTAACAGATGACAGATGGGTTCTGAAGAGGTCAGACAGGATTGGAGGATAGGTAGGCCAATAAAAAGAAAGCCCTTGCAAGTTTATGGCTACATTTGAAGTCAGGCTGCTTGGGGTTACATCATCACAGGTGTCACCAGGGCCACATGCTGCTCCCTGCTCATTGACCCTTGCTGAGTTCCTGAAATGGAGGGTCAGCAACTCCCTCCTTGGGTTCTCACAGCACAGCATTTAGCATCTCTCTTATGCCACCACCTCAAATGCCAACTAACCAGGTGTCCCCCACAGTGGACTCCGGGGGTCCCTAGACCCTTGGAACCCGGCAGGTCCTCAGTCATGTTTACAAATTCCAGCCTGGGGAGATGAAAGACAAGTTCCACAAAGGTTTTAGGCAATGAGCAAGATATATTTTTTAATGGAGAATTTTCTGGATAGGAAAGCAGAAGGTGTTACAAATAGAGAAAAGAGAGAAAGAAAGAGAACAGAGCTGGTCTGAGGACAGACCATTCATCCCTGGAGAGACTGGGGCAGGGGGTACTAAATATTGGGAGTTGTAAATTTAGTAACCAAGACAGAGAACACAGGGACAAGGGAAGTGTGAAGTGCTCATAGGAGACTCAGAAGAAGTCCCAAGCAGAGGTGGCAGTGGAGTTATGGGGCCGAAGTCAGGACTATGGGTGGCCAACAGATAGCATGCAGAGGGCTAAGGGTAGATGGCATAGCATGTCAGGAACCAGGAAGAGAAATGCATGGAGGAGACTTGAGAAAGAACAGCCAGAGAGGAGATGAAGCAGCCTGGGCTGTGCTGGGAGAGTGATGAGGAAGAGGGTTTCTAGAACCAAAGACCGTGGGTAAATTGAGCCACCTTTTTAGATTAGCTGCAGCAACACCCTAAGTGGAGTAATTTCAAATCCACGGCCAGTTTTGACTCAGTCGCCCTACCCTAGGTCATCAGGGTCCTACAGAGTCCCTGGAAGTTTTTACAGAGACTGTGCAAATCCAATTTGGTACCAATGAATGAGCCTATGTTGCAAGACAAGGTTTGCAGAACTGGTGTCTTTCGGAAGAAAGAGAAAGTGGGACTTTTTCCAATGTGTGATAAGGAACCACACAAGAATGTTCTCTGAGATATGGGTAGTTATTTCCCATCAGTAATCCTGTGCGAAACAATCTGGGACTGTCCTTCTTTGAAGGGCCAAGGCTGTTTGCAGGGGCCGCCATCTGGAGAGCAGGTGTGGCTGAAAAAAGCGACACTGGGACGCCCGCCACACAAGCAGTGCACAGGCTGGTGTTATCTCAAGGCTGCAGCTGCTACTCGCAGATCTGACACTGCTCAGTGCCCTAGCTATTAGAATCATGGGAGGTTTTTAATGCTGTAATTCTTAATAACTGATCTAGATTCTGTTCACTACATAATGTGCATTTGTGTTTCTCTAGAGAGCTTGAATTTTGCAAATGCTTTAAACAACTTCGGAGACCAAGTTTGTTGTTCTCAAAAATTTCACCCAGAGGTCTCACCTACAATTCCTAAATGGCTCTTATATCCATCCTGAATTCAGGCTGGGAGTTACAGATTCCCGTGCTGCCAACTGGTGCCTGAAATTCCTAAATGCAAATCCTTCCAGTTGGAGCACCATTCTCAATCCTCCAGGGAACAAAGAAATGCCCTTGAGCTTCTGGCTAAGAAATAAAAGGGACTTTCTAAAAACTTCCCCACCAAATCACCCTCCATAAACAACCAAAATACCATGCAATAAGAAAAAACATCCATGTAATAACATGAAGCTTTAGATAGTACAGCACTCTGGATTCCAGTACAAAATTAAATAATCCTCCTTAATCCACAGCAGGCGGTCAGCACCTGTGCTTGCTCCACTTCTGTTCTCCGGGCCCTGGGATGTGTCTTGTTGCTCAGCACTACCCTGAGACCTTTCTGCTTCTGCAGATATAGAAGGCTGCCTGTTACTTGTTCTTGATTCTGGAATTTCAAAAAAGAGAGGCTTTACCAGGTTTGATTTTATTTATGCCAATACAATGAAAAACAGGATGTTTATAAAAAGGAAAGTCCTCAGCAAGTAGTGTATATATGTGGGGGGGGGGAGTAATCACAAATCAGAATAAAGGGGAAGTACAGAAATAACAAATCAAGATGCTCAAAAGAATAATTAATTTAGAAGACATGAAAATAATATAAACAAATCAAGGCCTACACACACAAGAAAAAGCTTTCAGACTAAATAAATAACAATGAGCTACTATAAAAGACTTGGTATATTGTTTTTTTAAGATTGGCCAGGATATATCAGGCAAATGCAATATGAAAATCAAAACAAATTACATTAAACCTTACAAAAGAAGCCAATTTTTAAAAAATTGATAGATGATGTATCCATAGTAAAGATTTTATGATCAAAATCTTTCATACATCTATCTAATATAAAGCACCAATATAGAAAGCTGACACCATGCTCAGGGACACCAGGTACCAGACAAGTAATACCTCACAAGAACCCCAAGGCACTGATATCATGGATAGTCTTATTTTATAGACAAGGAAAGAGACTAAGGAAAGTGAAGTGATTTGCAGGGTCAGACAAGGTTATCTGATGGGAAATCCTATTCACCAATCCTATAATCCCAATTTTGGATCGTCCACTGCTGCCTTGTTTCTGCCTCTATCAGGTGTGGTAGCTAATGACTGTTCACAAACACATCAGAATTCTTGTGCCAATTCACATGCCCACCCCCTGGAGATGTGGTATGACCAAGCACCACGTGGGCTTCCTAACCCCCTCTTTTTCTACTGCCTTGGCAGCCAGTAATGTTTCGGTTAATGTGTGCAACAAAAACACAGAGCAAAGACCCCCTAACCAAACCCCCAACACCTCACAGGGGACTATAAGAAAAACCTGACCTCTGTTGTTTTAAACCACCAAGGGGGCGAGGTGGGGGGCAGTGTTCTTCATTACTATAGCATGACCTAAATCCATCCCGACTGATTCATCATTAATAATTTTTTTCCCCCTCTAAGACAGAGCCAAGGACAAATGCCTGGAAGCATTCCACAGGAAGCAATTTCATAGGCCAAAAGTCATTAATCAGTCATTTTTGGCTTCAACCATTTAACTAGTTACTAATTCCCCTAATTGCATGTGTCATCTGCAAGGCTGTCAAGAGAGACTTTATCAATGATTTATTAAAATCCAAAGATACCATGTCTATTGTATTTCCTGTATTTATCAATCATAATACCCCCCCCAAAAAAAGATATGAGGTTTAATGCAGAATGACTTCTTGATCAACAATTCACACAGGTGACTGGTGACCGCTGCTTCTTCCCTCCGTAGATGTTCACAGAACTTTTTCTTTAGAAGTCAGTCTAGGAGATAGAGGAAGGTGACTTTTGATCCGAATCTTAAAAGACAATACAATTTTCACAGGCAGAAGTTAAGGAGAAAGGACATTTCAGGTTGAATAACAGAATGAACAAAGTCAAGATAGAATAAAAAAGTACTTGGTTTTGAAATAACTAGCTTTCTAGTTTAGACACAATACAAAGGTGGAGGACAGTGACCTCAGGTGTAAAGATTGTTAATGCATGCAAAGAGCTTTAGAAACAAAAAGTGAGTACGCTGAAAAAATCTCATTTTTAAGCCTTAGGCATCTTGTAATAACTGGCAAAGTCTATCTTTAAATTTACCTAGAAGAATTTTAAGTATATAAAGAATTTTATAAAATCTAAGCTTTCCCTAAAATTACTTCCTAAGAAAATAATAAATTTTCAATGACAAACTTTAATAAGAACTCATTCGTACGACTGTAGGCAGATAAATAAAAGACTTTTAAGAGCTTTCCACTTGAGGAATGAATTCTTCTTGCGAGGTATTTTTTTTCCTCAAATTGAATTTGTTTCCCATGCATTTGATGACTGTACTCAGAGATTCACGACAAAATAATAGAAGCATCTGCAGGTAATTACGGGCCTTCTCTGGCTGACGAGAAGCCATACTCGCCTCATGCTGTCATCCCAGAGGGTCAAAGGTCTCCTAGTACACGAAGCTGGAAATTCCAAATACTCTAAGAAAACACCCAAACAGTTTCAGACGTTTTTTCCATTATTTACGATGCCGCCCACGATTAAGATGGAAATTTTCTGAGGGCAGCGTGATAAGCTCATGTAAGCAAAGAACACGGCCAATGGCTTGAGGAGTGGAACCCCAGTGCTTACCGAAGAGGCCATTTTAGTACAATCTTCCCGTGACAGGGTTAAGCTGCTTATAGATTCCTTAGATAAGATTGCAAAGAAGCCAGGAGACTGTAGATCCAGCACTAATTCTTCAAGACAAAAATGACAGATAGAGCCAACTAAATTCCAAAGAGCAAGGAGCTCCTGAGAGGCAAGATGTTTCTTTTTAATAGCCTTGAGTTTTTCAGCCTCCACTGAAGACTAAAATGAGAGTGAGCAGTTCCAGTAAGCTTCAGCCACAAGCTATGCGAGCAGTCACATGGCATGAGCCAAACTACAAACTTTACCTAAACTGCCAATGAATTTGAATCCCCAACTTTCACTTTCCAATAGTTGTACTGAGTTTATTACCTGGCTGTCATTTTTGAGCATGTCTACACTCGGGTTCTTGGTCACAAAACGGCAGGGCGTGATGCTGATGCCAACTGAGACAACCAGAGAGGTAGGAGCCGAGTTCAGGCTTTGTGTTTCTCTGCCAATTATACTTGAACGAACTGCCTCACTTCTGGGCATCAGGAACCTCCTCTGTGAAAGCTGCCAAGTAGCAGGCAGGGGCTCATCCTGGCATGACTTAAGTCCCCACCAGCTCAAATTTATTTAAAAAAAAGGGGGGGGGGGTTGGGATAATGATCCTAGAAAAACACAAGTTTCTACTTTCATGAGATTTCTCAGGTTATTTTGCAGTTTCGAAATACTAAGCTGGTGCCTTAAAATTATGAGAACACAGAATTTTTAAAAGCCATGAGACTCAAAAGATCATCTGGTTCAGAAGGCCCTCTGACAGATAAGGAAGTAGAGTCCCTCAGAGGGGAAATAATTGGTAAGGAACACAGTGCTGGTGGCAGAGCCAGGCTCCTGATTTCTCTTGATGCTATACTGACTCCTTTGTCTGTAAAGTCAATAAAGGGTCAGAAAATGGAGCGGACAAATTCTACCATCTAAATATCTCCTGAGTCAATTATTCCCTAGCCCAAATGATCCTGCCTTCCACATTTCCTAATTATCGCTGGTAAGTGTAACATTTTCTTTCCTGCCAGATTACCGAGACTCAAATTTCATCTTCTCCAATCCAATCCTCTGCTATTTTGAGCAAATTAGACTATTGGGAAAGGAATGAGTGCATTTGGCATTGTGAGAAAGGAATGAACCTTGGAGGCAAGGGTGGAAATTCTACTGTCTGGATGTGAATTCAGTATATCTCCCAGGGGTTCATATATTGGAGGCTGGTCCCCATTGTGGCAATGTTATAAGGTGGTAGGACCTTTAAGAGGAAGAGCTTAGTGGTAGGCCATTAGGTCATTGGGACATGCCCTCTGAAGGGATTAGCAATGTAGTTCTTGTGGGAGCCTGATTAGTTGTTAGAAAAAAAAGAACAAGCCTGGCCCTTTCTCATACTCTGGCTTCCTGTCTCACCACATGCTCACTCCCTTTCATGCATGGGCCTACCATAATGCTATCTCCAGTGATGTAACACACCCCGGGGTCTCGGGGAGGAGTCATGCCAGAGCTGGTGCCATGCTATTTGGACTTTCATCCTCCAAAACTCTCTTCTTTAAGAAATAGTCAGCCTCAGGTGTTTTGTTAGAGTAGCAGAAAACAGACTAATATGCCATTACACAAAAAGTCTTTCCTAATAGGCTCAAATCTCATAGCACCATAAACTTCTTTGGTTATAATTTATAATGTTTTGTAAAGTTATTTCATTAACATCCATCTGTCTCACTAGACTAGTAGTTCCATAAAAGCAAAGATTATGTGTGTTCTTGGTTACTAGAGTCTGATTCATGGCATAGAATGCCTAAACACATATAAGGTGCTCAACAATTTTTAACTGATTAGAAAGAAAGGAAATCTGAGGTCACAGGGCCTCTAAAAAGACACAACATTAGCCAATATAGCTCTTAGTTATCTCACATTTTACTCCCCCATACCTCACAGCCAACATGCTGAAGAAAATCATATAAAAGCTAAAATCCAACTTCTCTTTTCCTCAAAGTCATTCTCAAATTTCTTTGCACTAAGACTAATTCCTTCTAGATACTTCACCTGATTAAGTCACTGACATTAAGACATAAATGATTAATTGACTGTATACGATGAGGAATTGTCTGTGTCCATAAACAGGCTCTCTAGAAACTCTAGTTGGCAAATTAAGAAGACAGGATCTTTGTGGGCCAGAAGATTTCTAATACCTCATAGGCTATGTTCTCACTGCCAGCAAATCCTGCTCTGATTTTGTGGGGGCAGCGGGGATGGCATTGCATGTGAGAGGGAAAGAGTGCTTGCTTGTCAATCTTCCTCCCAGAACCCACATGCTCACCTAGGCAGCCTCAATTATAGGTGAGGACACACAGAGCCACCATATAAGCAGTCACTGATGGCTAAGAGAACCTCATGGACTAGACCACTTACTGGAAGTAAGAAAGGAAAATATTTTGGAGTCTCAGCTGGGTTTCTCAATTCAACAACTCATTCAGAACAAGCATATAATTAGGCCAAGATGAAAGTAGAGGGAAATGATGTAGTTTTACTATCTCTAAACCTTATGAGGAAAGACTGGATTGGTAAAACATTGTAACTAGTAAAACATTTTGCTTACTTATAAAAAGTATATGGTAAGCTGGGCATGATGGTATGTGCCTGTAATTCCAGTCACTCAAGAGGCTGAGGCAGGAGGATTGCAAGTCTGATGCCAGTCTGGGCAATGTAGCAAAACTCTGTATCAAAATAAAATAAAAAGGACTGGAGAGGTGGTTTGGTAGTACAGTACTTGCTGAGCATGCTCAAGACCCTGGGTTCAATCCCTGCTACTAAAAAATTAAATAAAGACCATGGTAAGAATAAATTCTACCACAAAGGGGAATGAACAAAGATTTTCCAAAGCATTAAATAGTAAGTAATTTTCCCTGAACCTCCCAAGTATGTGATTTATTGATGCCATCTGGAATTTACATTCAAGAGAAATGTATATCTAAATTTTATATGAAGCCCATGTGGTTCTTAATTTGAAAAACACAAAACAACAATCACAAAACTTTCACTATTGCAGAGTCGTTTTTGCAATTAGAAGGGGTGCTGACTTTACCATCAGCACCCTGGCTCAGGCACTGAGTAACAGTATGACCTTGGCCAAGTTTCCTCCATCTCTCAAGTGGAGAATGATGGCAACCACCCCACAGGGGCACTGGGATGAACAGGGATGCTTCCTGTGGTCCCTATACAGTAGACACTCAACAAGTGTCTGAGCAGGAAGAAAGCCATATGAATAAGTTACACTCCGTGTATGTAAATATGTCAAAATACACTCTACCATCATACATAGCAAAAAGAACAAATTTTTTAAAAGTCATTATTACTCAACAGTTATCAATATATACTGCCTTAAATACTATATAGTATGACCTGTGAATTTTAGATAGTTCCCTTCCTTGAATGTAAAATCCAACATCTTCTCATGTTCATTTCACACTGTACTTGAGAAGTAGCAAAGTTAGTTAATTACTAATCCCCATTTTGAGAGTTGAGAAATAAAGAATCAGACAAGTTAAAGTAACTGTGTGCCATCCTCACCATGGCTGGAAAGAAGCAGAAATAAAATGCAAATTCGGAGTTCTGAGTATTCCAAGTACTTTTAGGTCTTTTGATGCTTCCAAAAGTAGCATAGTGCTAGCGCAACAATATGAGATGCCCATAGTCAAGCAACAGCTAACTTTAGGAAAGCTTCTCAAAAACAGGTGATAGAGACATAAAGGCTCATCTGGAAAGAATGACCTCTGCAATTTCTGCTAAAGGAACTATATATTGGAAAGGCAACCCAGCTCAGCAAACAGCAACTAATGATAAGACAATAAATAAAATTAGAGAATATGTGTTGAACTTGCAGGTACAACACTAGTTTTATTTATAGAAAAATTTTACAACCAGATAGGTACTAAAAAGAAAAAAAAAAAGATTCTCCACTACTCCACTGTTGTTAGGCTGGGTTATAAAATAACATTTTTTGATGAAATAGCATTTTTCTGATGAACCACATCTGAAATAGCAACTCTTTCAGTGAAGCAAGATCAGGACAGCAATTCCAAAATCCATAATGCTCTGAAAACCAAGTTTCTTTCTTAAATTTGGCACCAAAATTCATTTGGTGACTTATCAGGAAGTTATCTCCTGCAGTGTGTGGAAATTCAGATGTCTGAATCAGAAATATTATGCTTAGTTATACCCCAGATATTGCCTGGAATATCACATAATGCAAGTATTTGATTATCTCTCTAACATCTCAAATATTTTGAATTCTCCCTTAAGAATCTGGCCCCCAAAGTTTCAGATAAGAACTTTCAGACCTGAATTACTATTTCCATTTTAAAACTAGAAAAAGACTGTCTCAAATTCATTTTTATTTCATTTTGTGTCTAATACTAACCTTTAGGTAAGGATACTCAAAGCATTTGGCTAAGCAGAGAATCCATGTGATCATCAGATCATTTTAAGGCTTCTTTTGTGCCTGGAAAGAGACCTAGGATTTGTCTATAAATCCAGAAGAAATTAGTTCAAAGAAAAATTAATTCACATATAGAGTTCCCAAGGTTACTGCTTAATAACTGTAACAAGACTGGGAAATAAAATGTTTTTATCGAACTGTGTTGTTAAAGCCATTGAGTTCTGATGTAAGAGAAAGAACTCAGCCAAGTCATCTGAGCAATGTTCATAAAGACATCCCAGACCATTCGCCTATATTTTCATCTCTGCCTTGATGTGTGCCCTGGGACTGGCCAAGGACTCCAGACCTCTCCTCTCTTGGATGACTGCCTAAAGTGCGGGCTTAAGAGGAAAAGAGAAAAGTTACATCCTGAAAACAGCAACATAAAAAGATCAAACAAACCCACAAAATTCCTCTGTTTGAGGAAGATTTTTCAAAAGAATTATGAGGTCTCTGAGCAGGGTTTAGGTGGTTTCAAGGTTTGAGCAGTTCTGAATTATTTTGGATTGTCACATGGAGATGGGGTAGGGGCAGGCTCCTGGTGGTTTGCTGAAAGTCATCTGCTTCTGATCAAAATATTGGCTTCAAGCTTAGAAATGAGGAGCTAATCCTGAAGAGTACCAAAGTCAAAAGAAGAAAGGGTATGTGCATCTTGGGGGGGTGTGAAAGAAAGGGGTGGAGGAAGCATTTATCTTACTCCAATTTGTGTTGCTGTAACAAAATACCTGAGGCTGAGCACTTTTATACAGAAAAGAGGCTTATTTAGCTTACACTTTTGGAGGCTGAAACTTCAGGATGGGGCAGCCCCATCTTTTCAGCCTCTGGTGAGGAACTTCTGACTATATCACAAAATGATAGATGACATCATGACAGGAACATGTGTTAGAGAGAGAGGTCACATGGTGAGACAGGAAGCCAGAGCCAGGTGAGACAGGGAGCAGCCAGGCTCATTTATTGTATAACAGTCAGCTCTTGTGGAAGCTAATCTATTCCTTACAAGACTTACCTCGTTTCCATGACACAGATTAATCCACTCATGAGGATGGAACCACCATGCCCTAATTTTCCTCCACTAGGCCCCTCCTCTTCATGTTCCACCTCCCCAACTACCACACTAGGGACCAACATTTCAGTCCATGAACCTTGGGGGACAAACCATATCCAAGTCAAAGCAGCAGTATATCCTGAACTAGATTCCCAGAGTTTCCCTGTTCCTTTTTAAGCTCAAAATGAATCCTGACATGAATACCCACTCTACCTTCCTGTTCCTCTGCCTTCCAGTGACTGATCTGCCTTGGAACAACCAACTCTAAAGTTCCCTTTGCTTGGAACAGTCTTCCCTTCTCCTCACCTGCTTAACTCCAGCACTTCCTATAGGTCTCAGCCTCTCAGTCTCCTCCTGGGGAAATCATCCTTGGCTCACCTCAACTGGACCCTGCTTTATATTAGGCCTTCCCCTAGAACCCCACAGGTCCTTGCTTCCCCACCTTAGTGCCTATTTCACTTCATTATAAGTGTCTTTTTTTCCCCTTCCTCTGCCATCTCAGATATGATCTTCTTGATAGTGGAGTCTATATTTACCACAATCAGAATTATATTCTCAGCACTTATAGGTATTTCTTAAATACCTATTATGTGAATGAATAAATCAATTAATAACCTGGTTCTTAACTGTTTATGGTTTGGGATCCAGCTAAGAAAATTCCAAATAAATAAAAAAGGACCAAACTGGAGTCTTCTAGGAGCTGGTAAGACGTACTGAACCAGAGAATAAACCTTAACTAACACCTAAGACTAAGAGAAGGAAAGTGTTTCTCTCGCTGCAAATGAGAAGAAAACTCAGGGTCGCATGGGCTCAGGAAGCAATGACAAACCCAGCTTGATTTCATTCAAGGGTTTGTGTGAGGGAGTAAAAGAAAATGCTGGAATGAAAGTTGCAGAACATGGTAGTTAGCAAGCAAAGGTCCTGTGGTTAGTGGATAGTCAAGAAGTATATCTGGCCCCAGACTCAAATGTGTTGTAGAACGATAGGAGAAATTGATGGGAGGAATGTGAGTCAGTTAGGCAATGGCTCGATCATCAGGCAATGAGGCCACGAGACTCTGGACTAAGAAGGGAAGAATAGAAATGAAGAGAGACAACATTCATAAAGTCTAGACTGGAATTTTCAATATGAGCAACTAGATATGTCCAAGAGAAATAGCAAGGTCTAAACAAGAAGTTAGTTTAAAGATCATAAGAAATTAAAGGAATTACAGGTGGCACTGACTGAGAGTGTTCCCCATGTCCAGGGCCTTATATTTAATTTTCACAGTAACTCTCTTAAGTATTATCTCTGTGTCTTACCTATGAATAAAATTCAAAGTCAGTCTATAAGGACTCTTGCAGTCACATAGGTGATGGTTTTCAACCACAGTGTCTTCTGGTCTCCCTGTATTAGGCAAGGATATGTTTCAAGATCCCTTCACCCGCCACAGACAGCAGCTCTCCTTCATCTGCCTGCTTCAATTCTCTATGGAGGAGTTCTTCTTTAAAAAGGAAAACGAAAAAGTTTGAGGACTACTGAACTAGGCAGTAGTGATTAGGAAATATATGGTGATTTTTGCAAAGGTACATTTCACTTGCATCAACAGAATTTGGTATCAGTAGAACAGGGAAAAATATGAATGACCTTAGGTCTTGGGCTTAGGTCTCCAATTGGGTAATGGAGACCTTTACTACAAGTAGAATGAAGGAAAACTTTTAAGGAAGAAAACAACTTTGGGTTGCATTGAGTTGAGATGAAGTTACCATAGGACAACTCTATGAAGATATTTAGTTGTAAATACAGGTCTGGACCAACATATGGAGGATGGTGAAGTCATGATATTGGTTAAGATCATCAAGGAAAAGAACAAGTAAGAAAAAGAGGTAAGATCAATGACAGAACCTTGAGAAAACTAACATTTCATTCATTCAACTAAAATTTATTACATAAAATGAAGTTATGAAAAGAAAGAAAAGATGATAAAAGAGACAAAGAAGAAGAGAGAAGAGTAATAAAAGATAAAGGAGGGTGGGCATGGTGGCACACACCTGCAATCCCAGTGGCTTAGGAGACTGAGGCAGGAAAATCGAGAGTTCAATTCCAGCCTCAGTAAAAGTGAGACACTAAGCAACTCAGTGAGACCTTGTCTCTAAATAAAATACAAAATAGGGCTAGGGTGTGGTTCAGTGGTCAAGTGCCTCTGAGTTCAATCCCCAGTACCAAAAAAAAAAAAAAAAAAAAAAAAGATAAAGGAAAGTTAATATACTAAGAAAGGAAGGGATTTCAAGGATGGAGTGGATAACATTGTCCAAGATGGTAGAGTTCAAAGAGAATAAGATCAGCCAAAGGGAAGATGTTAAACATGACAATGTGAAGATCACTGGTGACCTTCAGCTTACAATTATTTTCTGCACATTTCTGAATTACCAGACACTGGGCCAGCCTCTGATAGGAAATAATGAGCACAATAAGACAAGAGCCTGTATTTATAGAGTTTAGAGCTTAGGGAGGGAGATCAACATTAATCAAATAAACTAAATGAAAAACTAAGCTAAATGAAGAGTGGCAGTTATGACAAGTGCCAGCCCAGCCATGGCATCTGTACTAGAAGAGTTGGAGCTTGCTGGGGAACAGTTCTCTACAGAAATGATGCCTGAACTGAGACGGTAAGGACAAGAGGGCTTACAAGGGAAGAGCTCATGCAAGGCCTATGATAGGAGAAAGCCCAAGATGTGATTGAAAAATTGAGACTTCAGTCTATCTAGGGCAGAGAAAGGAGGAGTAAGCTAAAGGTAAGAATGGAGCCCCGGTCAGAAGTCAGACTTGCAGATTTGGAAGTTTTTCCTTAGGATATGCTAAGAGTAATAGTGATCCCTGAAGGGTTTAGGGTGTGGCAGGGAAAGTGGGGAGGAGGCAGAGAGATATCATCAGATTTGTATTCTGGAAAGATGGGTCCAGTTAGAAAGAATGGACATCAAAGGAAGCTGAATATCTAAACAAACCCTAGTGACCCAGGAAGATCGGTAGGAATGAAAATAAGGGGGTGAGGACAAATTCAGAAAGGATGCCTCTTCCTGAGAGATGGGAAGGACAGAGGAAAGATCTGAGGAGATGGACATGTTTGTAGGTAAAAGAGGGAAGTTTAACTGAAAAGTTGATTTATCTGCCAAGAATAAAGAAAACATGAACAGGAGGTAAGAGTACCGTGCCTACCTACTACAGAGAAGGCTGCAGTCAATAATTACTGGACGTTAATGAATGTAAAGGTCTGGAATAGCAGCCATGGCAAGCAAGAAAAGGATCCAGCCAGAGATGAGCAGAAGGACTGCCTAGCAACCCAGAGCCCCACCTTGCTAAATCTACTGAGTGTGGGCCATCAAAGCCCATAGGGAAAATGTGTCGGCTCCAAAATATCATAAATTTGGAAACACTATGGACACCTGCACTAGGAAAATCTGAATCATGCTGTCATATTGCTTTAAAATGCTCAAAATTAGAGGGGAAATATCTTTAAGGCACTTGATTACCACTTCACAAGGGTAACATTGGTCATCCCATGATTAGTCATAGGTGGTTTGAATACTTTGGAAATGATTTTTGCTGTTTGCATTTTCAAAAGAAGCATACATGATGACTCAATTTCTCCTGTTTATATGCATTGCCATTCCTTCCCACAGCTTTCATCAACAAATAACAACCAGAGCAATATGGCTAAAAAAACCGTAGCTGTGTCTTGTTTCTAACACTGTGTCAAGCTCCACTTGCTAGGCAGCCAGATGTTGCCTATTATCTCTTCTCTCCTCCAAGTCAGAGAGGGTACAAGGTGCTGTCTTGGAGACCAAATGCAATAATCACACAGAACACAATGTAATTTTGACTGTTGTAAGGATCAGGGAAAAATACATGTCTTTCTATCACAGCATGTTAGAGATAGACAGGCATTTTACCAGTGCTTCCCCCAACAGGGAAAAATGGATTCACTGAGGCATGGGGAAAAAATTTAGAATTTGTTTTTATGCTTATTTTTATTTTTTATTTTTTGGAAGACAAGGAATTAAGCTTACTGGTGTTGAATTTGTTATATGACTTGACACTGACATCTTGCTCGGTCTGAACACTGGAGTCTTCGGTCACCCGTGGAGGGCTGAGTGGGAGTTCCATAGCTCAAAAGGTCTGACAGTGGTATTCATTGCTGTCAAGTTAGGTAGATTTGTAGGCAATCTCAGAAGACTCAACTCTGTTGAGATGTCAATTAAATGATCTACATAGATTCAATGCAATCTAAACCAAAATATGAATTTTTGTGATAGACAAAAGCAAACTTTCCTGTAGAAATAGGAAATCTAATCCTAAAATTCATATGGAAATGCAAAAGACCTGGAATAGCTACAGCAACTTTGCAAAAGGAACAATGCTGGAGGAATTACACTCCTGATTTCAAGATGATTTATAAAGCTATAGTTATCAATGGGCATAAAGATAGACAAATAGATCACAGAAGCAGAAAGAAGAGGCCAGAAACCAATCCACAGACATACAATCAATTGACTTTTGGCAAAAGTACAAAGACAAGTCAAAGAAGTAAAGATAGACTTTCACTGGGACTGGAATAATTGTATATCCACATGCAAAAAAATAAACTTTGATCATTCATTAAATCATATATCAACACTACCTCAAAATGAAACAGATCTAAATGTAAAACCTGCAATTATAAAACTATTAGTGAATCTTTATGATTCTAGGCTAGGCAAAGATATCTTAGATATAACACCAAATACACAGCCCATAAAAGAAAATCAATAATTCAGAACTCAACAGCCTTTTGAAGAACAAACGTTTTTAATTTTGATAAAAGAATGAAAAGACAAGCCATAAACTGATAATAAAATATTTATAAATTGCACATATGATGAAGAACACATAAAGAACTCAATAATAAGACAACAAAAGAAACCACTTAAAAAACAGAGAAATTTTGAATAGACATCTAACCAAAGATTAAACAATTGGCAAAAGCACATGTAATGATCCTCAACATTGCTAATCTTCAGCAAATTGCAAATTTAAGTCACAATGAGGTACATGTCACATCTCTTAGAATGTCTAAAATTTAAAAGACTGAGCGTGTGCAAGGAAGCAGAGCAACTGAAACTCTTGTTCACTGTTGGTATGAATGTAAAATGACACAATCACTTTAGAAAATAGTTTAATGATTTCTAATATATTAAACATACACCTAGACGAATCCAACTATTCTGTCCTAGATTTTGATCCAAGAGGAAAAAAAATAGCCTGCACTCATTCAAAGACTTGTACAGAAATATTCATTGCTGCCTTTTTGGTGATAGCACAAAACTGGAAATAATTCAAATGTCCATCATCAAATGATATAACCATATAATGGAATATTACTCAGCAATAAAGAGGAATGGACTAGTAATACATCAACAACATCAATGAATCTCAAAATAATTACTCTGCAAGAAAAAAATATATTCTGTATGTAACAATTTATGTAAAATTCTAGCAAAACCATGTTAATATGTAGGGACAGAAAGATCAGAGGTTTCCTGGCAACTGAGGGGTGGAAAAAATGGGAAGGAGGGATTACCAAGGGATCTGTAAAAGTTTTGAGAAATAGTAGATTTATTATGTTGATTGTGATGATAGTTTAATATGTATATGCATGTGTTAAAATATCAAAGTTTACACTGCATATGTACAATTTATTGTATATTAATTATACCTCAATTAAACTGTTAAAAGAAATTACATTCTGCTAGAGGAAAAAATTGTAGATTCAGAAAATTTTCATCAATATTCTCACTTACAGCCCTACTAAGTTAAGAACTACAATTTATTAATCCTTCAGGAAAACCAGTGTATGTATAAAATGAGAATAACACTTAACCTCAGTGCCAACTGGTTTATTTTTTAGTTAAAAAATATGGTGGTCATCTCAGGTCCTTGGGTCTGAGTGTGTCATTGTTGACTGAATTTATCCCTACATCCTTTGATTTGGACAAGTTACTCGATTTGTAGTATCAGCTAAATATATGTAAAGTTCAAAGTTTTCAGGCAACTGTGCTCACATGCTGGTAAAGATTGTATTTTATATGTGATTAATATGCTTATTTATAAACTAAAAAGTGATAAATATGATTGTCATGGTTTAAAAAAGTTTGTCCCCTCTGAAACTCATATAGGAATCCAAAATCATTATGGCAGTATTGGGAAGTAGTGCCTTTAAGAGGTTATTAGGGCCAAGTGCAATGGCACATGCCTGTAATCCCAGCAGTTCAGGCGGCTGAGGCAGGATCTAGAGTTCAAAGTCAGTCTCAGGAAAAGTAAGGTACTAAGGAATTCAGTGAGACCCTGTCTCTAAACAAAATGCAAAATAGGGCTGGGGATGTTGCTCAGTGGTCAAGTGTCCCTGAGTTCAATCCCTGGTACCCCTCCCCCTGCAAAAGAAAGAGAGGTGATTAGGTCATCCGGAGTGATCGATGCCTTTCTCAAGGAACTGGGTTAATTCCCGAGATAGAGAGTGAGCTCTGGATAGGTTACCAGGAAAGCTTCTCCTGCTTGTCTCTTTCTGGATGTGCCTGCTTACCCTACCAAGTTTGCCACGTTGTGAAGCAGCACATGGTCCTCATCAGATTCTGCCACCCAATACTAGATTTTCCAGCCTCCAAAATCATAAGCCTAAGTCAACTTCTTTCCTTTACAATCACCCAGTCTCAGGTATTCTGCTATAGTATCAGAAAACAAAGTAAGACAATGATAAATTTCACAAATATAAGCAATATTATTATTGGATGCTATCCACAATCAATACATCAAATGCACTTGGATAGATTTCTTCAAAAAAGAATTAGGGTGCTTAAATATCAAAAAGAAAGCCTCTTCTTGGATCTTCAAAATCACTATCTAAAGGTAATACACAAGAAGTTCATTTTCAGAAAACAGCATTCTGGAGTCACATAAGACTGAGTTCTAATCCCAGTTGGACGCTCACTTCCAGTGAGAGCTTGGGCAAGTCACTATCTGCTTCTATCTGTCTCTCTGTAAAAAGGAGTAAGATATTCACTCACCTTCTGTGCCTCTTAACACATACCATTCTGAAAGTTTACACAACTATCTAATCCTCAATATTTATCTTTAAACCATCCCTGCAGGGTTGATCAAATACAGTACCTTAGTTAAAGGTGAGGAACTCTGCCAGGGTGTTGCACTGTGGCTTGATCTAACCTCATAGGGCCCATGCTAGAATGGGTTTATTTACTGTAACCCAAGTTACTCAGACACATTACCAACCCTTGTAAAACTGAAATTCATTTTACTGAGGCTTATGAGAATTAACAAAATATGATGGCACATTCATAAAAGAATCACCTAGTCACAACCTTCATTCATCCTACTAATATTTAAGTACCTATAGTGTGACATGGAGCCCACAGTAAACAAATCTCAGTTTGTCATTGAGTATGGAATGAGTTGGGTACACACACACACACACACACACACACATATATATATAGTGTGTGTGTGTGTGTGTGTGTGTGTGTGTGTGTAGTTACACAGATGTGCTGTCTTCTGGGTGTGTTTCTAATAGTTTAGAGGGCTTCAAAGGAATCTCTCAGTGATAAGGTGGCTCTTGGTCTACAGATGATTTTATAATCCAAGAGGAAACATTTCCACCCCATCCCAGGAGAGGGGGAAAGGAAAGCAGGGAGGTTATACAAAGGGAAAAATATGCGGAAGGAAATAGACTTTTCTTCTGTCTGTACTCCTCCCTCACATCCCCCATGGAAGTGGGCACTATCCTCAAAGCATCAATTCTTGGTTCTAAACAGTGGCCCCACATCATTGTTCTCAATCCCATTTCTCCAAGAGTGCTGGTATTGCATCTGTAGTTGCCTGTGTGACATTTTCACTTAGATGGCCCTAATTCATCTCTCATTAGTCTCATTCACTATTACCTTCAGCAATAGCACTTTGGGGGTTCCTGCATGTCAGGAACCACGCCATGACATTTAGTATAGAACTCCTTATTTTAAATTTTCTATCTCTTGACCTTTCACAATAGAAGCCTCATCTGGACAGTGTTTTTCCACTTCATCTATTTTTTTTAATTATTCAGATGTCCAAATATCCTGCCTTTAATAAATAAGCTAAATGCTACTGCTTGTGAATAGCCATTCTTATACACAGAAACATGGTTTAGCCCTTGACACATCCCATTCCAACCTACAAATATGGGAATTTTTATGTACTCATAGACAGTTTTGAAATGAAGAAGTTTACTTTGACTTTAAAATTAATATTAAGTGGGTTCAATTTATTAAAGTAACTAACCAAATAAACACCAAGCAAGGACCAATAAGGAGAAAATGTCACAAACCAAAGATTTTGAATGACCCAATTTTAAGCACCCAATATCTATTTTAAAAAGAATACAAATACTTCATTATTCCTTAAATTTCTAAGTTCAACTTACAAATATTATTCTCCTATTTGTAACCCTAGCCAGTTTTTTTTTTTTGAAAGAAAAGAAAGATTTAATAATGATGCTACAAAGAGTATTTCCTCTTCCACACTGGTTACAATAAATAACAGAGCTTCCAACTCTTTCAAAGTAAATGCCTTAAAAAAATAAGTGAATGCCTTCAGAATTTTTTTTTCTTTTTGCTAAACTAAATAAGTCTATCCCCAAAAACCAAAGGCCGAATGTTTTCTCTGATATGAAGACACTTATCCATAATGGAGGTGGGGAAGAACTAGGGAAGAATGCAGGAACTTTGGATTGTGGAGAAGGGAGTGAGAGGAGAGGAGAGGGCATGGGAAGGGAAAGATGGAATGAGATGGACATTATTACCCTATGTACACATATGATTGCAGGATCCTTGTGATCCTTATAAACATGTACATATTTAAATTCTATTAAATATCCTAATAATATATATAAATTAATTAAAATCTCAAATTTTAAAATCCCAGGGCCTAGGGGTATAGCTCAGGGTAGTATGCTTGCCTAGCATACTCTAGGCCCTAGTTTTCAACCTCAGCACTGCAAAAATAAACAAATCACACCTTAAAATCAGCTGCTCAAAAAACACAAGTTCTTTAACTTCCAGTTGTTCCAGAAGCATTTGCTAAAAGATGAAGACTATGCTCTCCCCACTGAATTGCCTTGATGCCTTTATCAAAGATCAGTTGATTGATTGTGTAGGTTTACTTTCAGAGTCTCTGTTAAGCTCCATGCTTATCCTTTCTTGAATACTGCAATTTCTTGCCTTGATTATTTTTATAAATTTTATTTAATAGATGTACAATTATTGCACGTTTTTATGGGACCCAGTGTGATACATCAATGTATGTGTCATTATGTCATGATCAAATCAGGGCAATTAGCATATCCATCACTTTCAACATTTATCCTTTCTTTATAGTGAAAATATTCAAATTCTTTCCTAGCTACTCCAAAATACACTAGATTGTTGCAAACTATAGTCATCCTATTGTGCAATAGGATATTCAAAGTTATTCCTCCCATCTAACTGTAACTTTGTATTCACTGGTCAAACTCTCCTCATCACCAATCCCCCCACCTGTCTCTGGTCATCACTGTTCTATCCTCAAATTCTATGAGATGAATGTTTTTAGATTCCACATATGGGTGAGACCATGAAGTATTTGTCTTCTGGGCCTGGCTTGTTTCACTTCGTGTCATTTCCTACAAATTTATCCATGTTGTTGAAAATGACAGGATTTCATTTTTATGGATGCTTTAATTAGTGTAGCTGCACAGTAAACCTTGAAATTGATTAGTGTGAGGTCCTCCAACTTTGTTCTTTCTCAGTGATTTGTTTGCTTTTCTAGTTCTTTCGCATCTCCGTATAAACTTTTGAATCAATTTGTTGCTACCCAAAACAAAGCTTGCAGGATTTAATTGGGATTGCATTAGATCTACAGGTCAATCCATTATGTTAACAATCTAGGCATGAACACAGATCTCTTCACTTACTGATATCTTTCATTTATTTCATCAGTGTTTTGTGGTTTTTAATATATAGACATATACAGTTTGTTAGATTTAGATCTAAGTATTTCCTTTTTGGGATGCCATTTTAAAAAAGGTTGTGGGTGTTTGGTGAGTGTGTTCACTTTCCCCAAGTCCAGTTGTTTATTATTGGTGTGCAGGAAAGAAACTGACTTTTGTTTTCTATCTTGCAATGCTGCTGCTATACTTGTTTTTTAGTTCTAAGAGTTTTGTATTGATGCTTTGGGATTTTCTACAAAGACAATAAAATCATCTGTGAATCAACAATTTTATTTCCTTTCTACTCCATATACCTTTTGTTTCCTTGTCTCATCTATCACATTAGCTAGGACTTCCAGTAGATTGCTGAATAGTGATGAGAGAGAACATCCTTGCCTGCTCCAGTTTTTTTTTTTTTTTTTTTTTTTGCAGTGCTGGGGATTGAACCCAGGGTCTTGTTCATGGGAGGCAAGCACTCTACCAACTGAGCTATATCCCCAGCTCCACCTGCTCCAATCTTAAAAGAACAGCATCAAGTCTCACCATTAAGTACATTAGTTTCAGGACTTTCATAAAGTTCTCTATCAAGTGGAGAAAGTTCCCCTGTACTCCTGGTTTGCTGAGCTTTTATCATGAATGGGTGCTAGACTCTATGAAATGCCTTTTCTTATCAAATGACGCAATTTTTTATTTTCTTCTTTGGTTAGCCTGTTGATATAGTGAATTACATGGATTGATTTTCATATGTGGAACCAACTTTGCTCTCCTAAAATGAATCCCAATTGATCGTGGTTTATAATTCTTTTTATGCATTGATATATTCCATTTGCCAATACTTGGTTGAAGTTTTTGCATCTATGTTAACTAGAGACATTGTTTTCTTGTAATGTCATTGTCTGGTTTGGTATTAGGTAAGTCTGGTTTCACAGAATAAGTTCGGAAGTTTTCCCTATGCTTCCATTTTTCTAGAAAAGATGATGGAAAATTGGTATCATTTCTTCCTTTGATGTTTGCTAGAACTCACTGGCCCTCGGTCTTCCTTTTGGAGGAAGGTATTCATTATTGATTCAATTTCTTTTAAAAAACAGGGTTATTTAGGTTATCTATTTTCCCTTTTATATGTTTTGATAGTTTATTTCTTTCAAAGAATTGACTCATTTCCTGTAAGTTACCAAATTTTGTGGCCTAGAGTTATTCACAATACTTTTGTTATCCTTTTAGTGTCCATGAGATTGTCTCCTAAGATATATATATATATATATATATATATATGTATATATATACATATATATGTATATGTGTATATATGTGTGTGTGTGTGTGCGTGTGTGTGTGTGTGTATACATACATTTTTCATTTAAAAAATGTTGGAGGACTCCTGAATATCTTAGGGACATACCACTTGAACAGATATTAAAATGATTCTCATTCTAATTATGGAGATATCTCATTTATTTGTCTATCTTACAGCAACTTCAGAGATCATTTCCCTAGTAGGATTAGAAGGAATCTGAGTTTGTAGTGTTTAAGTAATTATTCATGGGTTAATTGATCCAGAAATGATTTTAAATAAAAATCTTACTAAAATTATACATATCAGAATATTTGCAAATGTAAGAATTAGCATGTTTAAAATTTTATAGATTTATAAGCCTAATTTAAATCTTCAGAAAAGTTTTGCTATCAGACAACTAAAGTACTTTAAAAATCAAAATATTTAATCATAACAAGTTAAATATAAGAAGGGAATATAATTAGATTGTAAACAAAAACATTATCCAAAGACGATCTTAAATTGTGCAATATATTGACAGAGTACTAAGAGCTGTGAGCTGAGTTTAAAAACAAAATTTGTACATTAAAAAAGTGAATATTGGCCGACCCACACACAGAAGTCAGTCGACATCGCTAAGCCTGACCGCCTGCCCCCCTACTGCTGAAGGACACTGCACTTGCCTCTGTGCTGACTCAGTGCACCCTCCCTGGGGCTCCCCAGCTTCTCTGGAGGCTGGTGCAGGCATTTTGAATGATTCCTGAGGGCATGGCCTCATCTTGGGAAGGGCAGCTCCCTTCCTGAGACACCTACAGGAGACTGGAGGCCCTTTGACAGGACTCAGGATTCAAGAAGAGGAGGTATTGAGAGACCGGGACCAACTCAGAGCCGCCGGGTGAGTCTCTCCCACTGGGCGAGGCTCACTGACAGGTCAGTAGTCCCAGAATGCAGGGAACTTCCTGGAGTAGAGTGGTCCAGTGAGACTCCTCCGCTGGAGCCGTGAACCTGGACACCCGGGAGCATTGCAGAGGAGAGCTGCCCAACAAGAGGCTTCGGCGCAGAGCGAGGGTCCCAGGCCTGGGCAGTAGCTCCGGTCCCCAGGGAATGTCACAGAGGAGGGCCGCTCAGAGAGAGTCCCTCGCAGGGCCAGGCCCCCCAGCGCAGGTGGTAGTTCTGGGCCCCAGGGAACGTTGCAGAGGAGGGCTGCCCAGCCCAGGTGGTAGTTCTGGACTGAAGGGAACATCTCGGAGGAGAACTGCCCAGCAAGACAATCCCACCAAGTGAGTCTTCCCTGTCGGGTGAGGCTTTCCCACCAGGGCAGTAGAACCAGAGACACAGGCCCAGATCAGACATGTCCCAGCCTACAGCCTAGTCCCCCTAATGACTGACCATCGGTCACCAAGTAGAGGAACCTCTGCCCACCAGCAGGAAATATACCCCACTTGAAGGCCACCACCCCTAGAGGGGCAGCTTCCTTGTGTATCACTACATTATCAAGTTCCTCCAAGACTTCAGGCTACTGAAGGATAGGAGGCGAGTTATTGGAAATCTAAAGGGACACTATAAGTCAATAGAGGAAATCTGCAATATCTCAGAGTTTCACTACTAGAGGGGTAGATACCTGACCAATATGAGAAAACAAGGGAAGAAAATGTCCCAAACAAACCTAGATGGTACATCAATAAAATTCAATGACAGCATGGCAAAAGAAATGTCAGAAAGAGAGTTCAGAATGTACATAATTAAAATGATCAGAGAAGCAAACAATGAGATGAAAGAGCAAATGCAGGCTTTCAATGATCACATCACTCAACAGTTAAAAGAGCAAATACAGGAAGCAAAAGATCAGTTCAATAAAGAGTTGGAGATATTAAAAAAGACAGAAATCCTTGAAATGAAGGAAACAATAAACCAAATTAAAAACTCCATAGAAAGCATAACCAATAGGATAGAACACCTGGAAGACAGAACCTCAGACATTGAAGAAAAAATATTTAATCTTTAAAACAAAGTTGACCAAAGAGAGAAGATGGTAAGAAATCATGAACAGAATCTACAAGAATTATGGGATATCATGAAAAGCTCAAATTTAAGTATTATTGGGATTGAGGAAGGCATAGAGAAACAAACCAAAGGAATGAACAATCTATTCAATGAAATAATAACAGAAAATTTCCCAAATCTGAAGAATGAAATGAAAAATCAAGTACAAGAGGCTTATAGAACTCCAAATATACAAAATTACAACAGACCCACACCAAGGCAAATTATAATGAAAATACCTAGCATACAAAATAAAGATAGAATTTTAAAGACTGCAAGAGAAAAGAATCAAATTACATTCAGGGGGAAACCAATACAGATATCAGCAGATTTTTCAACCCAGACCCTAAAAGCTAGAAGGGCCTGGAACAACGTTTTTCAAACTCTGAAAGAAAAAGGATGCCAACCAAGAATCTTATACCCAGCAAAACTTACCTTCAGATTTGATGACGAAATAAAATCCTTCCATGATAAACAAAAGCTAAAAGAATTTACAAAAAGAAAGCTGGCACTACAGAACATTCTCAGCAAAATATTCCATGAGGAAGAGATGAAAAACAATGATGTAAATCAGCAAAGGGAAGAACTAGCCTAAAGGAATAGCCAAATAAAGGAGAAACCAAGTCATGTCAAAAAACAAAAATAAGCCAAATGACTGGGACTACAAATCATACCTCAATAATAACCCTGAATGTTAATGGCCTGAACTCATCAATCAAAAGACATAGACTGGCAGATTGGATTAAAAAGAAAAATCCAACAATATGCTGCCTGCAAGAGACTCATCTCATAGAAAGAGATACCCATAGACTAAAGGTGAAAGGATGGAGAAAAACATACCATGCACACGGACACAGCAAAAAAGCTGGAGTATCCATCCTCATTTCAGATAATGTGGACTTCAAGCCAAAACTAGTCAGAAGGGATAAAGAAGGACATTACATGCTGCTTAAGGGAAGCATAAATCAGCAAGACATAACAATCATAAATATCTATGCCCCAAACAGTGGCTCATCCATGTACGTCAAACAAATCCTTCTCAATTCCAGAAATCAAATAGACCACAACACAATAATACTAGGTGATTTTAACACACCTCTCTCCCCACTGGACAAATCCTCCAAACAAAAATTGCACAAAGAAACCATAGATCTCAATAACACAATCAATAGTTTAGACTTAATGGAAATATATAGAATATACCATCCAACAAAGAGCAAATACACTTTCTTCTCAGCAGCACAAGGATCCTTCTCTAAAATAGACCATATTCTATGCCACAAAGCTAATGTTAGCAAATACAAGAAGATAGAGATACTACCTTGTATTCTATCAGATCATAATGGATTGAAATTAGAAATAAATCACAGAATAAAAAACAGAAACTACTCCAACACCTGGAGATTAAATAATATGCTATTATATGATGAATGGATAACAGAAGACATCAGGAGGGAAATAAAAAAATTCTTAGAGGTAAATGAGAACAAAGATATATCATATCAAAATCTCTGGTACACTATGAAAGCAGTACTTAGAGGAAAATTTATTTCATGGAGCGTATTCAATAAAAGAAAAAAAATCAATAAATAAATGACCTAACACTACAGCTCAAAGCACTAGAAAAAGAACAGAGCAACACCAAAAGTAGTAGAAGACAGGAAATAGTTAAAATCAGAGCTGAAATCAATGAAATTGAAACAAAAGAAACAATTGAAAAAATTGACAAAATAAATAGTTGGTTCTTTGAAAAAATAAACAAAATTGATAAACCCTTAGCCACACTAACAAAGAGAAGGAGAGAGAAAACTCAAATTACTAAAATTTGGAATGAAAAGGAAATATCACAAAAGACACAAGTGAAATACAAAACATAATTAGAAGCTATTTTGAAAATCTATACTCCAACAAAATAGAAAATCTCAAAGACATCAACGGGTTTCTAGAGACATATGAATTACCTAAACTGAACCAGGATGACATACACAATTTAAATAGATCAGTTTCGAGTAATGAAATAGAAGAAGTCATCAAAAGCCTACCACAAAGAAAAGTCTGGGACCAAATGGGTTCTCAGCCGAGTTCTACAAAAACCTTTAAAGAAGAGCTTATTCCAATACTTCTCAATGTATTCCATGAAATAGAAGAGGAGGGAACCCTCCCAAACTCATTCTATGAAGCCACTATCACCCTGATACCTAAACCAAACAGAGACACATCGAGGAAAGAAAACTTCAAACCAATATCCTTAATGAACATCAACGCAAAAATTGTCAATGAAATTTTAGCAAATCACATACAAAATATATTTAAAAGAGTGCACCACGAACAAGTGGGTTTTATCCCAGGGATTCAAGGTTGGTTCAACATCAGGAAATCAATAAATGTAATTCACCATATCAATAGACTTAAAGTTAAGAATCACATGATTATTTTGATAGATGCAGAAAAAGCATTCGATAAAATACAGCATCCCTTCATGCTCAAAACACTAGAAAAAATAGGGATAGTGGGAACATTCCTTAACATTGTAAAGGCCATCTACACTAAGCTCATGGCCAATATCATTCTAAATAGTGAAAAACTGAAAGCGTTCCCCCTAAAAACTGGAACAAGGCAGGGATGCTCTCTTTCCCCACTTCTATTCAACATAGTCCTCAAAACTCTAGCCAGAGCAATTAGACAAAAAAAAGAAATTGAAGGGATATGAATAGGAAAAGAAGAACTCAAACTATCCCTATTTGCTGATGGCATGATTATATATTTAGAGGAACCAGAAAATTCCACCAGAAAACTTTTAGAACTCATAAGTGAATTCAGTAAAGTAGCAGGATACAAGATAAATGCTCATAAATCTAATGCATTTCCATACATAAGTGATGAATCTTCAGAAAGAGAAGTTAGGAAAACTACCCCATTCACAATAGCATCAAAAAAAATAAAATACTTGGGAATCAATCTCACAAAAGAGGTGAAAGACCTCTACAGTGAGAACTACAGAACACTAAAGAAAATAATTAAAGAAAACCTTAGAAGATAGAAAGATCTCCCATGTTCTTGGATAGGCAGAATTAATATTGTCAAAATGGCCATACTACCAAAAGTGCTATACAGATTCAATGCAATTCCAATTAAAATCCCAATGATGGACCTTACAGAAATAGAGCAAGCAATCATGAAATTCATCTGGAAGAATAAGAAACCCAGAATAGCTAAAGCAATCCTTAGCAGGAAGAGTGGAGCAGGGGGTATCGCAATATCAGAACTTCAACTATACTACAAAGCAATAGTAACAAAACAGCATGGCATTGGTACCAAAATAGACAGATAGATCAATGGTACAAAATAGAGGACATAGACACAAACCCAAATAAATACAATTTTCTCATATTAGACAAAGGTGCTAAAAATATGCAATGGAGATAAGATAGCCTCTTCAACAAATGGTGCTGGGAAAACTGGAAATCCATATGCAGCAGAATGAAACTAAACCCCTATCTCTCACCCCGCACAAAACTCAACTCAAAATGAATCAATGACCTTGGAATCCGACCAGAGACCCTGCATCTTATAGAAGAAAAAGTAGGTCCAAATCTTCAACATGTTGGCTTAGGATCAGACTTTCTTTTTTTTTTTTTTTTTTTTTTTTTTTTTACATACGGCAATGATGTTTATTTTTTTTTCCCTTCTCCCCCACCCCTCCCACCCCTCTTTTCCCTCTATACAGTCCTTCTTTCCTTTATTCTTACCGCTCTCCTTATCCCTAACCCTAACCTAACCCAAAACCTAATGCTAACCCCTCCCAACCCCATTATATGTCCTCATCCGCTTATCAGCGAGATCATTCGTCCTTTAGTTTTTTGAGATTGGCTTATCTCACTTAGCATGATATTCTCCAATTTCGTCCATTTGCCTACAAATGCCATAATTTTATCGTTCTTCATTGCGGAGTAATATTCCATTGTATATATATATGCCACAGTTTCTTTATCCATTCATCAACTGAAGGGCATCTAGGTTGGTTCCACAATCTGGCATGGTGAATTGAGCAGCAATGAACATTGATGTGGCTGTATCTCTGTAGTATGCTGATTTTAAGTCCTTTGGGTATAGGCCAAGGAGTGGATAGCTGGGTCAAATGGTGTTTCCATTCCAAGCTTCTGAGGAATCTCCACACTGCTTTCCAGAGTGGCTGCACTAATTTGCAACCCCACCAGCACTGTATGAGTGTTCCTTTTTCACCACATCCTCGCCAACCCCTATTGTTGCTCGTATTCTTGATAATCGCCATTTAATTGGGGTGAGATGAAATCTTAGGGTAGTTTTGATTTGCATTTCCCTTATTACTAGGGACGTTGAACATTTTTTCATATATCTGTTGATTACTTGTACATCTTCTTCGTGAAGTGTCTGTTCATTTCCTTAGCCCATTTGTGATTGGATTATTTGTATTCTTCAGTGTAGAGTTTTTTGCGTTCTTTATAGATTCGGAAATTAGCGCTCTATCTGAGATATGGTTGGCAAAGATATTCTCCCACTCTGTAGGCTCTCTCTTCACATTTCTGATAGTTTCCTTTGCTGAGAGAAAGCTTTTAGTTTGAATCTATCCCAGTTGTTGATTCTTGCTTTTATTTCTTGCGCTATGGGAGTCCTGTTAAGGAAAGTCTGATCCTAAGCCAACAAGTTGAAGGATTTGGACCTACTTTTTCTTCTATAAGATGCAGGGTCTCTGGTCTGATTCCTGAGGTCCTTGATTCCATTTTGAGTTGAGTTTTGTGTAGGGTGAGAGATAGGGGTTTAAGTTTCATTCTATTGCATATAGTTTTCCAGTTTTCCCAGCACCATTGTTGAAGAGGCTATCTTTTCTCCATTGCATATTTTTGGCACCTTTGTCTAGTATGAGAAAATTGTATTATTTGGGTTGTGGTCCATGTCCTCTATTCGGTACCATTGATCTACCTGTCTATTTTGGTACCAATACCATGCCGTTTTTGTACTATTGCTTTGTAGTAGAGTTGAAGATCTGGTAATGCAATTACCCCCTGCTTCGCTCTTGCTACTGAGGATTGCTTTAGCTATTCTAGGTTTTTTATTCTTCCAGATGAATTTCATAATTGCTTGCTCTATTTCTGCGAGGTACATCATTGGGGTTTTAATTGGAATTGCATTGAATCTGTATAGCACTTTAGGTAGTATAGCCATTTTGACGAATATTAATTTGCCTATCCAGGAACATGGGAGATCTTTCCATCTTCTAAGGTGTTCTTGAATTTCTTCTTTAGTGTTCTGTAGTTCTCACTGTAGAGGTCTTTCACCTCTTTTGTGAGATTGATTCCCAAGTATTTTATTTTTTTTCGATGCTATTGTGAATGGGGTAGTTTTCCTAACTTCTCTTTCTGAAGATTCATCACTTATGTATAAAAATGCATTGGATTTATGAGCATTGATCTTGTAACCTGCTACTTTACTGAATTCAACTTATGAGTTCTAAAAGTTTTTCTGGTGGAATTTCTAGGTTCCTCTAAATATAATCATGGTCATCAGCGAACAGGGATAGTTTGAGTTCTTCTTTTCCTATTCGGATCCCTTTAATTTTCTTTGGTTTGTCTGATTGCTCTGGCTAGAGTCTCAAGGACGATGTTGAATAGAAGTGGTGAAAGAGGGCATCCTGCCTTGTTCCAGTTTTTAGGGGGAACGCTTTCAGTTTTCACCATTTAGAATGATATTAGCCATGGGCTTAGCGTAGATTGCCTTTATAATGTTTAGGAATGTTCCCACTTACCCCAATTTTTTCTAGTGTTTTGAGCATGAAGGGATGCTGTATTTTATCGAATGCTTTTTCTGCATCTATTGAAATAATCATGTGATTCTTAACTTTAAGTCTGTTGATATGGTGAATGACATTTATTGATTTCCTGATGTTGAACCAACCTTGCATCCCTGGGATAAAACCCACTTGATCATGGTGCACTATCTTTTTAATATATATTTGTATGCGATTTGCTAAAATTTCATTGAGAATTTTTGCGTCGATGTTCATTAAGGATATTGGTCTGAAATTTTCTTTCCTCGATGTGTCTCTGTTTGGTTTAGGTATCAGGGTGATATTGGCTTCATAGAACGAGTTTGGGAGGGTTCCCTCCTCTTCTATTTCATGGAATACTTTGAGGAGTATTGGAATGAGCTCTTCTTTAAAGGTTTTGTAGAACTCGGCTGAGAACCCATCTGGTCCTGGACTTTTCTTTGTTGGTAGGCTTTTGATGACCTCTTCTATTTCATTGCTTGAAATTGGTTTATTTAAGTTGTGTATGTCCTCCTCGTTCAGTTTAGGTAATTCATATGTCTCTAGAAATTTGTTGATGTCTTCAAGGTTTTCTGTTTTGTTGGAGTATAGATTTTCGAAATAGCTTCTAATTATGTTTTGTATTTCACTCGTGTCTGTTGTGATGTTTCCTTGTTCATTCCGAATTTTAGTAATTTGAGTTTTTCTCCCTCTTTCTCTTTGTTAGTGTGGCTAAGGGTTTATCAATTTTATTTATTTTTTCAAAGAACCAACTATTTATTTTGTTAATTTTTCCAATTGTTTCTTTTGTTTCGATTTCGTTGATTTTGGCTCTGATATTAACTATTTCCTGTCTTCTACTACTTTTGGTATTGGTCTGCTCTTCTTTTTCTAGCGCTTTGAGCTGTAGTGTTAAGTCGTTTATTTGTTGATTTCTACTTCTTTTGTTGAATGCGCCCCATGAAATAAATCTTCCTCTAAGTACTGCTTTCATAGTGTCCCAGAGATTTTGATATGATGTGTCTTTGTTCTCGTTTACTTCTAAGAATTTTTAATTTCCCTCCTGATGTCTTCTGTTATCCATTCATCATATAATAGTGTATAATTTAATCTCCAGGTATTGGAGAAGTTTCTGTTTTTTATTCTGTCATTTATTTCTAATTTCAATCCATTATGATCTGATAGAGTACAAGGTAGTATCTCTATCTTCTTGTATTTGCTAACAGTAGCTTTGTGGCATAAAATATGGTCTATTTTAGAGAAGGATCCATGTGCTGCTGAGAAGAAAGTGTATTCGTTCTTTGTTGGATGGTATATTCTATATATGTCCGTTAAGTCTAAATTGTTGATTGTGTTGTTGAGATCTATAGTTTCTTTATTCATTTTTTGTTTGGACGATCTATCCAGTGGTGAGAGAGGTATGTTAAAATCGCCTAGTATTCTTGTGTTGTGGTCTATTTGATTTCTGGACTTGAGAAGGATTTGTTTGACGTACGTGGATGAGCCAAAGTTCGGGGCATAGATATTTATGATTGTTATGTCTTGCTGATTTATGCTTCCCTTAAGCAGCATGTAATGTCCTTCTTTATCCCTTCTGACTAGTTTTGGTTTGAAGTCCACATTATCTGAAATGAGGATGGATACTCCAGCTTTTTTGCTGTGTCCGTGTGCATGGTATGTTTTTCCCCATCCTTTCACCTTTAGTCTATGGGTGTCTCTTTCTATGAGATGAGTCTCTTGCAGGCAGCATATTGTTGGATTTTTCTTTTTAATCCAATCTGCCAGTCTGTGTCTTTTGATTGATGAATTCAGGCCATTAACATTCAGGTTATTATTGTGATATGATTGTATTCCCAGTCAATTGACTCATATTTTTTTTGACATGATTTGGTTTCTCCTTTATTGGCTATTCCTTTAGGCTAGCCGCCTCCTGTTGCTGATTTGCATCGTTGTTTTTCATCTCTTCCTCATGGATATTTTGCTGAGAATGTTCTGTAATGCTGGCTTTCTTTTTGTAAATTCCTTTAGCTTTTTGTTTATCATGGAAGGATCTTATTTCATCGTCAAATTTGAAGGTAAGTTTTTTTGCTGGGTATTAGATTCTTGGTTGGCATCCGTTTTCTTTTCGGGGCTGGGTATATGTTGTTCCAGGCCCTTCTAGCTTTTAGGGTCTGGATTGAAAAAATCTGCTATATTCTTATTGGTTTCCCTCTGAATGTAATTTGATTCTTTTCTCTCGCGGCCTTTAAAATTCTGTCTTTATTTTGTATGTTCGGTATTTTCATAATAATGTGCCTTGGTGTGGGTCTGTTGTAATTTTGTATGTTTGGAGTTCTATAAGCCTCTTGTACTTGGTTTTCCATTTCATTCTTCAGATTTGGGAAATTTTCTGATATTATTTCATTGAATAGATTGTTCATTCCTTTGGTTTGTTTCTCTAAGCCTTCCTCAATCCCAATAATTCTTAAATTTGGCCTTTTCATGATATCCCATAATTCTTGTAGATTCTGTTCATGAATTTCTTACCATCTTCTCTGTTTGGCCAACTTTGCTTTCAAGATTAAATAATTTGTCTTCAATGGTCTGAGGTTCTGTCTTCCAGGTGTTTCTATTGGTTATGCTTTCTATGGAGTTTTTAAACATGGTTTATTGTTTACTTCATTTCAAGTATTTCAGTTTGTTTTTTTTTTCAGTATCTCTAACTCTTTATTGAAATGATCTCTTGCTTCCCGTATTTGGTCTTTTAACTGTTGATTGGTGCGATCATTTAATGCCTGCATTTGCTCTTTCATCTCCTCCTTCAATGCCTGCATTTGCTCTTTCATCTCCTCATTAGCTTCCCTGATCGTTTTTAATTACGTACATTCTGAACTCCCTTTCTGACATTTCTTCTGCTGTGCTGTCATTGGGTTTTATTGATGTAGTATCTAGGTTTGTTTGGGACATTTTCTTCCCTTGTTTTCTCATATTGGTCAGCTGTCAGTGGGACCCTGAGATATTGCAGTTTTCCGCTATTGGCTATTGGCTTATAGTGTCCTGGTAGATTTTCAGTGTATCACCTCCCAGCCTTCAGTAGCCTGATGTCTTGGAGGAATCTGATAAAGCAGCGCATCCGAAGAAAACTGCCCCTAGCTCCCTACTGGTTCCACGGTTTGGAACTGGCTCTGTGCGGAAATGCTCTCACTGTGGGCCTCCACCGTGCAGCTGGGCCGTGTGGGAGGAGCCCACTGCCGGAGTGTGGAAGGCTACCTTGGAAGACTCTAGCTGCCCTGCCCGGCTTCCGATAAGCCACCTCTATCGGGGCCTGCCACCCGGGCCGTGCTTTACCCAGTGGGCAGACTCACCTGTGGCTCTATTTCAGTCCGAGGTCTCTCAATGCCTCCCCTTCTTAACTCCTGGGTTCTGGAGCGACGGGGGTGCAGTCTCCCTCTAGGCCACCATCTTGGATCGCCAGACGTTCTTAATATGATTTCAAAAGCACAAGAAATAAAAGCAATAATCACTAATTGGGATACAGTCAAACTAAAAAACTTTTTCTCAGCAAAGGAAACTATTGGCAATGTGAAGAGAGAGCCTACAGAGGGGAGAAATCTTTGCCACTCATAGATCAGATAGAGCACTAATTTCCAGAATATATAAAGAACTCAAAAAACTCTACACCACAATACAATAACCAATCGGACAGATGGGCTAAGGAAATGAACAGACACTTCACAGAAGAAGAAGATCTACAAGCAATCAACAGATATGTGAAAAAAATGTTCAACATCTCTAGTAGTAAGAGAAATGCAAATCAAACTACCCTAAGATTCCATCTCACCCCAATTAGAATGGCGATTATCGAGAATACTAGCAACAATAGGTGTTGGTGAAGATGTGGGGAAAAAGGTACGCTCATACATTGCTGGTCGCAAATTAGTGTAGCCACTCTGGAAAGCAGCATGGAGATTCCTCAGAAAGCTTGGAATGGAACCACCATTTGACCCAGCTATCTCACTCCTTGGCCTCTACTCAAAGAACTTAAAATCGGCATAGTACAGAGGTACAGCCACATCAATGTTCATAGCTGCTCAATTCACCATAGCCAGATTGTGGAACCAACCTAGATGCCCTTCAGTTGATGAATGGATAAAGAAACTGTGGTATATATATACAATGGAATATTACTCCACCATAAAGAATGATAAAATTATGGCATTTGCAGGCAAATGGATGAAATTGGAGAATATCATGCTAAGTGAGATAAGCCAATCTCAAAAAACCAAAGGACAAAAGATCTTGCTGATAAGCAGATGATGACACATAATGGGGGGTGGAAGGGGGCAGGAATGGAGGAAGGAGGGACTGTATAGAGGGAAAGAAGGGTGGAAGCGGTGGGGGGAAGGAAAAAATAACAGACTGATTCAAAAACTATTACCCTATGTAAATGTATGATTACACAAATGGTATGCCTCTACGTCATGTACAGAGAAACAAGATGTATCCCATTTGTTTACAATAAAAATAATTTTAAAAAAGTTAATATTAATTTTAAAGCCAACATAAAACCCTTGAATCATCTTTTTTGGGTGAAGGGAGGACCAAAAATAACACCAGGGTCACCAAAAACTCACATGTCAAGGTCCTGATATTTTGGAATAAATTTTGGGTGTAGACCTTGAATGTCCCTGGGTGGCGCACGTATTGTGGGCTTGGCCCCCAGTCTATGAGCTGTTGGGAGGCAGTGGAACCTTGAGGAGGTGGAGCCCAGTAGAAGGAAGTGAGATCACTGGGGCCTGCCCTTAAAGGGGATATCCCTTACTCTCTCTCTCTTTTGGCTTCCTGGCTGATAAGAGGTGATAGATCTCTTCCATTACATGCTCCCATGATGTACTGTGCTGCCATGACCCAAAGCAACTGGGACTGAAACCATGAGCCAAAATAAACCCTTCTTTCTTTTAAGTTGATTATCTTAGGAATTTTGTCACAGTTGTGGAAAACTGACTAACAGAACTTACAAGTAGAGAAGGGTAGACAGGAAGTACAGAGGCTGGATTTTCACAGGTACCTGGTGAGGATTCTAGTCCTAACAAAGTACAGTCCCTAAAGATAACCTCCTACCTGACGATATCCTAAAGCCAAGGGTGTAGTACCTTGGAAAAGGCAAACCAACTCCAAAACACGTACTTTTATTCCTCAAAGGCTGCCAAATCAATAAAGAGTAGGAAGAGAAGGGGGGATTGTGATGAGACTGATCATGTTACTTAATTGTCTTTAAATATATCTCCAGGAATACTCTACTTGTTAACCTGAAGTTGAAGGAGTGCCCTTTCCACAAGATCAGAAATTTATGTGGAGGTTTTAAAGGGCAATCTCCACACTTCAGGGGGTTAACATAATGTGAACCAAAGGCTCCAAGTACATGAACAGCCACAGTGGCTAGCCTGAGTGATATGGCAGATGCAGCAGGCATTAAGCTCAGCCACAGTCTTATTCTCCATCTAGCTGAAACAGTAGAGTTTCCTTTTCAGGACTTCTGTAATGGCCTATTTGTCAAGCACTTTAACCTTTGGCTGAAAAGGACCACACAAGGACAGACTACTTTGTCATGATCACAAGCAATTCATTACGAACAATGGTTACATTTACCAGTGGTAAATAAAATATACAGGGAAGAAAAACAGCATTTTTCAAGTGCATATCATCTGCCAGATAGTACAGGAATTATTTCAATGAATAACATGATTCATCATAACAACCCTATGCTATAGATATTACTATCCCTATTTAGTCGGAAATTGAACTTTAAGAGTTTTAATAATTTATCCAAAGTCATGAGGCAGGAAATGATAGCCCCAGGACTTGAACTTCTTATGCTCTTGCTCTTGATTTGCTGCTACTCAATAGAAATATAATGCAAGCCACAAATATAAGCCACATATGTAATTTTAAGTTTTCTTATAGCCACATCTTAAAAAGAAGAAGAAGAAACAGATGAAATTAATTCTAATAACATACTTTATGTCTCCCACTCTAACCAAAATATTAGTTTTAGCATGTAAGTCAAGATAAAAACTATTAATGAGATAGTTTACATTCCTTTTTTTATACTAAATCACCAAAATCCAGTGTGGTCTTTTAGCAGTGCAGGCATGTTTCAAAGCACTCAATAGCCAGTGGCTACCATTTTGGACAGCACAGGTCTAACCTCTGGGCTACCCCTTCCTCCATGGATTAGAACCAGCTGTGCTACACCTGCAGCTGAACTCAGAAAAACGTCACAGATTCAAAGTCGACTTTCTAGAAAACCAGACATTTTCTGGTCAATCAACAAATGAAAGGAAGTAATTCATCAACTATGTTCCTCTGCCACGTAATCATAAATGCACCAACTGCACTGAGCTATTTTCCTCAGTGGGACTGGAAACAAACGATCTAAAACTCATAAATCCACACATTCAGAAACCATAGACTGAGAGGGGGGTAGTAAATCCAAATGCATGCTATATGAATTCTCTGGGTTGTCCTAGTCTAGTTGATTTTAGAGGAATCCCCACAAATTATATAGTTCTATATGAATGTTACCCACCCACTCCCTCAACCCATTCTAACAAACCTCCCTCAAGGGGCTTAGTTTGGGTAAAGGAATTTCCTTTATTTATTTTCTATTTCCTTCCTGTTTTAATTATATTTTTATCCTTCCTGCTTCTCCTCCTTCCCTCCCTCTTTTCTCTAGTTGGTTTCCCAGATTCTTAAACCCACACTGGGTTTGTCTTGTTGTATTTTTTAAACTCTAGTCAAATTATTTTCTTGATGCGTTTTCTGATTGCCTGCCGTGCAGATCCTGTTCCCTCCTGCCCAGAGGAAAGTTAGAAAACCTTCCCAGGACCCTCATGCTGCCTGACAGGAGCAGGAGCCCCAGGTGGGTGACAGTGGAGACTTATATAAGACATACTCTTCTTGCTCAGGCGGGCAGAGTGGGATGGGAAGGATCCAGTCACCAGTATAAGCTGTCACAGAAATAAAAGAACTCTTGTCAGGATAAAACTCACTGACTTTGGTTGTTCCAGTTTATGTTTACAAAATGAAAATAACTTGTTTTTTTAAGGTGTCAGAATAATACAAAATAGTGAGGGGGAATAAAAAAAAAAAGAAGTACCCAAAATCCCACTACCAGAGGAACCACAGTTGCATTGTGGTTTTTAAAAATCTTTATTTAAGTCTTTAACACACAGAAGGTTAATGAAGCACCTCCAGGGCAAGATGGAAAAGAAAATATAATTCTGATTAGATCTGAAGGAAAGTTAACTAATTTTTGAGTCCGAAAATGAGCACACATGTTAAATTACAAATGAGCACTCTCTCACTCAAGCTGCTGGTGATGTTTGAATACAAATCCTTCTGAATGTAACTACAGGATAATAAGAACAGCAATAATAATCATCATCATCATTTTCTGGATAGTAACAACAGACCAATCATTAAAGGGAGACCTGCCATGTTTTCCCATTTTAATTATTGTCATCATCCCATGAATGAGAGAGAATCTTTCTTTTACCTGAGTGTGGAAACTGAGACTCAGAGAGGTTAAGGTCAGCTACTGACAGGTCAGCTGTCAGAGAGGTTAAGGTCAGCTACTAAAAGTCTGAACTTGCTAGAAAAGAATATATATTCTTTTCACTATACCATGTAGCCATAAATCACCAGTCATTGTAAAAAGCTGCAACTATGCCATCCAGAGTTATTGTTAGAAAACAGTTACTAAATTTACCCTTTCTAATTTTAGAACTTAAAACTGTAGGATCTAAGAATGTGAAGTCAAACATGAAGCAATTTACTTCTGGCAGAAAGACCTGGAACGTCTCCTACACCTCTTCTCCAGCCCCTTGGACAGCTGGAGAGCTTCCTTCCTCACTAAAGGAACTCCGCACCCCAGTGGGCATGTGCCCACCAGCCCACTACCATCTCCTTCAGGACCCGGAGAGCCCTGAGCATTGAATGCAAGGTGGCCACCCTCAACCTCCACAAAATCAAGAAAAGTTTCTGAAACACGTAAAGGTGGAGGAACATTCTGTCTTTGATTAACAAAGAACTTTTACTTCTAAGTGCTATGTGGTTTGGGCTGTTTTCCCAGGGATAGAGTTGGGGTTGGAGTGAATTAAGAAATTCGCATTTGCTATCTCTAATCTCAGTATTCAAATGCCCTCAGTATGTACCCTGACTTACAGTACTGAAGAACTTTAGAGCAAAAGTGATTCATAATACAAAGAAACAAAAGAATCATTGGCAATTGATAAGCTTCTGAAGGTAAGGTACTAGTCAGTTTATCTATATGAAATACGTACCCAATAACTATACAATGGGCTGTTTTTTGACCACTGCTTTCAACATAAGTCGTATCATGACACTCAGAGAAAATGATAATATTTGCAATGTGGTCAACTGAAGGAGTACTGGGGGAAACATTACAACTTTCTTATTGAAGAAATAAAGTAAAAATATTAGGGAAGTTATTAAGCACTGAGTTATTTAAAACTTCCAAATATGATGGTGGAGCACACCTGTAATCCCAGTTACTCAGGAGACTGAGGCATGAGCATTGCAAGTTCAGGGTCAGCCTGAGCAACTGAGTGAGACCCTATCTCAAAAACAAAATGTAAAAGTGTCTGGGGCACAGCTCAGGGGCACAGCACCCCTGGATTCAATTCCCAGTACTGGGGAAAAAAAAGGCTGAGCTTACTCCTTTAAACATAACTTTTTAATATAAGTTTTTATTTATAAAACAGGTTCATGACTTTTCTGACCCAGGCTTTTAAAGTCATGTTCCCTTGAATATTCTTAGTGACCACCAATGAGAAACTAAACAAGCAAGTGACAATTTTTTTTTAACATTTTATAACCAGTCAAAAATCCACAACCATTAAAGCTATATTTAAAGAGAATCTAAGCTCTTCCTCCTTTTTCAAACTAAAATGTCTCCTTAAATGTGTTTCAAAGCCAACACATATACTATTACTTATTTTTATATTTACATGTTATACATGTTTTTGTCAAGAATTTCAAAATAATGATAAAATTATAATTTGTAAGATGTACACAGGTTGTTAATGTAGTGCTCCTAAAGATTACATGGATGTCACTAGCACAGAAACAAACTTAGTGATAGATGAAGGCAGAAGAGACACAGTGGCCACCTCAAGTATACTCTCCACCAAGGGAACTAATCCAGACCCATATTTGATGCCTGAAAATCACTCACAGCCTACCCCTGGGAAGTTCTGCCTTAGAGGAAGATCACAAACCTGAACAGACATCTTTCCAAATTCAGTCTCTTGATTTTTCCTTCACTACACACATTCTAGTTTCTGCATCAAAATTGAACAGACATCTTTCCAAAATTCAGTCTCTTGATTTTTCCTTCACTACACACATTCTAGTTTCTGCATCAAAATTCCCTCTCTCTCTCTCTCTCTCTCTCTCTCTCTCTCTCTCTCTCTCTCTCTCTGGGTGTGGTATTATCCTTAACTTTCCCATACAGGGATGCCTCCTGTGCACTGAGTTCTCTTTACAGAGCACACACCTGGACTCTTCTTAACCCTACACCATCAGGGTTCAAGATGAAATTCCCCTAATGGATTTCAAAGCTTTAGAATTTCTGAATTAAATATGATATTTTAAGAGCCTTTATACTTTTTAAAAGAATTTTATGGGACCTTATGATCCTTGGCCTGATCCTTCAAAGAGAGAGTATTATTTTTTGCATTTGTACATGAGAAACTGTCACAGAGACTTCAGTAACTAGCCAGAAGTATTCTATTAGAAGACAGTGAGCTCAAATCTCCTAGCCTCATAGCCCTTCTCCGTCACGTCTCTCACCTACCTGGTGTTAACTGCCCATGCATTACAGGTTCTCAACTAAAAAGCAGAAGATGGAAGCAGAAAGGTGGCTTTTACCTATCTTTGTGTCTCCAGAGTCTAATGTCCTTTGCCCACTTACTATGGCCCAAAGAGAATGGACTTCAAGGTCTCCCAGATGGTTCCAGAAAGATCCTCCTAAACGGGGCTGGATCCAGGGCAGAATGAAGAGCAGCACCTCCCTCTTTCTCTTCAACTTTATTTTCCAGTCTTATTTCCCCACTCTGCATCTCCACATCCATCCTGCCTATTTCTTTGGTCAAGGAGTGTGAAACTCATTTAAATAAACTTGAAGACATTGGCACAGAGAAAAGGAAAACACAAAGGACAAGCAGGATCTACACATGAAGGGGGACATGCAGTCCCCCCTTGCCTTAAGATGGTGAAGAGAGGGGTTCCTGTGCAAATCAGCCAGCACTGTAAGCACTTTCAGGCAGGGTCATCTGCTTAATCCTAACTCTGGCTCTTGCTCTTCAATAGGCTCCCACAATGGACGGTGATACACCTAGGAGTGATTACACTCCCAATTTTCTTTCCATTCTGGCCAACGTGGGCCTTTTTGCTCAGGAGGTGCTGAGCACTTTCACATGCTAAATGGAGACTACCCTTGGGACACTTTATAATTCCAGGACAGCATTTCTTAGGCATCACTGGAAATATTATGGCAAAATGTCAGCAGAAAGATTGTACACTGAAACTGTGTTCAACAGATAGCACTGTGTATTCGTTCAGTTAGAGTTCCTCTCCCTGTAAGGTTTATATATGATTAACTATCATTGTCTCAAATTTCCTGGATGATTTTAGCTTTGGCAACTTTTAACTCCATGATTATTTCCCTCACATGAAAGTCCTGCTTCTGTGAGAGAATAAGGGAAAAAAACACCCTGCTAAATGACTGGTACCTTGCTTTCCTCAGCTCTCATTCTTACCATATTTTCTTTAAGCCCTTCATGCCCTAGAGCCTTAGTTGAACACACACACACACTTAAAAAAAAAATCAGGATTTCTGTAAGGATTGTTCATACAGCACTACCATTTAAACCCTTTCCTATACAAATAAAAATGGAATTGCACCCCATTTTCATTAACATTTCCCATGAATGGCCAATTGTTGATACTTCAACTGAAAACCAACACTAAAAGACATTTATTGCCAATTGATTTAACTCAACTGTATTAACCATTGTTTAACTGGACAGTTTCAAGAGTTCGCCCTGGTTTTTCCAGTTTGGCCATAAAAGGATGTTTCACACCTTCATTATATGGGTCATCTGTAAATTTCAGAAGTCCTTTAATTTTTATTTTTTGGTACCAGGGATTGAACTCAAGGGCACTCGACCACTGACCCACATCCCCAGCCCTATTTTGTATTTATTTAGAGACAGGGTCTCAAGGAGTTGCTTAGTGTCCTGCTATTGCTGAGGCTGGCTTTGAGTTCATGATCCTCCTGCCTCAGCCTCCCAAGTCACTGGGATTACAGGCGTGCACCACTGCACCTGGCCCTCAGAAGTCCTTTAACCCTAACAGTAAAATCTGGAGTGATAGCATGAGTAATGGTTTATAGTTAAATTTTAAGAGCAGTAAAAATGGTGACTATCAAAGAGTTCAACATTAATAATGTAATTTAATAACCTCTAGACTCTGATACATCAAAGTGGTCTATAATAAAAAAGGCTTGCATATTTTTATATTTTGGCTTGAATTTTGTCCTCCCCAATATGAGAAACTGATTAACTCAGGAATAAGTCGGACAAAAATTATTATATGTTAGCATATTTTTGCATAGTTCTATTTGTGTTATACTTTTCTGATTCCAATATCAAACCTCCACAATCCTTGGGCATTATTGTATTTTCAACATCCTCAGCTTCTGGTAGGGTTGGGCATGTTGACTCCTTCTTCCTTTTTGAAGCATTTTTCTGTCTTGGCTTCTCTGATCATACATTGTCCTTGGTTTCCTCCAATCCCATTAGCTGCTCCTTCTCAGCTTCCTGTGCTGGCTCCACCTTGTTTTATCAACTTGATGTGTTTGTGTTCCTCAGAGCTCAATTCTACACTTTTTCTCATACTCTCCTTATCTAAATACGACACTCTTGAGATCTTAAAAACTATTTTCCACCTAATGTCCAGTACTATTTCTCTGACCTCAACTTCTTCTCCATTTCAGTTTCTGCTCTTGGGTATTTTGAAAAGCTTACACTCAACATGAAAGATAATAAATGGAATTCAAGTACCCAAAGCATAAAGAATCCAGAATAGTAACACATCCTGCTTGTCTTTTATGACAATATGTCTCCAAATAGCTTTGTAAAAACTTTTTAAAGATGTGGCTAAAATACAATAGATTGCACATATTTAAAGTGCATAATTTAATCATTTGGGGCAAGTATATATACTTATGAAACCAACATCACAAAATTAACAAATATTTCATTACCCCAATATTTCTTCTTGTCTCTTGTAACACACCCTTCCTTCTACTCCTATTTCCAGAAAACCATTGATAGACTTTCTGTCACTGTAGATTAGTTTGCATTTTCCATAATTTTATATAAATGGAATCCTAGCCTATGTATTCTTTTGTGCCTGGTTTCTTTCACTCACTAAATGATTGTGAGATTCATCCAGTGTTATGTTTATCCACAGCTCATTTCTTTGTATCACTGTGTAGTAGTCTATTGCATGAGTGGCTATTTATTTATCCATTCATCTGCTGATAGACTTTTGAGTTGTTTCCAGTTCTAAACTGTTAAAAATAAAACTGCTGTGAACATTCACATACAGATTTTCACAGGAGTATACGCTAGTTTTTGTGGGTGGAAACAGATGGATCATATGGTAGGTATATATTAAGTTTTTCAGAAACTGCTGAAATGTTTTCTAAAATAACTATACTATTTTGCACTCCGATCAGCAAAGTATGAGAGTTTCAGTGGTCCCACATGCTTGCTGACATTTGGACTTTAATTTTTGCTATTCTAAGAGGTCTGTGGTACAATCTCATGCTGGTTTTAATATAAAGTTCTTTGATGAGTAATGATATAGAACATCTTTACATAATACTTATTGGTCATTCATAGATCTTGTTTTGTAAAACAATCTGTTCAAATCTTTTAACCATTTTCTTATTGGAATCCTAAGAGTCCTTTGCCTATTCTAAATGCAAGTTGTTTGTCTAATGTATATATTAAGAATTTTTTTCTCAGTATATGGTTTCCATTTCTATTTTGTTTCCTTCCAAGAAATAAAGTTTTAATTTCAATAAGTCTAAACAATCAATTTTTCTTTTATGGCTTATGCATATTGTGTTCTACATAACCTCTGAGTATCCAAGGTTACAAAGATTGTCATCTGTATTTTTTTTTCCTGAAATTATAGAGGTTTAGGTTTTACACTTAGGTCTATGGATCATGTCAAATTAATTTTTGTGTGTGGTGTGAGATGTTCAGTCAATCCAACACTACTTGCTAAAAAGGATTTATTTTCCCCTGTTGAATTTCCTTGGCACTTTTTCAAAAATCAGTAGACCATGAATATGTGGGTTTGCTTCTCAGCTCTCTGTTCTGTGACATTCATCTGTTTGTCTGTCTTTGCACCGATACCAAACCCTTTGATTGCTGTAGTTTTATGGTAAGATTTGAAATCATGTAAAGCAAGTTCTTTTCGTTATTATCTTTTAAATTATTTTGCCTATTCTAGGTTCTTTCCATTTCCACATAAATTTTTAAAGTAGCTTGCAATTTATACAAAAAAATAAAAAACTTCTTCTATAATTTGATTGGTATGGTATGGCACCTGTAGATAAATTTAAGAATGAGCATACAGTCAGGCACAGTGGTAATGCCTGTTATCCCAAAGGCTCGGGAGACTGAGGAAGGAGATCACAGGTTCAAAGCCAGCCTTGGTAATTTAGTGAGGCCCTAAACAACTCAGTGAGACCCTGACTCTAAATAAAAAAAGGGCTGACTCTAAAAAAAGGGCTGGGGATATGACTTAGTGGTTAAGTAGATTCAATCCCAGGTACAAAAAATATGTATATATTAATACATATATATTAATATATGTATGTATATATGTATATTTATATATATATATATATATATATATTAAGTCTTTCAGTCCAGGAACACTTTGTTTATTTCATATGTCTTTGTTTATTTGGATCTTTAATTTCTCTCAGCAATGTGTTTATATTTTGTTTGTTTGTTTGTTTGTTTGTTTGTTTGATGCTGGGGATTGAACCCAAGTTGCTTTACCACTGAGCTAAGTCCCCAGTCCTTTTTATTTTTTATTTTGAAAGACAGGGTATAAGTGGCTGAAGGTCTGACTAAGTTGCCAGGCTGGCCTCAAACATGATTTTCCTCCCTCAGCCCAGCATGACACTGGGATTGCAGGCATGTGCCACTGTATCCAGGTCTCTAGCACTGTTTTATGGTTTTCAGTGCACAAGCAATTTTGGACATCTTTGCAGATTTGCTCCTAGGCATTTTATTGTGTTGTACTATTGTATACCATGACCAAATGAGGTTTATTCCAGAAAGGCAAACTAGATTCAATATTGGAAAAATCAACCAATCCAATTCACCATATTAGGATTAAAGAGAAAAACTGCATGATCATTTAAACTGGTACAGAAAGAGTTTGAAAAAATTTAAATACTTACATAGGATAAAATCTCAACTAACAGGCTAGTGGTGTGGCTCAGTGGTAGAATGCTTGCCTAGCATCATGTGTGAGGCCCTGGGTTCAACCCCCAGCACTGAAAAAAAAAAAAAAAATCGCAACTAACTAGGAAAAACTGGGGAGTTTCCTCAGCCCAATAAAAAGCATCTATGGAAAACCAAAAGCTTACATCATGCCAAAGAATAGATTCTTTCCTCTTGAATGCCTACTTTTATTGCTTTTATTCAATATTGTTCTCAAAGTCCTAACCATTGCTCTAAGACAAGAAAAATAAAAATTTAGATATTATTTCAATTTTTTTAAATAAAAATATTGTAAAAAGAAAAAAGTCTACCATAATATAGGAAATCTACAAAACAATTACTAAAATTATTACATGAATTTAGCAATGCTGAAAGATGCAAGATTAATATACAAAATTCAATTGTATTCTTTCATAGTAGTGGCCATCAACTGAAAAATAAAATTCAAAAAGCACTCTCATTCACAGTAGCACCAGACCATAAAATATTCAAAAATCAATCTTAACAAAAGATGCCCCAAATTTCTACATCTTCTTTTTGATAAGTTTTTTTTTTAAAACAGAATAATCTATTTCTTTAATAGATGCAGTGTAATTCAGAATTTTTTATTTTATCTTACATTAGTTTTGGTAGATTGTATTTTCAAGCAATCTGTCCACTTTATTTAAGTAATCCACAGCACAAAGTTAATGGTATTCTCTTTTTATGCTATTATTATCTAGTATCTACATATATTGATAACCCCTTCAGAAATGCAATTTTTATTTTCAGTAATCATACATAAATACAGGAAGTTGCTCCTACTTCATTCCTGAAGATCCAAGCTTCCTTCTGATATCATTTCCCTTCCATTTAAAAAACTTACCTTAGCATTTCTTATAATACTGATCTCCTGTCAATAAATTCTCTTCGTCTGAGAATATCTTCATTTTGCTTTTACTCCTGAAGATTATGTTCACTGGACACAGAATTATGGGTTGACAGTTCTCCTTGGGTACTTCACCCGTGCCCTGTCTTCTGGGCTTCTGATAAAATTCTGCATTCATTAGAATTGTTGTTCCTCCATATGTAACTTTTCCCCAAACTTCTTGGTTTTAAGAAGTTCAATTTTGACAAGTATTCTTTGATTTATTCTGTTTGGGTTCAGTGAGCTTCTCGATCTATAAACTATGTTTTCCATCAAATGTGGGAAATATACTGGCCATTAATTCCTCAAATTTTTTTCTGTCTCAATCCCTTTCTCCTTTGCTTCTAAAATTCCAATGATATCTACTGATACTGTCCCACATTTCCTGGTTCTATCCATTTTTTTCTCTGTTGTTCAAATTGGATAACTTCTATTGATTTGTTCTCAAGTACACTGACTCTTTTCTCCATCATTTCCATTTTACTATTGAGTCCATCCAATTTTCAGATATTACATTTTTTTAATTCTAAACTTTCTACTTTATTGGAGGGTGGGCGTCTAAAATACTACATTTGGCTTTCTATTTCTCTACTGAGTGCTTTTATCTTCCCATAAATTTCAAGGGAATTTTCCCTGTTTCATGGTGCATCATTGTAATATCTACTTTAAAGGCTGTGTCTGATGATTCCAAGGGCCACCTGGATCTTGGTTGATATTGATGATATTTTCCATTGCAGTTAGGCATAGACATTTTCCTGGGTTTTTTATAAGTCATGTCATAGAATTTATGCTTTGTAGACACTGGGTCCTATTATAATCCTCTAGACAATATTCATGTTCTTGTTTTTGCAGTAATCCACCGTTTAGGCGGAAAATACAAATCCTATCTTGCCCTCTGTGGGCAATGGTTCCAACTTCAATGTAGCTGTCCATGCCTGTGCTATGCTTGTTGAGCTGATCATTCCTACTGATATTTCAAGGATGAGTCTCAGACTTGTACAGATTCATACACAGAACTGGGGACTCATTTCTCTAGCTCTCTCCACTCTGATATTCTCCTCTCCCTTTCCAGCTTCCAAGTGTTTTTTTTTTTTTTTTTTTCCTTAATTATTCTACCCAGAAGGACTGGATTTCTACTGAAATTTCATCTGCCCACATTACCATCACTCACTCCATGCTCTACAATGGGGACTTATCCGATTGAGGGTAAAACCGTAAGAAAGAAGAAAAACTGGGAAACTCACCACCATGTGGTTATTTGTCCAAGTTCTGTCCCTTCTCAACAGTCTTTCTGCTTCTGTTTACTTTCCAGAGTCCTCAGATAGTGTTTTGTTTGTATTTCCCCCAGAGTTTATAGTTGTAATCAGTGGGAGAGATGGGCTAGCTTGGGCTTACTTTGCAATGCCAAAACCAAAATCCTCAAGAGCTCTACAGGCTGAGAATTGGGGTATTTCACTATCATATCCATTATTTAAATTAAAAAATTCCAACAGGGGTGTGAGAGAGAGAGAGAGAGAGAGAGAGCATGTGCACTAAGTAATTGATCTGTGTCCCACAGACTTGTCCAAATTCTTATCTTAAAGTGTTTTGCAAGTCATAAGTAAGATAATGGAAATCAAGGGCCTAGTACAGTGTTTGGGAAAGTACAGACACTAGTAAATATTTGTTCCCTTTCCCACTACTAAGTATAAAGTTCACTGTACTGAAATGACTGATTTATAAAAGCAAAAATAATAACTATGATAGAAAACTGAGATGCTTAGACACGTCCTTGGCATCTCGATATTATGCACATGGTTTCTCTTTTTGTTCTTAACCAAGCTACTCCTTCATTTTCCCCGTTCACTCGCTCTCTGTTAACAATCATCTATGTCACTGAGACAACACTGAAGTCAGGCACACCTAGAGCATTCACCAAAGAAGAATCTGTTGCCATGGTCCCACCCGATCCTAAAACCTTAAATCAACTCTCTGCCTGCTTTGCATCATTGTCACATACAATGGAACTGCCTGAAAGGAAACCACAAGAAAAACAATAACCTTCTAAATCCAAGCTCACTTCAAAGTGAAGAAGTTCTCCATATGGAGCCAAGGATACTGGGTGCAATACATGAGCAGCATATAACATTCAACAATAATTAATAAAAGATTAGTGCAACACAGTCTCCAAACAAGGGATGGGGGGCGGGGATCAGGAAGGGAAACTAGAAGAGAGAGAAAATAAGAGAATAAAGGAGAGAGAGTTGGAGAAATAAAAAGAAAAATTCAAGTCTTCTTGTTCCTTAAAAGTGTAGGAAGAAGTCTAGTCAAAATATAATCATTCAAATCCTTTTTAGCCTTGCAGCTGTAACAATATGACCCAATCCCACAGAAGTCAAAACCATTTGCCATAAATAGAGGTGTCCCATCACCCCAGGTCATGCTTAGAACTGCATTCCTGAAGCCCCTGTGTTTGGTACTCTGAAACCTGAAAGCACTCAGTCTGCACAGAATTTAAACCTCTCTTCTTAGCCTCTAAACATGACCAGATCCACCACTTCTTCAGGTGGCCCTGGATGGATAAGTGTGGACTCTAGAACTTATCTTCCTCAGTCCATTTCACTCATTGATGCAACAAAATCAAACCTATAGCATTAACCGGGCATCTCTTTCCTTCGCTTCATACCATTCTAAGGCCTTAGGCAGCTCTTGGGCTGCTGTGTATCATTGTTACCACACAATGGAACCGGCTAAAAAGAAAAACAGTAACCTTCTAAATCCAACCTTGCTTCAAAGGGAAAAAAAACTCTGCACATGTAACCAAGAACATCAAGTGGAATATTTGAGGGCACACAATATTCAAAGACAGTTAATAGAATATTAGTGCAACACAATCTCCAAAGCAGGGGATTGGGAGAAAATAGAAAAGGTAGCTCCATCTGGTCAGGCATTGCCCTTCTGAAAGGAAAAGCAACCCTGCTTGTTCAGGTATTCTCCAAACCAACAGGATCTGAAAAAAGAAGAACTGCTCTTAGGGGGTCTGCCTCTTCGCACCCCAGCCACTGAATGTGACTGGACTGGGCTGGAGCCCTGGTTAAGCAGAAGGCTATTACCTTCTCAAGTAGCTTAGCTTGGCAATTAGGCAAAACGTATTGGGGATCCCAGAGCATGGGCCCATAGAAGCAGCCTCCTGAAAGGCAACAAGATCTACTTTCAGTCTGGAACCAATCAGGAAACTGAAGAAAAACAGTTCTAATAGATTGCTGATTGTCAAGTGCCAGAGAGCTAGTTTACTGCACACGGAACTGCATACAGGCGTATTCTCACTCTAACATCTCCAGGGGCAAAAATGGCAACTAAGATAGCATAGAAAAGGGTTTTTCCAGCACTTCAAAGGATGGTTGTTTGACCTCATGAATGGCTTAAAAGTCTGGAAGCCTTGGATTTATTGAATCAATGTTTTTGGGTTCCCAGGATATGCTATCATTGAATAGCAAATCCTAGCTCCTCCTTCAGATAGTCACATATTCTTCAATGGCAATCAGTTCCATTCTTTTTAAGGAATTATAGGATTTTAAAAAATTTTTTCAACTTTTTCATTGGTACATTATAGTATACATGATAGTGGGATTCATGGGGCCATATTTGTACATGCACAAAACATAATTTATCAACCTCATTCCCCTTCGGTGTTTTTTAAAATTAATTCATACTATTGAAGAATTTGTTGGCACCTTTATTTTGTTGTGTTGCGAGTTAATACAAAGGAAAGAGAAATTTTAAGAAAAAATTTTAAAAACAACAATAACTGCCATCTTGGAAGTTTTAATTGTTCCCGGATAGTGTTATAGAAAAATCCCAAATGAAAAGAAGGAAATGTAATATATTTAGTGACTACTCTGATCAAGCAATCTAAAAAACACAGAAAAAAGAAGCTACACAACCTATGAAAGATCTATGATCCTCCCAGCTTCTTATGATCCTATGACAATAGAGTGCCCAAGGCCACTATATACAGCTCTGGTCAAGGGCAAAGCAACTTACCATTTATTTATCCTGTGAAGCTTTACTTCAGATGAAATGTATTCTCTCCATTAAAGTCCTTGAAATAGTTTTTATATCCTTTGGTACCCCCAGGTGATAAGGGACACTAGTTTAAGAATTACGATTCACATTTCATCAATCTGCTTTTCCTGTAATTCTAAGAAAATGGACAGATGGAGAGATCTGGGAGTGAAAGAACAATGGGAGTGAGGGATGAATCCAAATTCTAGCCCTGTCACATGTGACCCTCAGGAAATGACTTCCCCTTCTTTCCTCAGGCTTCCTTTCTGCAAATGAATAGTCAAAATCACTAGTCATCTCTGAATTTACAAATCATTACGGGATTACAAAATCACTGCTAATGTCCAGAATTACTAAATAAAATTATGTAATGGGGTTCTAAATTTGCTCAATTACACCCAGAAAATGTACTACATTTCATACAATCTAAATGAACTTTAAAATTTACATTTTTTAATACTTCTAAAATTGAGATATGTCTTATCATAATATGCCATAATTGAACTGGGACCTGTTATGGTCACTTTTATGTGTCAACTAGACCAGGTTACAGTCCCTAGCTAGCTATTCAATCTAACACTATCCAGGTATTTCCATGAAGATATTTTGTAGATATGATTGAAGACCATAATCAGTTGACTTTAAGTGAAGAAGATTATCTTAGATAATCTAATGGGCCTGTTTGTATAGGCCTTGGAAATCCAGAATTGCAGAACTGGGCTCCCAATAGCATCTGTATTTGCTCACGAGCCATTCTGGTCATTGTGACAAGACTACACCTGCCATTTTCTTACAAAACTTTAGCCATCACCATACCAAAAGGCGTCTTTGGTTCTCCCATACCAATACCCTATTCCAACTTGGGTTCTTTGAGAAGAGAAAGGAGGAGCCTAATAGCTGACCATCTTCTTATTCCATAATCCCAAACTAGAAGGGCAAACTACATCATATGTGTTAACTTTCCAATGCTGCAACAAAATACCTGAGATAAGTGACTTATGAGGAGAAAATATTTATTTTGGCTCATGGTTTCAGAAATATGAATCCTTGAAGGGGTCAATTCCATTGCTTTTGATCCTGGGCAAGGAAGCACATCATGGCAGGGACTGTGTGACAGAGCAGAACTGCTCACCTTATGGCAGCAAAATATGAGACAAACAAGAAGGGGTCAAGGTCCCAATAACCCCTTCAAGGGCATGCCCCTAAAGACCTAACTTGCTTCTATTAGGCCTCATGCTCTAACGGATCCACCCCATCCCAACACCACCATAGGCTGGCAACTAACTCTTCAGTCATGAGCCTTTGGGGAACTTTTAAGATCCAAACCATAAAATTATGTCTTCTTCCTATCCAGAAAAAACCTTGGCTTATCCCTCAGAGGCAGAACAGGAATCTTCTTAAATTCTGGAAGAAATAAATGATCTGAGTTCTCCAGACCAGACTCCTGATAACCTTTAGAGATTTCTAAAAGTCCTTTTTATTGGTCTACTGAGTCCATCATTTCAATAAGTGGGAAGCCTCCAAGATAATCGAGATGTTTAATAGGTGTAAATAAGTCTTGGAAAGAATATATCATCTCCATTATACATATATTTGTTACCATTAGTTATGAGAGTCTACATGCCACAAATGAACTCAGTACATGGGTTTTTATAAGTCTATCAAATCAGGAAGACTTGGATTGACTGAAATTTACTGAATCAACAATGAGTGGCATACAGAGCAGCAAATCCACATCCTGCCACTTAAGGCATTTGAGCCCTGCTTCCTCCTCCACAAATCCCTTGCTGAAATGCGAAAGTGTTTTTATAAATCTCACAGCGCTATGTGCATACCAGGCACTGATATTACCCTTTTTAAAATCATTAAATTTCTTGCTTCTCTAATTTTAAAAATTATGTTACTCAGACTAACTCCTTGTACATACATACCACTGGTATATGGAACTATGCCAATTCTCCAACTAAAGAAATTCATAGTATCATTACTGTCATTGGCAGCACAATTATTATTATTACGGACTAAATGCAATATGTTCCCTGTTATAGCTTCACAGATTGACATTCCCCCCACCACCACCACCACCTTTATAACCTGGGAATGATTAAACAGATTTTTTTAAAACTTAGTTTATGCAACATCATAGGACAAAGTGTTATAACTAATTTCTTTACTCTGTAATTTGAAAAATAAAATGTGTCACTTCATTTTTCAAACACAGAAAATATTCTATAGATTTCTGGAATTTCAGCCATATCTGGCAAGTAGAAGAAAATTACAGAGATTGGGATTTCCCTGAATGAGGACTGTGGTTACAGAACACATAGTGATTTTTAGCAAAAGTCACATACTTCCTAAACTGATGGTACTAACAAAAGCCAGGAGGGAGCTGGTCAGAGCAGAGGTCACCCTTGGTCTAACAAAATTCTGCTTATGCCACTACAGCTCTAGAAAACATCAAGTAAATCCTTAAATGCAGTTTTTAAAATTTTGTTTTTTTCATTTCTATAGTAAACCATACCTCTAAGGGCTACAAGCTGTCTTTCTAAATCTAAGACAAGGACCCTCGTCCATGCTGCTAGAACTGTAGCTATGAAATGCACAGACCTTGGTGACAGGGGCTTTCCTCTGCATCCATATCTATTGCAGTTGCTGTCACTAAACGTTACATTGCTGCGGGACTGCTCAGCACAGCAGGTTGGTTTAATTACTTTTCTTACCAACAGACAAGAGAAATGTCTCATCTGGATTCTCTATAGAACGCTTTATTTGGTAATTAGTATAAGAACAGAGAAGGAAGCACATCTCTTTTTTCGGTTAGAGATGGGGCCTCTTGGGAGATTTCTGGGAGTCCTGTTTTTAAATAGAGAGTGCAGGCAAGTCATTGGTGAAGCTGTTTAGGCCACCCCAGAAGTCAGACTTCCAGGAGCCTGTGTGACACAGCTATTAACACAGATAGCCCTCGACTTACAATGGTTTTGATTTACAATTTTTCAACTTTCCCATGGTGTAAAATGATGCACTTTCAATAGAAACCATACTTCAAATTTTGAATTTTCATCTTTTTCCTGGGCAGTGATATGTGGCATGATCTTCCCTGTCCATGCTGGGCAGCAGCAAGAAGCCACAGCTTCCAGGCAGCCTCGCAGCTACAAGGGTAACAGCCAATAATAGTGACTGTGCTACCCAGTCAGGATGTTTTGTAGGTTAAGTGTATTAAATGCATTTTTTATTTAAGATATTTTCAGCTTACAATAGTTGTCTGAATATAATTCCACTGTAAGTCAAGGAACAGCTGTATACTCAAGGGGGTTGGAGTACTGAGGGATTTGCCATTGCTGTGGGCATACTTGATTTTTGGAGATAACTAAATATTACATGGAGCCACATCTGCTAAATGAGACCTCTGGACTCAAAAAGAAAAACAATGCACCTAAAAAGAGTGAGAATAATTTTGCTGTATGATTTATTCACTAACTTTAGAAGTCTATAAAATGATTTGAGCACTAAACTCACAGTAAGCATTCAAAAAAATGCTATTGTCCTAATCACTAAAGAAATGAGACATTGTTGACCTAGGACTAGGTACATAATCTTGCAAGGTCACTGTTTTAAAAAACAATACTGATATCAATAGATAAATTTTGTAAATTTTAGTCTTTAAGTTGTTTAATGACTTTATATCTCATTATCTCCATACCCAAGGAGAAATAAATAATAACTATCAGAATATACTTTCTAGAACTTTAGGCATGGATACTGTTACATTCTGATTTTGGCCTACACAGGTCATCAATAGTTGGTTAATATTTATTGATTTGAAAGTTTTTGCATAGCATCATTCAGAAGATAAAAGTAGTAAAGCCAGATCCCAGAAAGGCTTAGCAGCAGTGTGAGGAGAACAATCCCAGAGGTTATCATTGGTTCAAAATCCCAGAGGTTATCATTGGTTCAAAGTTCCACATATCGGCAAAGTTTCAAGGTTTCCAAATGAAACCAATGCAATCTCAGGTTTCAGGAACCCAACCAAACCCAGTGTTCAGTGGAATGTCTGTCTGAGTCCTGCTCAAACTTGTACTCCAAAGGAAGCCAGGACTCTCAGGCTCACTTCTAAACCAACTGTGGCACAGCAGAGTAGAGTGAACTGGGATAGTAGGGGAACAAAACCCACAAAGCATGAAGAATAATTACAGGACTTAAGAAAGCTTTGCCTGGAGAGAAGTCTATGAAACTCCTATGATATGTCAGTATCGGCAAGGTTTAAGAAAGAAGACAGACCAGATGTTTTAATGCCTTCCTCTTCTTCGAAAGAATCAGGACAAACGATACCGTTAGGAAGTTATAGGAAGGTAGATCTGGGTTAGTATAAAAAGTTTTCTAAAAATAGTTCAAACTGACTGTGGTGGCGTGTGCTGTAATCCTTGCTACTTGGGAGGCTGAAGCAAGATTGCGAGATTCCACTCCCCAAAACAAATGAATAATAAAATGATCCAAAAGTGAAAAGAGCTTCCTAGTGAAATACAGGGACCATTATAAAAGGTGTTTAGATAAAAATTGTAAGACTACTTATAAGAACTGTTATAGAAAGAATTCTCCCACCACACAGATGACAGGCCTGGAAGACAGCTAAGGGCCTGTTTCTTATAGCCCTTGATTCTAAGTATGATCTGTGATCCCTAGCACACATGCTATATGGATGCATATAATTTACCCAGGTGGTAAGTTTATCTAAGCACATTCAAAAACAGTATGACCCTACCATTAGGAGAAAAATAATAATCTGTTACTCACTTCCTGACATAACTGCTATTTTACTTGCCCACTTATCATTTTGAAACTTTCTGTGGTTTTTCAACTCAATTTTACTATTAAGTAGGAAGTAACTGAAATACTAGTTGAGTTGAATGCCTAATATTTAGAAGTTACTTGCAAACACTCACTACACACATATTGCGTGTGTGTCTGCACATGCAAAAATGAAAAACGCACCATCTCCTTCTGTAATATGCTGATTGTCTAAAAGGTCAACTTATACCTAAACAAAAATTTAATATAGTCAGTAGTAAGCTAGAAGCTACAGAGACTAGAGAAGGGGTACTTGCTCCTACCTAGTTTAAAGGAAGATTTTCTGGAGGATATGATGGCTTATGCAGTAAGAGTTAGTCAAGTAAAAAAAGAAAATAATGGAATGGTATTTGGAGGGAAGGATCATTGTGAAATGTAAAGCATCAGACTGTGAAGGGATCCCTAGAGTATAAAGTGCCAAGTGCCAAGCAACAGGGTAGGAGATAGGGCTCAACGGCAGACAGGGAAAGGCAGTACACAAAGGACTCAGACGCCTTCACACGGGAGCCTGGGAACAGCCACAGCAGGACCATAATTAGGACAGTAGCAAGGCTAGTCTGCATTTTAAGTAGAATAGCCCAACTATGAAGCCAAAGAGAACATATTTAACATCTGTCAATAGTATGGTCCAATTTTAACAATGACATTTTTTTCATATGTATTATTCAAGGTTTGATCTTAAAACTCCACGCAAATCCTAGGAGAAGCATTACTACTTCTTAGATGAAATATGCCTAATGAGCACAGACCAACACAACACAGAAACTGGAAGAGACTCCGTGTGTTGGCCTTTCTACAAGCCACATCTCTTTACTTCCCACTTAAGGCAACTGCTCCCAGGAATTAGGAAAGAGTTCTTTCCTATTGGTCTTTTTTCAGAAATACATCTGAAACTGCCATTTATCATTCTTATCGCAATCAGATGAAAGACAGGAGTAGAAATCTGTCCTTAAAGAAATAAATATGGAAAATTTTTTTTGATTGATGAAAAGCTACCTCTAGTGTTTTTTTAAATGTTCCTATCACTGCAGGTTGATAGGAAAGAAGAAACCTAAGGTTCAAGTTACTATCAGAGATAACTCTTCTGACTGCTGATAATTTTAAGGTCAAGGCAAGATAATAATGGTGTTGTAAAACTTAAAGATCAACTCTGTAAGTGGCTGAGACACATCTGGCCCTACCTGTCAAAGTTCCCCGTCTATGACAATATAAAACTCTAGCTCTGCTCTATCTTAATTCATCACAATGAAAATCTCCTTTTGCTCAGCATACATACTGCAATGCTATTATCCTCCTGTTTCCATCCTTGAATATACAGCCTTGGTGATACAAGGTCATTTTCTAGCCCCTATTACAAAACATGTGCATCCTCCTATTTAATTCAGTTAATGTTCTTGACAATTTGGTGCAAGGTCCCCAGGCCAGATTCTCCACACCAAGTTTCTCAAATGTGTTCACATGTGAAAAAAACTATTTCTTCTTTTTTACTTTTCAAAACCAAGAACTAGCTTAACTTCCTTATAATTCCATCACAAAGTCACAAAAAAATAAACAGACAAAAAAAAATACAGCAGTTTGGAGGACTGGAATTTTGTAACCATTTGTAAATGCTTCCTAAGTTCCACCAACACTTGTTTCACTGTGGAATCAGGTCAAACAAGAAGGAAGGAATCTTAGAAACATGGCGGCTCAACCAGGCACTTCCTCCTCCCTGTGTGGTACTGAAGAGGAAGGCAGACAAGGGGGGTCCCTGGAAGTCTGTCTCCACTTCACACTCCTCCAAGCACACAACTATGATGAAGATGACTTCAAAGAGTCCTCTCTGAATGAGTTATGCCAATTTCCTGGGAAGAATTAATGTTACACAGGAGATTAAAGTCCTTCCCATTCAGGAACATGAAGGCCCTTCTTTGTCAATCTTTATAATGTTTAAATTTTAGTGCTATATAAACCTGGGAATATGATTGGTAATGATTTATCAGTGGGAAATAAAAGTATATAATTCAGGAGAAAAAAAAAGAAAGAAGTTATATTGATCATACAATCAAGAAAACAAAAACCACATTAAGGTATTTTCAAACCAAATATAATACAAAGGTTCTGGAAAAGTTAAAAAAATGGAAAGGTAAAAGTTGCTTTAAATATGAAGTAATTATGATGTAGAACTATAGTAAATAATTTTACTATATTCTATAATTGTATTATTTTATATTATATTATATGTAGTAAATAATTTTACTATATTCTAATAATTTTTTAAAGAAAAGAAGAGATCTAGAAAATAAAATAAATATTAAATAATCGCAAATGATTGACCAACAGGAGTTGAGAGAAGGAGAAATAGAAATGGTGAAGTCAAAGGAGGTACCTTGGAGTAAAATGAGCAGTTGCAGGAGGCCATGAGTAATCATCAGTTAAGTGGTAAGTACGCTTGAATACACACGGATAACTGCTTTCTGACATTGTCTTCTCAAAATGAAACCAAAGAGGAGAAAGGATTGGGGTTCTGAAATGAAGACAGTGGAAAGAGGGTAAGCTTGAAATGGGGTTAGAAAAATCAGTGCGTGAGAAGATGACCCCATCTGGTACCAGTGGCTCTGACCAACATCCCCTTTGGCCCAGGCATGGACAGCCATAGTTGGCATGGCAAGTGTTTTTGTGGTTTGTGGCTTCGTTTGTCTTTGCTGGGTTCTGGCCTGCCTTCCTCAGCAAATTGGAGGAGTAGCTTCTGTAGCTTCCACTTTCTCCAAGATGACACATGACTACACATCCACAGGGCACATAAACAAAGCCACTGCCTTAATGACGAAGTGAACAAAAGGCATAACTTGCATCGTACACGGAAAAGACTTAGAGCAAAACCAGTCTGTGACTTCATTCACTGGGTTCTGCCATTCCTCTTTGAACCACTTTTAAGCAGATCCATGGCTCCTTGACACAGTAAACAAGCTGGAGCTGCATCTAATATTTAAAACCTACCAACTTTAAATATACATAAAGAACCACTTAGACCTTGACTCCAAAGTCACCTCCTCAGAGAGAGACCTGTTCAGAACTACAAGCTAAAGCCACTGACTCTCTATCATAGGACCCTACTGAACCTTCTGCTTGGCACTTATCTGTACCAGATAAGTTCTGTACCAGAAGTTCCCTCCCTTGCTCACAAGTTTACTATTTTGTTACTTCTGTGTTTACTGGTTTATTGTGTGTGTCCTCTCTCTAGAATGTAGGTTGTCCAAGGTTAAGGATGCTATCATATTCTCTGCTCTGTTCCTACCTCTAGGAAAGAGTTCAGCACATAATGGATATTGATGAAGTATTTGTTTACTCGGAAATGTTTGTTGCATCTTTGGTATCTGGACTTGTTCTGGGAATTTTTTTTAATTTTTTATTTGTTCTTTTTAGTTATACAAAACAGTAGAATGTATTTTGCATATCATAAACACATGGAATATAACTTCCCATTCTTGTGGTTATACATGATGTGAGTTACACTGGTCATGTATTCATATATGAACATAGGAAAGTGATGTCTGATTCATTCTAGTGTCTTTCCTATTCTGTTCTGGGAATTTTAAAAAATTGGAGAACATATGAACATTAAAATTGAATAATATCAGGATTGGGGACCACTGTGATACCGGGATAGTAAAATAAATAATTCCATGAGGATACATCCTCAGATGAAGTAGTTTTCTTAGAAAATGCTTATTTATTGCTTCAAAAGATAATTTATCAAAAGTTATGCTGCTAGAAAATTCATGTGAAATAGACCCTTCTAGTTGGTAGCATGCAGAATAGATTCCCCAGATGTGAGGCACAGCACACTAACCCTCTTTCAAACCAGTTACGCAATGCACAATTCCTCGTTTAAAAGGAATTAAGAATTACAAACCAGAGACAAGTGTAAGTCCCTTCCAACTGTGGGGCCTGTGGAATTGCACAGGTTACACATCCACAAATCCAGCCCTGCTCCTTCTTCATACTCAACAGTCAAATGGGTCAACGAGGGAGCTGTGGACGCTATGTCATTAAGGTAACTCCTGGGAGTTGTAAGTAACTGAGAGACCAGAGGTTCCCTAACTCATTTGGTATATATGTGTATTAAAGATTTGGGCTTTTCTGAATTTTTAAAAGTTGGCATACCATATAGCAACATTTTAATAAGCTTCTGATTAATTAGAATTTTGAGATTATTCACATTGAAGAACAGTGCCTATTCTGACTTTGCAATTTACTTTTTGGGACCTCAAAAGGGCATTGTGATAACCCAGTTAAATTTAATCTGTGAGTTTTAGTCTAGCATTTCGGGTGTGGTACATTTGACTCTTGATGATTCTATTTTTATCATATTATTCTGTTCACTTTTAGGTCATCTAAAGTCTGATAAATGTGTTTTCTATACTTTAATCTAAGCATAAACTTAAAATTTAACCAGAACAGATTAAGGACAAAGCTTTATAATGTTTTGTCAGAGACTTTCTTCTCAGTTGATAAGTGATTAATTAATAACCTGGTTCTGATTGTTAACAATGAGTTGTAAATCTGTCCTACTTAACTATCATTTGATCATATGCTTACAAAGATTCCAATCTTATCTGGTCTAAAAATTTCAGGTGTCTCACTGGGTCAAATTAATTTTAATTTATACTATCTGAAAATCCGAAACAAATCTAAATGTGGACTTCCCCTACAGGAGTAATCCAGAGTCTACAGCCTTGCTGAGACTGCTCCATCTCCCACTATCGAGCTTCTGTAAATGTACAGCCACCTTGATCAGAGATGGATCTTACAGTTGGCATGGAGGGCCTTGCAAAGCTCAGCTGTCTTGTTCTGGCCTGTGATCTTGAAACGAAACTGACTTTAGGGCAAATCAGAAAGTTGACTCAAATGACTTTGTTCCAGTTTGGGGCAATGTTACCTTCTCCTGTGACATACCTTCTTGCTACCAGAGGTTGCTTTGATCTTCCTGGTTCCTTCTAGCATCCTCTCCACTCTCCTTCATTAGCCGGGTCACACACATTTCTCCAAACTTTCCCCTTCCCATGAAGATTTTTTTCTCTTGTTTTTCACTCCTTGGTGGCAAATACAAACTTCTAGTAATGGAATGGAGGTACCTGCTTGCACAAGCATGTTCATACACGTGTGCGCGCGCGCACACACACACACATTCCACTGGGGTTGGGATGTAGCTGAGTGGCACAGTATGTGCCCAAATCACAGAATAATCCCACTTTGTCTTCAGTTGATCCCACTCCCATTAGGTAGCAACACTGATTTGGTCCAATGGTATGATCTCTGTGTGTGTGTGTGTGTGTGTGTGTGTGCGTGTGTGCGTGCATATGCACATGTACACACACATTAAGGATTGAAACTGGGCCCTCATGCATTTTAAGCACACTGTCTACCACTGAGCTACATCCCTCACTCCAATGGTATGATTTTAAAGATAACAACAAAACACAAGGAGAGGTACACAAACAGCTCTCAGTTACACCGTTTGCAGTGCAAAGCCAGGACCAGGACCCAGTAGCACGAAGACCATTAATCTTCCTCACTATATAACAGCTCCTCCAAGTCATATTTGGCATCATCCTAACTGGAGTGGGATGTGCTCAAGCATAATTTATACTCACAGATTTTCTCTAGCCATTTGACCAATATAGAGAAGAATGCCTCTATTGAATCTAAGAAGGATTTTTAAGATGCTGTAATTCCTCTAATATTCATATGGCCATCTGAGTATGCATGGAGTTCATGCCATATGCCCAGCACCATGCCATTTGCTGGAACTACTAAACAATTTAGCCCCTGCCTTCATATCACTCACTGTCCAGTGGAAGAGACAAAGAGGTCAGCAGTTAAATTCCTGTTATCCTACATGATATATAACAGTTTGTAATTAGAAAGCACAGAAGTAGTAAGAAGAAAAGAAATACTAAGATAGCTGAGGAAGATTTTAGAGGGGGAAAGATATTCTAGTTATCATACTCCAATTACTTTTTTATGTCAGCAAGTGGACTAGCATCTCACTTTTGGGAAAACAGCATGAAAGAGAAATGAAATCTCCCTGAGGTTGACCTCCAATTTAGCCAGTGTGCTAGCTAAAATGTGACACAAAGAGGGGAGTAGTTTATAAAAGATGGAGGGAATTTTAAAATAAAACTCACCTAATAAACATAGGAAGTGAGGTCTAAACTTCAGTGTCCACCCTTCAAACACAAGAACCTCGACAATGCACTGACATTTAAAATACCAGGAAAAGACTTCAGTGTGAGGAAAGCAGTATCCTTGTGTTTTATTTTCGTTCTTTCTCCTTTAAGAAAGAGTAGGAGTGGCCTCTGGGCACTGTCTCTGCCAGTATAGAGTCCTACTAAATGGGTTGGCTTTGGTCAGGTATTGTTTTGTTCTTTTTTAGCTTCTAAAGTACTATTTTTTATGTTTTAAGTAGACTTTATTTCACTGGAATTTTCTCAGTGCTATTAAAGTCATTCCCAGTACATTTCAATAAGAATATTATGTGAGTTACATGTGTCCTGGTGGTTGTCTTGGCCCCATGTAAGGGACCATGAAGTACCATTTTTATTACTTAAGAGTATCATTGGGCGGTTCTGGTTGGGACGCACCATGAACTTCTGGTTAGGGAGGGGACTTTGTATTTTGAAGCTGTTTTCTTCTGTAGGGTCTGTGGTGTGGAGGCTAAAACGTGGAGAATGACCAGTGGCTCCTGAATATTTGGTATTAGAGCAGCAAGAATGTGGGCCCTCCTGCCAGGGATGAGAGGAGCTACCACTCTCAGATTCACTCCCCTGGCTTCTTTGCCTGTTAAAGTCTGAGTCAGCCTTCTACTTTTTCTATAAAACTTCCCCCAAACCCTGCTTTAAAATTAAGTGTTCTTTCTGTTACATTCCCACTGCATCCAGCTGTTATCCCTCTTGTTTCATTTATCCTTATATTACAGTTAGGTGTTTGCACATCTGTCTTCCTCACTTCTTATGAATAAGAATTGATCTAATTCATCTGTGATTTTTCGTTGTTGGCATGGAACCCAGTACTTTACAGTTAGTAAATCTTTGGTAGGTTGAATTCTATTAACTTCCTTCTATGCATAAAAAGAACAGTCTGATAAATGTGTGTTCAGTCACACAGACTGCCCAGCCCTCCACTAAACTCGGCTCTCAAACCTGCAATATTAGGCAGTTGGTTCTGCTATACATGCGATTATTCTCACAGGATCACTGGGTACAAAAAGTATGGTCCGGGCGCTGGTGGAGCTCATGTTTCTATTGTAGCTGATCCTAGGCTGCTTCTCTTCTCATTTCTCCCTTGGTGATTTTACAGTATCCATGATGTCAACCATCACCCACAGACAAGTAACTCCCAAACCTCATACCTCAGGCCCTCACAGACCTCCTTATTACACATATTCGCCTATTCACATATTCGCCTGAATGTCTTTGGGCAACTCAAACCCAACTTGAGAATCATCCTCTCAAGAATTCAGACAGTTTCTCAGGGTCAGCAGGTGATTGCTAATACATGTGATTTGAAAGATACCGAAAGCTTCTCCACCCAGCCTACCTTCCACCATATGAGTCATTTCTTTGATTAAGGTACAAGAACTCCAGAACTCTCTACTGAGAGCAATAGAGTATGTGGAACAAAGCTGGTAGATTTGGTGTGTCTCCCTTTCTGAGTAATGTGAGGAAGGGACAAGGTGACAACTTTATTGCACCTCCTAGTAAGAGAAGGTCAGCGGCAAGATTTGAAAGGAGAAACATCTGTTTGGGCCTAAACCTTGTCTAACCCACAGACGGCACATTTCATCTCCTGCAACATGTAAGGTAGGAAACAGGATCTTCTCTAAGAATGTAGAACAGAGAGAATCACTAGGGGCACTGCCCCAGTACCAATGCAAAACACACACATATACATGTAAAAAAAAAAAAAATACAGGTGAAATCTCAAGTAAATGACCATTGAGGTCAATCTAAAACCAAACAGAAGTTAGAGGTATTCCACAAGGAAGAACACACAAAGGTAAGGTACCGTCAAATGTGGCAGCCTAATACTCCCGGAGAATTTGTGGAAGAAGACAAAGAAAGGGATTGGTTACTAGCAGCCACTCTCTTATGCTGCCCAACACACACACACACACACACACACACACACACACACACGCACACCTCAATGCTATGACACAAGTAGGTGAGTGCCTTTCCTCCAGACCCCATCCCTATCTCAGGCCTGGAATTATCACTGTCCCCCAGTTCTGGCCTTGGTTCAGACAGGAGCACATCAGACTCTGGATACTAGAGAACACCCAATCCCTACTAAGACTGTTCTAGATACAAACAACCCATTACAAATCTTTTTGGGAAATGGGTTGATATTAAAGAAGAAAGTCATACAAAGATTTAAAAAAATAATAATAATTTCCCTCCAGGGGTTCAAGTCTTAATTTTCCATCTCTATTTCCTTTTCAAGGCAATTGCCCTGTATCTTCTCCTCTGCCTCAAATCCCCAACCCATTTCAGCCTTAGGATCTGAGCAACATTTCTTCTCTAATTTTCCTACTGAAACAAGAAAAAAAAGAAAATTTTGATCTTTCCTCCCTGTCCCTCCAAAATAAAATCACATTTTTAAAAAGCCAGATATTAAAAAAAGAAGAAGAAGAAGAAGCAGCACTTCATTTAAGACACTTCCACTGACTGCTTTTGATGTTTTACAATTTGTCAGGAGAATCATTAGACTCACAAAACTACATTCTGGAAGCTTTAGCTTGATGAAAATTACCTTCATGCTTGCTTTTTATTTTGTTTTTCCCATAAGCTCTCAGATGTGCAGACATAATGTGAGCTGAGAATGTTATTTAGCATTCCGGGTGCAATCTCATCTCTCTGCCTGTGGTTTCACGGTGGAGTGCCTGGGAGTTTTCTCTGGAGGCCCAGGGTAGCCAGGCATCTCCCCAGGACATACTGAGTGGGCAACTGCAATGCCCTAGATGGAGCCCCAGGGCAGAACCAAAGGAGGATATCATGTTAGTCAGCTTTCTGTCAGTGTAACATATATCTAAAATAATCAACTTCTAAAGAGAAAAAGCTTATTTTGGCTTATAATTTGGAAGGTTCCAGTCCATGATCAATTGGCCCCATTGTTTTTGAGCCTGTAGAAAGGCAGCACATCACGGAGGGAGGGCCTGGCGGAGCAAAGCACTCACCTCACAACCAGAAAGTGAAAGAGAGAAAGAAAAAGGGACTTGGATCCCACAATCCCCTTCGAAGTCATGGCCCCATTGACCTAAAATCTCCCCCTAGGCCTCACCTGTTAAAGTTTCTACCACCTCCCAATAGCAAGCTTTAAACACACTGGTCTTTGGGGAGCATTCCAGATCCAAATGATAGCAGGTAATCCAGGGCTGACAAGGCACCCTGGGCCCTGTCTCTAAGAGTCCCACCTAGCTTGGGTGGGAGGAGACCATATTGCAAGAAAGCAGATTTGATCTTCAAGTACTTAGAAGGCTGGGGCTTTTGTCCCTCGTCATCCCACTCTAGCTGAGAATGAATAACATATGTAGAAGTATAACTCAGTGTTACTGGGGAAAAGCAACTGTCTGGAAATAAAATCATATTCACCCTTAATTTCCATATTACACTTCCATAAAATAAACATCTGTGTATAAGACATGTAACTAGATTAAAGAATTTAACAAAGCATTTGAAATCACATATGTGAACAAATAATACATTTGCAACGAAACATTAATAATTATCAAAAGAGTTCATGTCATTCAAAGGCCTCTTCAAATTTTAAATGTCATTATTAGATGATACTTATTAATAATGACACTTATTATTAGATGATGATTACCAAAGGCTGGGAGTGGGGATGGGAGGGAACAGAAGCAGGAGGTACTAGTCAAAGGGAACAAAGTTTTAATTAGGAGGAATAAGTTTTAAGATCTATTGCACAACAGGGTGACTATAGTCAATAATAATTTTTTGTGTCTCAACTAAGTATATTTCAAATGTCTCACCATAAACTATGATAAGTGAGGTAAGAATTATGTTAATTAACATAATGTAAAAATATCACATTGTATACATTATATCAAAATGTCTTGATGTACTCTACTGTATACAATTATGATTTATCAATTGAAAATAATACTGTTATGCTTTAGATGTGGTGTCCTCCAAAAGCTCACGTGTAAGACAATGCAAGGAGGTTCAGAGGAGAAATAATTGGGTTGTGAGAGTCCTAACCCAGTCAGTGAATTAATCCCCTGATAGGGATTAACTGAGTGGTAACTGGTAGGGTGTGACTGGGGGAGGTGGGGTGTGGGAGCATGGTTTTGGGGTATGTATTTTGTATCTGGAAAGTGGAATCTCTGCTTTCTGGTCACTATATGAGCTGCTTCCCTCTGCCACTCTTCTGCCATGATGTTCTGCCTCACCTCGAGCTCCAAGGAATGGAGCCAGCCTTCTATGGACTAAGACCTCTGAAACTGTGAGCCCTCAAATAAACTTTTCCTCCTTTACAATTATTCTGGTCAGATCTTTTACTCACAGCAGCAAAAAAGCTGACCAAAACCCTAACTTTTTAAAACTCGTATTGAGGTCCATAGAAAAGGAGATGAACATTGTTTAATAACCTTTGAATGTCAGTCTTTATCTCATCCTAACAAAGAGTAGCTGTCTCTTCTGGGGAAGGTTTAATTTTATGATAGGTAGATCCAAATTGTGTTTTTAATAGCTCAGGTTAGGGTTTGTGTGATCCATGGATTTATTTAGCACCTTTGGTAAATTTTTTTTTCATGGAGAAATATGTATCATTATACACAAGTTAAAAAGGCTATTGTTCTGTCTTATTATGACTAAGAATGAAAAGGGTGAAGATATTCCCAAAGTGAGAGTGTTTTGTATGCAATATCTATCAGCATATACTTATTCAGTAACATAAGAGCAACTGGAGATGAGGGTTTTTCCAGTTTTAAATCAATAGATGTAAAACAGCAATTGCTAACGTATGTTTAATCTGCCACTACCTGTGCTTAGCAATCAATCTTAGTGTTTACAATCAAGTCTCTTTCCCACTCCCCAAGAAATAAATGAAAACTTAAAAAATTTAATAAGAAACAAATTGTGGGGGAATTTAGGAAGCTTTCATTGTTCCTTTCAAACCCTGGTTTTAACTGGAGAGTTAACCTACATTCCCAAACCATGAACTGAGAAACTAAAGGGGGTGAAAAGTGTGTGTTTTAATCACTGCCATGTTAAATGTCTAAAACCTGAGAGGACTGAATGGGGAATTTAGCATCCGCCAGCCCAGTCCTGGGGCAGCCTGTGGCCGTTAACATTATTACCTCATTGAGAAAGAAATCCCTTTGAAAGCAATGAAGTCTAGGTCTTCATGGAGGAGTGGGCTACAAACGCATCTGGGAACCGAACAAATGACTTACGACTCTCCAGATGTGCAGAATGACTGTTTTCTTTAGAAAAAGAAATCTCTAATCTCATTTCTTCTCCCCCACTGATGTGCATCCCTCCCCCCACCAAAAGTAAAATACCCACTGAGTTTTTTCTGTTAACACTAGAAAGCAAAAAAAGTGGGAGTCATCATCAGATTGATAAATTATCAGGCTTAAATATGGTTTTCAGAGAAAATCTTCTTACTCCTTTCCTCTAGGGGGACCCTTATCTAGACTTTTAAAGAATTCATTTTGATTAAACCATGACTGAAGCACAATAAATCTATGGCAGGCAGCGAAGTTTTCTATCACCACAAAGTTAAGGGTGAAAAAGTATCTGACCATGTTGTAAATCCATTAAAATAAATTAATGGCTCCACTGACAAACTCAAAGTAAATATGTGCCTGTCATAAATGTAATTAAATAATTCAGTGGAAAAATTAAATGTTGAAACAATTACCCACATGGTTTAAAGCATTATGAAAATATTATGGAAAAGAAAAATGGGAGCTGTTATTAATAGAACATGGAGATTTTCATGTCTTTGGTTCTTTTCTCATTCCCTTCTAATTAAAGGAAAGAGAAAATAATATTTATGAAGTGCCTTATATGTGACAATAAGTACTTTCATATCCCTCGTTCCATTTGGTGATCATAATAACTTTGTGTGTTCGTTTTACAGATAAGGTAAAGATAACTGAAGCTTGGACATGTAGGGTAAACTGTCCAAGATCGCCTGTCAATCAGCACCTGAGTTAGCATTCCCATTAAGACCTGTGTAACTCCCAGACACCCTGCTCTTCCTTCTGCAGCACTTGGCTTCTCATGTCCACATGCAGCTCCTCTACAGAAGCCAGTGACAGCAGCCTTTCCCTCTCCCACGCTACCACCGCCCCATCCCATCCTATAACCATCGAGGCCCCATGATCAAGTCCTTGACTTCTTTTTAATGTTTAATCTACAAGTGTAAAGAAACCATGAAGAAAAAAAAAAAAAAAGTACTAATTACAAGCAAACAGGAGGCAAATAATGCAATTGGGAGCTCTCACCCTCTCTCTTTAAGAATCTACAAAAATCTGCCTATTAATAAAAGTCCCCAGTGGTGAGAAGGTACTGGGAGGGCAGCCAACAGTAAGTGGGAGTGGGTGTGGGAAAATGCAAAAGGAAGAAGGAAAGCTGCTTTTAAAAAAAAAAAAAAACCTGGACATATGTAGCAAATTATAAATTCTCTGACTGCAAATATAATTTCTGCAGCCTAGATCCCCTTTGGGGAACACACCTCAGACACACTGTAAAGTAACGCTGGGTAGGACTCTGTGAAATACCCAACAGGGCAACAGAACCTTCAAAGGTGTGGATCTTCTCCAGAATCAACAAGGCTTCAGAGACTGATGACCTGGTGTTAACTGAGATATCCATACAATTTCAGGGCAATCTCCCAACCTCAGTTCAATGTCAGCCTGTAAAAAAGATGATACCCTGGCATAATCCAGACCTTAGAGGTTTCTGAAAATGTACATTAACCCAAAGTTACAGTCATCCAAGAACAATGACCTGAAAGTAAAGGGAATCTGCGTGCTCTGAGTGAGAGAGACCACCTTTTGTGAGAACACAAACTACCAGCACCTACCCAAGAATGCTTTCTGCAGAGTAGAAGCTGAGAACTACCTGGTGTGGCTTGGAAGTTCCTTCCCCACAAACTGCTTTCCTCCAGATTTTAGTCAGCTTTTTCACTGCTGTGACTAAAAGACCTGACAAGAACAATTTTAGAGGAAGAAAAGTTTATTTGGGGGCTCATAGTTTCAGAGGTCTCAGTCCATAGACAGCTGACTCCTTCATCTGGGATCGAGGTGAGGCAGAAAAACATCATGGCTGAAGTGTGTGGCAGAGGAAAGTGGCTCACATGATGATCAGAAAACAGAGAAAGAGACTCCACTAGCCAGATACAAAATACATACCCCAAAGGCACAGCCTCAGGGACCCACCTCCTTCAGCCACACCTTACCCACCTTCAGTCACCACTCAGTTAATCCTGTCAGGGGATTAATTCACTCATTGGGTTAAGCCCAATCATTTCTCCTCTGAATGTTCTTGCATTGTCTCACACAGGAACTTTTGGGGGGACACCTAATATCTAAACCATAATACTCCACTATCCTGAGATGACCTGAAATTTGCCCCTCACTGTACTTGGAATAATACCTTCAGGTCCCTGTGGAAATGTAAACATTGTTCTAAAGCATTAAACCAAGTATGCTGTCTCACAAGAGAGAACAGAAAGCAGATGAAGTCCTGGACTACAGCAGATGCCACTTCAATACAACTCTGGAACTGAAGGCCACAGTGCCTACCACTCACTAGTAGAGCTTATGGTTTTGTCTAGTAAACTCCATGTGTTTCCTCCTTCCCTTCTCTCCCAGGTTTGCAGCAGTCTCTGTAACAGGAAGGAGGAATGGAGATGATTCTAGGAGGTACCACATATGAAAGGGAGGGGGCTTTACTCTTGGCACCTCTTCTTTTCCCTCACAGCTACCCCCATGCACAACAAAGACTTCCCTATCAGGTTCCCCCAGCACCCTGGCCCCCAGACTGCAAAGTTTTCAGGAAATTAAACATGACTTCTCTTCTTAACAGAGTTCGAAGACTCTCTGTGTATATCCAACACAACATAGGATTTGTTTTGACATTTAGACAACTTCTTGGTAATATTTCTGTTCAGTAAAGTGAGCCCATACTGTATTTGTGTTCCCATGTGCTTTCACTATTTTTTCACACATACATGAAGAATCAAGTTTTCACTTGCCTTGGAGACTAGGATACCCATAGGCCACATAGACCTATGTTGCGCTCCACCACAGAGACCAACTTGTGCCAGGCTCTTACCTCCAAGTGGTTTCTGAGCTCTTTATCTTCTCTCTACATTTTAGGGTATCATAATTTGTTAAACTGTTTTAAACTCATTTTCAAATTAGGCAGTGCAAAAGTCATGAAATAAAGGACCACTGGGAGGTTGGTAAACTGTATTTCTCTACATGTAAAACATGCCACAAACGATGTGGGGTGTTGGAAGTCATGCTAGGAAAGGAGCCAGGGACCTGGGCTGTATGAGCGCCCCCCCTCTGGCAGCACTCTGGTAGGGATGGGGAGGGACCCCCACAAACATTTAACCTCTCAGAGTCAGTGTCTTACATCAGTGGATCTAGAGTGTGGAGTGGGGAGCTCTCCCCGGAACATACCAGATGCCTGCTTCTCTACGTGGAAGGATTTATAAAGGGATCTTTTGTCATCTTTCTACGTCTCTTCAGAAATCATTTTCATCTAAACTGTGTCTTCAATAAGTTGAAGAGGTGAGGACACATCTCGAATCAGGAAATGCCATGAAAACAGAGATAAGGAAACATCCATTTCAATAAAGCTATTTTTAGAAAAGAATGAAAAGGTGGGAGGATGGTAGACAGAGAAGAACTCTAGTATATAAAACACCAAAAGAGGGATTGGAAGAGAATTTGGCAAGTCAATTAATAACTGAAATCTATCAACTTGTTGTCATGCACACTTTGGGAAAACCCTGACAACTCTCAATTACAATGTGTCATGCCACATCACTTATTCGTGTCATTATTTTTCAATGTTTTCTTTAGATATTTTAAGAAATGCCACGCGAAAACTCTAAAATACTAGCTATCAACATTGCACAATAAGTCATATTTATAAGCTAAGCACACAAAAGAACAAACCCAGTTGGATTTTTCTCAGATTTTATGCTGGAAGTTCTATTTAGATCAATCTGTTTAGAGTTAGGTAAAGTTTGAAGCAATTCTTTCTGCATTCTGATCAAATGAGAGTTTAATAAGCAATAAAGTCCCTTTTGCTGCTACAATTAAATATATTCAAGAGTCTTAACGGACACACACGAATATCACAGCATCTCTATGAACTGGTAATTCCATAATCATTCTACAAGTCAGGACTCTAGGCCCTGGGAGATAAACAATTTGTCAAAATGAATCATTTGTAGCTAGAATATCAGTTCATTATTGCTGGTTCATCAGCATCCACATTGGGCAAAGCAGAGATTTAGCAAATATTGAATTAAGCTCATCAGTACAAACACACCAGTGGAATCATTCAACTTAATTGCCATCTGAAATCTGTCCAATGTACACATTCTGCAGAAAATTCACAGTGGGCAGAGATCAATATAATCCTATTAGTCAGAACTCCTTCAATTGCAGGTAAAGAATCTAGTTAACCAGCCTTTTCAAAAGGATCATTTACTGGAACCTTAACTTTAGAAAGTCCAGAGGAATTCCTGGTGTAGGCATTCCAGGGGTACAAATAATACCATCAGGAATTTGCCTCTTTTCTTCCATCTCTTAATTCTTCTTCCATCATTTTGACTTCTGTTTCAGACTGCCTCTCCCCAGGTGTCAAATATAGTGACTGGCAGCTTTAGATTTATCCATGCAGTTCCAGCAAGAACTCCAGGCAGGCTCAGACAAGCTGACTCAGTCAAGTGTCAGTTCTTCAGCCATCACCAGAGTCAGATCCGTGGAATAGTTTGATGGTCCAGATTTGGGTCACGTCTGTTTGCCTCTGAATCCAGAGGTTGCAGTAAGCCCCCTCAGACCTTCAATGCCAGAGAATTGGTAAGGAATGGTACCCATAAAGATATTAGGCAGACAAAAACCTTGCCTGCTCCAATGACTCCATCCCCTGATTTACTACTCTGGTAATAAAGAGCACAGCCCCGGGCTTTGGAAATTTATCAAGTCTCACATCTCAACTACATGGACAATGCTGTTAACCTGTGATTCAAATGATTCATCTCAAATCATAGCCAGAGGAAAGTTTAGGGAGCGCCTGCCTACAGGGGCTACCTAAGCTCTGAATTTGGAGGAGGAATGTCTAGGATGCATCTAAGTGCTGGAGTCTTGACTTCTGGAGTAACATATGTGTCAGCATATGCATGTGCTGGCATTCAGCACTGATGTACCAGCAGAGCTCCATGACAGTTTCCTGACTTGGGATGCAAAGCTGTGAAATACAACAAAACAGACTAACATCTTGGAAGCATTCATATTCTTTTGATGTACATGTGAAAACACTAAGAGGAAACCTCTCTGGATATCTTTTTGGCAACCTCATGTCATATAAAGGACCAAGAGTTTTGCAGGCTATAAATGCTGGAGTTGATAATCATAATTTTTATACCGATCTTTCTAAATATGATATTGTTTTTGGTTTTGTTTGTTTTGTTGTTTGGGAAGAGTTTTGTTTGTTTGTTGGGGTTTTTGAGTTGGGGTCTTGCTATCTTGACCAGGCTGGTCCCAAACTCCTGTCCTCAAGTGATCCTCCTCTCTCCATCTCCTGAGTAGCTAGGCCTATAGGCACATACCACCATGCCTGGCTTTATTTTCTTTTTTTTTTTTTTTTTTTTTTTGCAGTACAGGGGATCGAACTCAGGGCCTTGTGCTTGCGAGGCGAGCACTCTACCAGCTAAGCTATCTCCCCAGCCCTTATTTTCTTAATACTGTTTTATTGTATCACCAGTCATGCAAGGTAAAAAAATGTTCCCACCAACCAGGATGTTCCTTTAAAGCTACAACACAAAAATAACCATATTGATAACTGCAGAATGTAACTTTAGAACTGAGAGTAAAGCCCCTTTCACAGCAAATTATCTTTTGAAATAAATATTCTCAAAAATCAGACTATCTCCAACCAGGTTTCTACTAGTGAGTGCCAAAATATGCAATATCTGTATAGCACCCCATGACTAGGATTTTAAAGCTCAGACAAGGGAAAGCATGCTTCCATTGACGAACCAACAATCACACCATGACCAATATGAACAGTCCCCTGACTCTACTGTGAGAGAAAGTCATGGTGAGGGAAAGAGATTCCAGTTTGAACCTATCACTTAGGATGCAGAAATCTTAGAGTCATTTGAATGGAGATCATTTCGCATTTAGAAACTTATTAACCAGACATAAAGCTGAGTTTGTAAAACTAGGGTAAAAAGAGAACTCATGGATATCAAGGAGGTAGGACTGAGCGAACAAAAGAAGAGTTTAGAGAAACCTTATGGTGCTGAACCTCAGACTTCTGAAACTCAGACTTCCAAGGAGGAAACTTTGAAAATTGGATACTGGTGTATCTGGGCTGGAAGGAGGGACTCCATAAGGCTGAAACCTAGCCCCTTAAGGAGGGGCTCCTGCTTGGTTAGAGCTGATGTCTCTGTGGGGATGCAGTGAGTATGGTTCCCAAGTATTGAAAAATTGCAAATTGGATTCATTTGATGCTACAGCAAAAAAACTACCACCACAATAAATAACCATTACTGGGATGACAAAAACAAGAAGCAGACAGGAGGAAGCCAGTTCCTTCTCCTTCCTCAAGTTTCACAGGCTCCCTTCAGGGTCCCTTATAGGCAGAGCCTGACATAGACCTTGCAGCCCAAGAAGAAATGGAGTGTTCAGGGCCCCAATCCCAGCATCCAAAATGAAGTATAAAAGCACTGAAAACTGGAGTTCTTTACTATTGTGGTCTATCCTCAAAAGCAACCTGTGGTGCTAGAATTCAGAATAATGGCTACTTCTGATAAGTTATTGACAAAAAGAAGGCAGGCAGGACTGAAATTGTGGCTCAGCGGTGGAGTACTTGCTTAGTACACATGAGGCACTGGGTTCAATCCTCAGCACCACATACCAAACTAAATAAAATAAAGTTATTGTAAAAAATCCACTTTAAAAAAAAAAAAGAAAGCAGGCAGGGGGCTCCCTGGGATTCTGGTGATAATCTGTTTTGTGACCAAGTGGTAGTAAGCAAATGGAGGTTCACCTTTGGCTTGCTACTACTTCCTGTTACCAGCTCTTCTTTCTGTTGCTGATTTTACCATCCAAGGATGTAACCTCTGCATGGATCCAGGAAGGTCTTTCTTTTAACCACTTGTTAGAAAATTCCTAACTTAAAAAGCCATGCTTCTTAAGGAGACATTTAAATCTGAAGTGGAAATTCTAGAGAAGATGTATATATGTGTATATAAAGATGTATATTTGTGATAGATGTGACTATCAATATATCAACATATATACAACTATAAATAAATACACATAAACACCTCTTCTTCCCATTTCATACACACACAAAAATGTGGATCATCCATGAGCATATATGTCATATAGTTGTATACCTTAAATATAATCTAGAGAATGCAGTCACAAAAACTCTTGTGATTTCCTTCTCTAAACAGCTAACCATGCATGCTATACCAACAGGTCATGGTGAAAAGGAAACAGAGAGGAACTGCATAAATGTGAAGATGAAGGATACTGACACCCCAATGGCAATCACTGGATTCTCTGGATTGTTTATGGTGATGGCAAACAGTGGCCCAAGAATCCACAGGACTGACTGGGGTGCATTCTATTTGGGGCCACGAAGGTCACAGATCAGGGGTTAACTATGAAGGTTGGGAAGACGCAGTTAGATTTTACTTAGATTTTATAATTAGAATATTTCAAGAGCCTAGTTCCAGTCCCTATGCCAGAGAAACTGCATTCATATTGGGGCAACCAGAACATGTGAGCATATAGTGGGGTGGGGAGGGGAGCTTCCTCCATTCACATAGTGGTCAGAGGTCATTAACAACACATAACTTGGAGGGTCGGGAAGTGTGCTTCAGTATTCTCATGGCATTAGAACAATACGGTCTAATTTTGCAAAGGAGACAGTTCAGAGCATGGGAACAAATGTGGGGGTATGACTCCCAGGGGATTGAGGGGGAAAATTCAGATCTGGAGAATCAAAGTCTAAAACATGGCACATGTGAGGCTCCGACCCACTCACCCCACCCCCGCACCAGCACCGGATGCACATTTACACCATGCAATGCAATTAAAATGAACATCAAGGACAGATATCTCAAGTATCTCCTGAAGGCTTGTAAGACTACCACCTCATGGTTGCATCCTGATTCATGCACCAAAAGCAATTTCAAAATAATGCAAGCTTGTTGAAGGAAATGCCTAGATGCCACTTAAACTCCTTTTCCCTTCTGCCTCTCTCCCCGGCTCTCGGTGCCAATGCTTTTCCAGCTCTGCCCCCCCCATACCTATTGGTGCACCGCCCCTCCTTTTCCTCAGTCCAGGTGAGCAGCATCCTCCTCAGGATGGGGGTAGGTGAAAATTGGAAGTGTAATTATACTAATAACCTTTATTCTGTTATATTCCAGAAAGGAAATGTTAAAGGCAATATCCAGAGTCCTCCTGAGGTGGTTGGTGGTAAGGTGTGAGTGTGTGTGTGTGTGTGTGTGTGTGTGTGTGCATAAAACAGAAAATGTTTAAACATGTCTGAATACAGATGATGCTGCATTCTATAAATTAGATTTAGGAAGAGAAAATGCTATCAAGAGAAGTTGTGGAGAAGGAATATTGTACAATTGAAAACGTGGACAGGTCTATTTCACATTGCTCCAAGACCAGAGCAAACACAATGAATAAATATATGCAACATCAATGAAGCCAAACTGAGGTTAAAAAAGAGCTTAGAAAATCAAAACTCCTGTTGTTTGGGATAAATTTTCTTCAGTGGGTTGAAAGCCAGCATTAGGGTAGCCCACAGAGAAAACAGCTCAAACTACGACCACTGGCTCACATTTGTTACTCCAAGCCTGCCATGAGAAACCTAACGGAGAGCAAAGGAAAACCATATAAAGGCTGGGCTTGTTATATTTCACTTGTAGTTCTTTTATTTTGGTGAGATATTCTTTCCTTTAACTTGACCACACAAATAACATGTGGTTTTGTTTATAATGTTGTGAAAGGAAAGAAAACTGGAGCAGAGGTGCAGAGCCAAGAGGGCAGTGGTGTCGTGCATCCTCTGTTGACATGAAGTCAAGTCCCCAAGAATGTATGTGGGCCATTGGAAACAGAGTCTCCATAAAAGGGATGTTTTTCTTTTAATAGTAAAAGAGTCATTTATAATGGGTCTTCTGATCAGCAAATATCACTTTTATAATCAGAAAAAATAATTTTTAAAAATATTGAATGGACCTTCCTTTTTTGTTTCTTCAACTTCTCAGCATTGCATACAACGTTGTGAAGGGAGGGAGGGAGGGAGGGAGGGAGGGAGGAATGATCTCTTGATAGCTCTAAACATGCAGGTCAGTGGATTCCTGGCAGTACCTGGGAGACTTCAAATGGCTGTGATCCCACGTATAGGTGTAACTGGGACATCATCCCCGAAGTTTCACAGTAGCAGTGACTTGCAAAGCTCAGCTGACTGATGGATTGTCTGTCAGGCAGAATAAGGCTCCCTGCCCCCAAACTCCTGCAGTGCCTGACATCTGACCACTCAAAGGAGAGTGAAAAAAGTGTATGTGGTCAAATAACAGAGGGAATAAGTGTCCCTCATGCTGGTTGCTACAGCATGCTGCCTGAAAGGAAAGTTCTTATTTGAGAGATTTCTACTATAAAACTAAAGAACACAGATAGGAACACACCATCTAAAAGAGATAGAACTGTTTAGAGATGGAAAAATTAAGTATATATTTTTCAATACCTTTATCCTATTAGTTATATTGCCAATAACTTTCCTTCAAGACAAGACCTATGTCTTTCTCTTTCATTTCCCAGTTTTTCCCAAGGAATGGGGATCCCATCCTGTGACTTTTCCAAACATTAATTCATTCCAAACTGAGGGAGTGAAAACCAGGCAGGACTCTACCAATGAACGTGTGTGTGTGTGTGTGTGTGTGTGTGTGTGTGTGTTCATCCATTCTGTTGCTATAATAAAATATCTGAGGCCAGGTACTTGATGAAGAAAAGAGGTATAAACCTCACAGTTCTGAAGGTGCGAGAGCACAGTGCTGAAATCTGTTTGGTTGTGTTGAGGGTCTCATAGTGGATGGCACCATAAGGGCAGGAGAGTATGCAGAAGAGATTACAAGAAGCCAGAGAGTAGTGTCAGGGTCTTTAGCTCCCTTGCCTTTCTCGACCAGGGACAAGGGAAGGGAGCCCTCCCCAACAAGGCCAGACCGGGAAAGGTAGGGCCGACTGACCGCCTGCACCCAGCCTTCCGGGCGGAGGACAGTCAGGGAGTCCAGTCACAGCAGGAACTCGTTTATTGAGGAAGTCACACAGCTTTTATGTAGGGTGGAGGCTAGGCAGGAACCAATCAGCTTAAAGGTCAGCAATGCACAGGGGATTCACGCAGGTGAGAGTCCCATAGGACTATATGGCAAGCTCGAGCTGATCACGTTCAGGGAACTGTTGCTAACCAATCCCTGATGGTGGTCCGATTTATTGTCATTAACTATTGAAACCGCCTTTGAGGCCTTGGTCTTGCTCACTCACCAGGGAGTAAGGAGTCAGCCTGAGTTAGTTAATGTGTCATTAGTCCCAACAAAAGAGGGCAGTTGTTCTCTTTTGGTAACAACCCACTCTTATGGGAACCAACCTGGGTTCTGAGACAGCTACATTAGTACTTTCAAGGGTGGCACCCCTAAATGACCTAAAAATATTCTGCTAGGCTCCACCTCTTAAAAATTCTACCACCTCTTACATCACCACACTGGAGACCAAGCTTCTAGCATATTACTCTTTGAGGCACAAACCATATCAAACCATACCAGTATGAAACTAAAAATTCCATTCACCCTAACTCTCCTTTTGAACAGCACAGCAATATCCTCCTTTGATTGAATTTTTGTTTCTTATTAATATTGATATTTCATGTTCTTTACTTTCCAAGTGATCAACTCTGTGTGCAGTTATATCAAAAGAGTGAATATAAAGCCCACTCTTTTAACATTGCTTTGATGTGCTTGGTGTTGAATTCCTTAGTA